>NC_043713.1:55753614-55896087 GCF_006229205.1 Suricata suricatta | reverse complement strand
ATCTTGAATGTATCATAGATAAGCTGCTATATAACGACTGCCACTTCAGATAGCTGTGACATTGGGTGATTAACTAGTTGTTACTTAACCTTCTAACTTCTGTATAAGTCTAATTACATGAAACAGAAGTTGGTGTTTTGATTTTTTACTTTGCTTTTCTGTTTGGAGTGTCATTGTAACTACTGAATTGTAAATTATAGAAAATAATTGCATATGTTAAAAAAATATGAAACTTTTTAAAGTAAAAAAAATAAAATAAAATAAAATTTCAAAAAAACAAGAAAAGAAAAGAAAACAGCCACCCTCATTCATGGACGTGTTGTCTGTGGTTGCCTTTTTGCTCCAAGAGCAGAGCTGAGCAGCTGTACCAAGGACTGGCTGGCTTACAAAATTTACTCTCTGGCCCTTTACAGAAGATGTTCACCAGCCGCTGTGTTAGAGAAACATTTACAAGTTAAATGATTCGATGACTCAGATGGCTTCAACACAATCAGAAAGGGAGCAGGTGGAACCGGAGACACAGCAATTGGCCACATATTGTTAGGTGTTGAATTTGGACACTGAGTATATGACGTTTATTACCTTATCTCTCTACCTCTGTACATATTCGCAACACCTATAGGAGAAGTAACAATAAATGTTTCTTCAAAGAAGCAATTAGAAAATAATCTGAATTCTGTGCCTCTGAATAACTATTTTAACCAAGATTATTTCCCCAGGAAAACAAGGGACTTTGCTGCTGGCTTATCAATATTCCCGTGCTGTAGAACTATTTTGTCTAGATGCCATCCACTTCCTGCAAATGCATCAAGCCATTTATATGATAAAGGGACCACCAATAGTAGAGGAGAAAATGCACTTTGACAAAGGGGAGCCATAACCCAGGTCTAGCTGGCCTATTCTTCGGCAATATTTGCATAACTAATGATCATGTGCCCAGCACATGGAAAGTGTAATACACATTTCTTAAGGGAAAGTAAACACAGACTTCCAATCTTAAGAATAAACAGAAACTCCATTAATTAGTCACTTGTCCTTTGTGCTTAGTGGATCCACTTCTTATAATACAGACAAAAAATTTTGGCTTGGACAATAGCCAATCTCTTTTCTTTTGAATGAAGGGAATGAAGGATAGCAGTTTTATACGTAAGAGAGATAGAGAAGAGAGTAACAATCTGCTCTATGATTTCAAAGTTCACCTTCCTGAGGAACCACCTGGCTGCCACTGTGCGCCGGTCAAAACAGCAGAGGTCTTGTCTCACAGAGTCACAACCAGACTAAATGCAACGTGTTCTATTCTCTGTTCCACTTGTACAGTCCAAAAGAAGTTTTTGAAATCAAAGCCCTCCCAAGGTTGACAAATTTTCTTTCTATATCAAGGAAGGAGTTAAATAAGTTTTTCTTTCTTTTCTCTGTATATGATTCCAGATTGCAAGACTGGAATCTTCTAGGACTTTCAACAAGGCCACTTAAGGCAAATGTATAAACCTCCTACATAAAACATTTCCATGTTTTCCACCCCTTCCAAGAGACAGAGTAGGAAAAAACGTGAGATCCTAATAGTGTCCCAACTCTCCAGGACCCTCAGTTCAAGGCTTGGACCCGTAAAAGGAGATATTCTCAGTATTCTCAGCTCTCAATCACAGAAATTCCGGAGCATAGCCATTCCTGTCTTCTCTTCTCATGACAGAGCTGTGGAAGCACGAGAAAAAAATGCCCCGTTTGATGAATATGAAAAAAGCAACAGAAAATTGTTTTCATGAGATTTATGGCTCTTAGGTCCAAAGTAAGTAATCCTTAAAAGGACTAGCTGATGCCTTTCTCTTCTTCCCTCCAAACAGACCCATCCTGACCTGCAGTTTTCAAAGTACAGCTTCTCATCCTGGCCCAGAGACCTTCAGATTGCTATGAAAAACAAAGCTCTCTGACTGCTGCTCTAGCTTTTTCTGGGGCATCTTTCCAGAAGCACCAGCAGTTTACATCTGTTTTGACTGAGTTGGGTAATATCACAAAATAAAATTTATTAATTAACGCCTCCTGGAATCTCCCTAGGGAAGTCATACCATTTTGTTAATGTAAAATAAATCTTTACCTTTAAATTCAGCTAATCCCAAATCACACTAAATTAAAACATATGCTATATGCTTTGAAGGTTTGGGGTGGTTTCAGTCTGAATGTTCCATATTGTATTATATATATATACATATATACAGATATTTAACTGACTAAAACAATAATGGATATAATTTCAACCACTCAAAGTTTTAAGGAGCAAATGGTTTCTATAGCAACTGAAGACAGTCGTCTGTGCATTCCTGGCATTTTCTATGATGGTAAGTGATGTTAAATTTATGCTTTAATATATATGGTAAAAAATAGCCAAGTTAAGCTTGCCAAGGGAACCATAATTTTACTCCTTTTCAAAATCATTTTATGGCTTTTATATATAATAACAAAATTGGTCTGATACACAGCTCTGATTTTTTTCACCTCATAATTTAGAAAGGAAACTAAAAGCCACCAAGAAACGTTGACCAAACATACACATCTCCTAATACAAAAGCCAAGGCAACATCCACAAACATGAATACAATTTTAATTTTAAATTCTGATAAAAGCCATCACTTAAATTACGACATGATGTTTATGAATCCACAAGGAAATGCCTCGGTCATAGTACTATGCAAGAGGCATTATAGTTAAGGACATACATTCTGGAGTTAGATGGCCTGGTTCAAATCCTAGCTCTTGTTACTAGCAATGTGCTACTAGAAAAAATTACTGAAACTTCCCAAGCCTGTTACTTCTTCTATGGGCATATCAGAGAGCACACCCAGATATCAGTTCAGAGAAATAAAGTACATGCACATAGCCTAGCAGAGTACCTGCCCACAGCAATGCTCAGTAAATGGAATTACAATTCCTTTATTTCAAACACAGGTGTTGAGGGGTGCATCGGTGGCTCAGTTGGTTAAGTGTCCAACTGCGGCTCAGGTCATGATCTCGAGATTCATTAGCTCGAGCCCCATATGGGACTCTGTGCTGACAGCTCAGAGCCTGGAGTCTGCTTCGGATTCTGTGTCTCCCTCTCTCTCTGCCCCTCCCCTGCTCACAGTCTCTCTCTCTTTCTTTCTCAAAAATAAATAAACATTTAATAAACCAAACACATCTGTTGAAGTCAATATATAGATGCTAATAATTTATAATTTATTCATTAGCAAATCAAATTTGATAGGTCGGAGGACATATCCTTATGAAAACTATTTTAAATTACAAAAATCTAGATTTTACTTTTTTTCTCTCAAAACAAAACAAAATAACAAAATAACAAAAACAAACAAAACCCAAAGTTCTAAAAATCTACCTAATCAAAGAAATGTGACAAATTTATTAAGCACATGAAAAATACTACTTGCATAACTGGGTGACTCATACCTAGTTAACTGGAATTATGTATCAAACTCTCAAAAGAAAAAAAAATCTCTAGGCCAACAACTAAAATTTATTTAATTCTAAGTGAACATTATTTTTACAAATTCAGTCTTCCCAAATTAAGAGCTCATATTGAAAAACATTTCATATGCCCAAGAAAGGAAGGAAGGAAGGAAGGAAGGAAGGAAGGAAGGAAGGAAAAGAGAAGAGAAGAAAAGAAAAGGAAAGAAAAGAGAAGAGGAAAGAAAGAAAAGGAGAGAAAAGAAAGAAAAGAAGAGAAGAGAAGAGAAGAGAAGAGAAGAGAAGAGAAGAGAAGAGAAGAGAAAGAAAAGAAAAGGAGAAAGGTGGGTTCATCCATCGACTTCTATGACACCGCTCTACTGTCATAGTGAAAACTCAAACACATTATCCTGGAGAGGTATATTCCTATTACCTTGAACAAAGTTCCTATGGCAAGGACTTTTTTCCTAAGGAGTGAATTAGAAAACAAAATTTTACAACAGAAGAAAAAAATACCTAAGGGAAAGGATAAGAAATGAAAGTTTGGGAAAGATGATGTATTTACCACATTTGTTTCCAAAATTACTCTAACTCTGCATGATAATTGAAGCTATTCTGAAAACTCAGGAAAAGGGACACCACTAGGTTCTATATGTCTGTACTTTCATTAAAACCATCCCTTGGAGATGAACTGTATCCATCAGAACCATCTCAGAAAGACAGATTTTGTGCCTGTATTTTGTGCCTGTCTTCCTGGTCCAACTATGGACCTCTTAGACTCACCTGGAGGAGACACATCATTTGTTCAGGTAGTCAGTAAGCCAAGCGCCATGAGCAAGTGTTTACTGAGCATTGGTTATGTGATAGATACAATTCTAGGTGCTATTTTGCAACCATTGTTTTTAATAGAATATGTCACAGTAACTATCTAATTTCCTTTTCTATTTCTATGAACAGATGCCTGTTTTTTTAACTTGTGTTTTTGGTTTTCTTAATATTTATTTATTTTTGAGAGAGAGAGAGAGAGAGAGAGAGAGAAGGTGCAAAGAACAGAGAGAGAGAAAGAGAAACAGAGAATCCCAAGCAGGCTCTGTGCTGTCAGTACAGACCCTGATGTAGAGCTTGATCCCACAAACCATGACATCATGACCTGAGCTGAAATCAAGAGTCGGATGCTTAACCAACTGACCCACCTCCCCTAACAGATGCATTTTATGAAATCATTTAAAAATGTTATTCTGGTACCTTATTTCTAATAAACAGTAAGTTCTATTTGCTAAGGAAGTAAAACAATTATATTGTGCTATGGTGGTTCCAAAGTTAACATATTTTTCACGGTTAACCTGAGCATAGTTGGTTAAAAAAAACCACACTATTATTTGAAAGACAAATACTCAATGAAGAAAAATGGCCACATGATGAAATTTACTAACTTGTAAATATTTTTATATTTATAATTGACCTCCACTAGCAAATGAAATTGAACTTAATATCATAATAAATACCTAATATATGACTGTGGTAAAGTTTCTTTTCTGATCTTCCATGTTCTCATTTATAAAATAAGGAATTTAATCTGAAGACTGTTCCACATTCTGATGCTACATAATTCTGTGATTCTAAAAAATAAGCCCCTGAAAAATGATAGTGGCCCCTAAGATCTGTTGAAAGAAAATTATTATTTTCCAGGTTTGCTTTGTGAGGGACTATTCACCCAACTTGCACATGTCCATTCCTGGCTTGTTCAGAGCTGGCATTTATCTACTGTTAAGAAGACATCCCCACTGCTTCTGTGATTTCCGCCATTTGTCCTAGAGGCTGAACTGCCTTCATTTCCCACCCACTTCTGAGTTTGATGTGGGAGCCAAAGGCTATAGACCACCTGTTTGTGTCTCTCCAAAATTCATAGGTTGAAACCTAATCACCAATGTGATGCTATTGAGGTGGGGCCTCTGGGAAATGATTAGGTTTGGATGAGATCATCAGAGTGAGGCTTCCATGATGGAACTGGTGTCCAGAAATGGGGATGCCGAGAGCTTTCTCTCCACATGCAGGATGTAGTAAGAAGGATGTCTGTAACCCAGGGAGCCAGCCCTCACCAAAAACTTAACTGTGATAGTCCCCTGATTTTGGACTTCTAGTCTCTAGAAGCATGAGCAATAAGTGTTTGTTGGTTAAGCCACCCAGCTGGGGTAGTTTGTTACCAACAGCCCAAACCAAGGAAGATACTGAGTAAGAAGAAGGAAGTTAGAGGAGTCTCCACAATGTATCAAAAATGAATTAAATAACAAAAGTTACAAAAATGCCCAAACTACAGAGATTCATGGGAAGAGAGCAAGGTGGTCTGTGTCCCCTAGAAAAGAATGTGCACAAGCAATCTGCACATTTACGACCATCAATACTAGCCTTGGTGATCATCTTTATTTACTGAAAAATTAGATCAGGTATTATGAACACTAATCTCAGGAGAAACAGTATATGTAGGAAAATAAAATTTTAAATATTTAAAAGGCATCTGAGTGGCTCAGTTGGTTAAGCGTCTGACCCCTGATTTCAGCTCAGGTCATGATTTCACAGTTCCTGAGATCAGCCCCATTTGGGGCTTGTGCTGACAGTGCAGAGCCTGCTCTCTCAAAGTAAAAAAATAAAAAAATAAAAATAAAATAAATAAAAATAAAATATTTAAGAAAGAACAACAGTAATTTTAATACAAGCATACATGGTGTAAGGTTTTTTTAGAACTGCCTAAAAAATACATATTGTCAGAAACTGCGCATCAGCATAACATGTAAGTAAAAAAGAAGAACATTTAGGGGCACGTGGATGGCTCATTTGGTTGAGCAACAAGCTCTTGATTTCAGCTCAGGTCATAATCTCATGGCTCACATTGGGCTCCCTGCTGCAAGACCCTGTTTGAGATTCTCTGTTTCCCTCTCTCACTGCCCCTCCCCAGCTTGTGCACGCGTGCTGTCTCACTCCCTCAAAGTAAATAAATTAACTTAAAAAAAGAACACCTAAAATTTCATTTTCTCTTCTCTGTATTCTGTATCTACATATACTCTAAGATACATTCAAACTGTAGGCTCCTCAGTGATCAGAATGTTGATAATAATAGGCAATACTGTCATGTTTTGGGTGCCTGAATGACTTTACACATACATTTCATTTGAGTATCTCCCACAGTTACAGTCCCTGCTGTATGCTTAGATTGCTGTATCCGATAGCACATAGCAAGGATCTTCAACAAATGCACTGCACGTCACTTTTGTACCAAAAAAAAAAAAAAAAAAGTTTTGCAGATGCAGTCTCCCTGCTGTTCATTGTCTGGAAAGTGTTTTAAGTCATTTGCTTCTATACTAATTGATGCTCATGAACTGTGCTTTACTTCGCTATTCTGTATTCTAGAGAAACCGATTCTACGATGACAATAACCTGCAGCCCACCGATGAGATGGAGAAAATGTAAGCAGATGGGACACATCTGTTAATCATAAACATTTCTTCATTAGTGTCATCATCAGATTTATATGTACCATGCTTTTGTGAAAGGCTGTGACAGTAATCATATTTAATCTATATTTTAAACAGTCAAGCCACTGGCCATTTTTCATAGAGGTAGATCCTTATGGACATGTAATACATATGGATTTTTTGGGGGGGGAGGTCATGATGACCCCTTGATGTTAATTATGTAATGTCAGACACATCCAAATTCTTTCAACAGAGTGCTAAGTACATATTATCTATTTGCCTAGCACTGGGATTTGGGAAGATGGCATGGGATGGTAGAATCCACCAGTGGTCAAGTAAAAGAAACATCAGTGTACTATCCCCAGCCAGACCACTTACCTTTGTGACCCTGCACCATCCTGCACTCCAAGCCCATCTATAAAAGAAGTGGAAGACCATGGGAAATATGCCTGAAACTCTATGTAAATGCCTATGGAAGAACTCAAAATATGGTAATACAAGTAAACCAAATTATTATAAATGATTATACTCTAAAATATCAATGTTCTCCAAAGGAAAATGTAGTACTAATTGGCAAAATCTTGACTTACCATTAAGAACATTCTAATTAGAGGAAAAAATTAAAAATATTTTTCTCATTCATTTTTCTGCCTGTATCTCAGCAGTTATTTGAGGTTACAAGTGACTTTGTAGGCAGAGAAGCATTTTTGAAACCGTTACAGCAATGGGGTAATGAAGACATGCCCATATTCATACCTCTAGACTAGAAAGACCTAGTCCATGATGCCAGATTTGCTTCTCCCCACAACTTGTACTGAATGACCAGAGGCAAAGGCCAAGGCATGGGCAAGAGCGCAAGAGGGATCATGAAACCATCATATGCTACAAATCTTCCTTGGTACCAGAAGCCACTTGATACAAATACATTTAATAGAAACCATTCTTGTATGTAAAGGACACTAGTCATATTTCATCAATTATTAATAAAGTAAACATCTCGCCACAAGAGGCCTATCCAGGGCCGCCTGGGTGGCTCAGTCGGTTAAGCGTCCGGCTTCAGTTCAGGTCATGATCTCGCGGTTCGTAGGTTCAAGCCCCACATCAGGCTCTGTGCTGATAGCTCAGAGCCTGGAGCCTGCTTCAGATTCTGTATCTCACTCTCTCTGACACCGCCCCCCCCCCCCACACTGTCTCTCTCTGTCTCTCAAATACAAATAAAAAACATAAAAAAGTAAAAATTTAAAAAAAGGATGCCTATACAACCAGAGGAAATAAATCATTTAACAGTAAAATTATATTAACATCACAAAGCTTCACAAACCAAATAGCATGCCATGTGCAGGACAGATGAAGGTTCACTGAGAATTTCAAAGTCACAACACTTCTGTTTTTATCATGCCCTTTAGGGGATGACCATCAGGAAAGCTGCAGGGCGATAGGGGATCACTGATGCCAAGAAGGGCAAGACTGTGCAACAGAAAATGAAAGGCATTGATGGATGGATTGTAAAAACAATGTATCAACACTAATGATCAAATTGACAGAACAAAAACAAAGGAGTCTGGGGGCATGAAAATTTCAACATGACTTCAACCTGATTCAACATGATTCAGGCTATTGAATACAGGTACCAGTTTTACATTAGGTTTCAGGGTTTTATTTCCCAATTTGGAACATGTGTTGTGCTTGGCTTCAGACTAGTGATTGTCAACCCCTGGCACACACTGGAGTCACCTGGGGAGCCCCGAATGCAGGGTGCGCCCACAGACCAATTAAATCAGAATCCTGGTGTAGATCAGGAAGTTTTTAAAAACTCCCCATGTGATTCTACTGGTATGAGGACTCACACTCTGCATTTAGACCTGATTTTCAAAATGCAGCTAGCTTTCTCCCTGTTATGTGACAGATTCTCTTTAAAAGGATGTCTTCCACTTTGTAGTGGAAAGTAGTTAAAGATCCCCAACGTCCCAAGGCAATGCTGAACTTCAACTAAGAGCATCCCAAACCCAGGACATTTGCAAAAACACAAAGAGCAAACTGTATCCTCAATTTGCCTATAAATTCTTGGGAATATCTAAGATTCTGTTGAGGCCAGAGCTTAGATCTTATGCTGTGTTCTCTGAAGTAACATTAACAGAAATATCAGAAGCCCGAAACTATTTTCCATGAAAAATTAAGATTTCTAGAGATAAATCAAAGATGACAGGATAGTGTCATTTTTAGGAGGCAGTTAATGCATTGTGGAAAATGCCAATTAAAAATGTCTGTCTCATTAATTAGCACACATAGCCCATCTTGATCTAGTTAAATACCAACCAATCACTAACTAAAAAAATAATTTTCAGTCTCTCACATCAAGATTCTAAAAGAACTGGGAAGTGAGATATAAAGGAAAAAGCAAAGTCAAATATTGAAGATCAGGGTCAAGCACAGTTCTCATGGGCTACAAAATCTCTTACAGTAGCAAGTACAAACTTTTAAATTTTTTAAATGTTTTTATTTATTTTTGAGAGAGAGAGAGTCAGCAGGGGAGGGTCAGAGAGAGAGGGAGACACAGAATGTGAAGACAGGCTCCAGGCTCTGAGCTAGCTGTCAGCACAGAGCCTGATGTGGGGCTCGAACCCATGAACCATGAGATCATGACCTGAGCCGAAGTCGGATGCTTAACCGACTGAGCCACGCAGGCGCCCCAGCAAGTACAAACCTTTAGATAGAAGGAAATGGTAAAGATGAATTTGGTGCACACAATCTCTGTCCTCTGCTTACACTCTTCCTACCTGGCCAGGCGATGCTCTCACAGGGAGAGCAGGAGATGAGAAAACAATGACATCAAGGTAGATGGGTGAGGAACTGTGCAGAGGGTCCAAGAGTATTGAAGAATCCTCCTCCAGAACGTATTCCCCAATGGTCACCATGTTTTTGCATATGGCGAGGGGACATTTGGTCATCTTCCATTTTCCACAGAAGTGGAGGAATAAAAACAACCATTTCTTTCACTTACGATGACAAAAACGTAAGAGGAATTTCAAAGTTATAGAGCATCATGCAAATGTGACATGGCACAGTCACGGTGACACTGCAGAAGAGGAGGGAAGATAGGAGGAGAGGTCAGAGGCACAGAGGAAAGGTCGGCATGCATGTAGAGGAAGCCATGATGGAATGGAACAGATACACCAAGTTAGCTCAGCAGCAAACCACAGTAAGTATGTAATTAATCAAACCGAAACAAAGCCAACTACAGGATCTGTAAGGAAAGAGGAATGGACGGGAATCAACACTAGTCACGAAAAAGAGTGAGCATCTTGCAGATCAGTGCATAAAAGGAAGAAACAAGAATGAAAGTGGAGAATGCCACAGGTTAAGGGAATCAAACTTAGAGCCTAAAGAAGTGGGTAGCATTCTGGTTAGAGGGGACAGGTCACTTAACCCCACACATTCTCTCAGAATTCCAGTGACCAAGGGCAAATCCATGAAACCATCTGCCATGTAAAATACAAATTACGGAATTTGAAGGACTGGAAAACAAGACAGACATTATGATTATACTAAAACTGTGTACGTAAATACTTAAAAAGTAAAAGATAAGTTGTTAATTTCTAAATTGAGGCTTTTCCCCTTGTTCAAATTCAAATCATAAAAGGCCTATAAGCATGTTTGTGTATGCATGTGAACATGTAAGTGATACCCTAGAAATTTCTCCAGAGAAAGGGTAGGGAAGGGCTCTATATTTGGTACTTTAATATCCTGCTCTGAAAGTACTTTGACAGCCAGATCTTCAAACCAAGATGGCTAAGCAGAAGCAAAGGGAAAAAACAAAAAACTTTAAAGTCTATGACGAACAGTTAGCTAATCTAGAACTCTTAGTAATCTGACAACTAAGGAATAAAGAAGGAAAGGAACAGACACAACTCAGGGCATCAATCTTCTATCAGCAACCAGACACTGACCCGGACCCCTGGGCCCGTCCCCAGGGGGTGTCACCGTACTCCTGCCTCTGGAAGAGACCATGGGTTACTGTTACCTGCAACCACAGCCTGTCGCCCGCCACGGTCCTGCCGATGGCACTGCACTGGAAGGTGGCAAACTGGCCGGCATTGACCTCCACGTTCTGAATCCGCAGGAAGTGGGGAGTTCTGGCTGCAGGAACAGAGAGAATTAAAGGCATTAATGTGGAGATTTGTAACGTATATGTGTCTTTTTGAATTTATTTGCAATTTTGGGTGTTCCTGTTTTGTTTACCTTTGAAAAACTATTGCTTTTGCTTCTAAGAATGCTTTTGAGATTTCATTATGATTGTAAAGGGTATCATAGAAGGCTCTGCGTGCTCTGAAAAAACAGAGAAGCCAAGCATTCTGGGATAGAACCAAGAAGAAAGAAGATATTTTATTGTTCCTGCTGTGCAAATTATCATAGCTCAGCAGTCTTCTTGTAATAACAGATCTGTATTAATAAAGATTACACTGAAGCCTAATTGATGTTTTGAACAAAAACATATTAGATATTTATACTAGCAACATGAAAAGAACAGTAAGAAGTTAAATGATGTTGTCAAGGAAACTTTTTAAGCCGAGCACAAAGCTGCACATAATATATATTTTAATACAACTAATTGCCATGCAGTATTCCTTATACAATATTTCCCAACTACCAAAAAACTATCCCCATAGACGGACTCTGTGGAATTAGGTTGGGACTGCCAGAGTGTGGCAGTTTCTGCTGACCCTTATTCCTAATTCAAGAGAAGAGAATGATTCCAAATGCTACACAACATCAAGTCTCATACATTGTCCATGGGGGGACAGCCCTCTGAATAAAGGATAATTCTATTTGATCTGAGAAGCCCAGACCAAATTTCTGCAACCACTGAAAGCGTGTGTTAAGGAAATGCACTGACTGGCCAGGAATTACATTTTATGATAAGTTCTATTTTTTTTAAGGAAAAAGTCTCTTATCACAGTGATGACAGGATACAAGCAAAGGGGCTGGGAAGGGGGAGGTTAGGGTGTAGGAAAGGAAGAACAGGATGCCAGTATTTTCTGGGAGGGATGGATAAATCTTCTGGACAATAACTAGAATAAATTTATTGTGCCAGTTTTTCTCCATGGTCAATGTGTCGTTAGGCCATGTCTAGACACGTTCAAAGAATGGTACCTCCCTACTGAGAACCCAAAGGTGATAAACTAGCATTAATATGAGCCTGTGCAGAACATAATTAATTAGGAATGGAAGTGGGTTACTACTCAAGAACAAAGAGAAATGCATTTTAATATCAGTAATGCACAGGAAAAGCCCATTAATAATTTGGAGGCCACTAGTAATTCGAAAAATGCATTCATGATGCTTAGCATGCAAAATGTCCTAAATAACTTCTAAAACAGCAGTATAACCATGGGTCACTGTTTCTAATACTAATATATTAATTTAAGGCCTTCTGACCTACTTTTCACTTACTTAAATTATCTTTGGCCAAGAATAGCATGATGCCATGGTTTTTAAAGATCTCTGTAAAAAGTCCCTAAATCAAATTTCTCTTCTAGTCTCTGTTCCCCAAAAGCTGAAAGACACTTTGTTTTTACAAAATGGAAAAAGGTAACATTTTTTGAGTCTCATGTACCAGAATATTTCCCATTGAATAGTCACAAGTGTTCTGTGAGGTAGGGATTCTTTTCCATTTTGCAGATGGAGGATCTCGTGGGTGCCTGCCTAGTAAGTGTCAAAACCAGAGTGTGAACAGTTCCAAAGTCCAGGCACAGCCTCCCACCTGCATCTGCTTCTCCCGTGCTCTCCTACCGGAAGTGCCTCCCTGCCTCACTGGTGAAACGTTAGCTTCTTTCAAAGCCCTTCTCAAATACTATTCCTTCAATGGAACTTCTACGAGTTCTCTTATCTTGTTAGACACTTTCAATATCACACATCCTCCATACTGTATATTACAGGTATGGGGGTGACACTCCTCACTGGGATTATCCGGATGACGTTCACTGTTGACTCAATCACTTGTATGTGCAATAAACAGCACTTGGTATTAATACCTCACACACGGTAGACACTCAGTACCATAACTGAATTGAATTCACATTATATAAAATTAATGATAAAATTGGTATTATTTGGAATTAATAAAATTTATATTATTTAAAATTAACGAATGGATTAATATTATTCAAATTGAGTTTGTATGATTCAATCAAGTTGAATTTATAGTCTTTAACATTGTTTTAAATTTTGCGGGGCACCTGGGTGGCTCAGTCAGTTAAGTGTCCAACTCTTGGTTTCAGCTCAGGTCATGATCATACGGTTTGTGAGTTCAAGCCCCATGTCAAGCTCTGCATGATAGCATGGATTCTGCTTGGGATTCTCTCTCCCTTTCTGTCTGCCCCTCCCCTATTCTCTCTCTCTCTCTCAAAATAAATAAACTTAAAAAAATAAATAATAAAATTATTTACTTGCTATTTCAACTTCTGTAGAATTCTCTTTTCCCAACCTCACCTCTGACACAAATGAACAAACTTTTGCTACACAAAAATATAACAATTATTTTAGATTTACCTACATTAGTGGTTCCCAATATAAACAATCATTAAGAATTTGAGATTTGACTAAACTAATACGACTACATTGAAAGCCAGAAAGCTCTTTGTGTGTCAAGAAATAATATAAGCAAATGAAATATTCTTTTTCTTTGAATCCAATACAACACATCCATTATAATACACTCGTCATCAAATGGAAACTTTTTGAACTGTTTTTCCCTTGTAAAATAATTCTAAGCACATTACCCCAGCTACCTAGACATCAAATGACACCATCTACAAAGCATTCGAAAAAGGAAGAAAAATAATGGCAGCGGTAACTCTGCTGTTCACTGGTGTATTTGTAGAGCAGATTTTAGCTACTTTACAGGAATTCAAAGGTAGCTCATCAGAAAGTCTATGCTTTGCAGTCTTTAATCACACACACACACACACACACATGTGCACACATATGCGTACACCCATGCACACGCATGCGCGCACGCTCACACACATACAAACTACCCTGCATTGCTGGCTCCTTGGGGAGCTGTTAGATCCACTTCCTGTCAACCTTCCTGAGCCGTCAGTGGTTCTCCTTGTTCAAGGGGTCTGCCAGTCACACAGCCTCTGCCTGTCTATAGAAACTGCTCTCTTCAGATTATTAGCAAGCCCCTCAGAGGCCCAACAGCCTTCTTTCCTTCCTCTTCCTGACTCGTCTCCCACACGAAAATGCTTTCAGCCACAATGATTTTTTTCCAAAACTTCCCCAAAAATACTTTCAAAAGTGTACTTTCAAAACCGTTTTTCTTCAGCTTTTTCCTTTGTCCATTCTTCTTTGTACTCTTACCCTAAATGTTGACTTGCCTCAGATTTAGAACTCTGCTCACTGCCCTTTCCAGAGTGTGTACTCCCTGGTAGTTGTCCTCTGCCCCCACAGAGTACGTGAGGCTCTCAGAAACAAGGAACATGTGACCAGATCACTGAGCCACACTCCTGTTGACTGCAAAGGAAGTTCTCCATTACTGGGAGCCTTGGAGCCCCTGCAGTTTAATTGTGTGGCCCCCAACAAAGGCAGACGGGCCCTCCAGAGTCAAAGCTGACATCAGGCCACAGCCCAGACAGAGGGCATCCACACCAAGGAAAACAACAACAGCCATGTACTCTCCATTGGTCAGCTGAGTGCTAGAGCCATATTGATTGACAAGGTCACATCGACATGAAAGCACCTCGGTGCTCAGAGGCTGATAAACACTGTAGGGAACTATTGTCCTAGGAACAGCATTTTGTTTGTTTGTTTTTTGTTTGTTTTTATTAATCAGAATCTTCAGTTGGTGACGGAAAACCTGGTCACAGGAGAAATGGGGGCAATTAAGAATGATAGCTAACTTCAGATTTTATGAGATGGACCCAGTATGCAGAAACTCTGCCATATTCCCCTAAGGCTAAAGAAGAGACAGCCATATTCCTCTAAGGCTAAAGAAGAGTTTTCTAACACTGAGACTGATGGAACTTGGTATGCGCTGGCTAGTGAGGGAGTCCTATATAGACACAGAGTTTGCAGTTGGCTGGGTAGAGAAGCAGGTAGACTGGGCAACCCATTTGCAAGTGGCATCTTATAGATCGTTGCCAGCTTCTCAATGGTTCCTTCAAGCCTTTGTAACCTCTTCCCCCACTGCCTTAGGAGCGCTTCACCTATAGCAATGGGGACCTTGCTTTCTTTGTCCTTGGATATTCTGAGTATGGGGGCAGCATCTTCTGCGTCCTTGGTGGACACAACTCTTGCATCGATAGATAAAAGATAAAAAGGCTTATGGTTTGAGTCCTATTTAGAATGAATATACTTGAATCTGGGTTAGAATTTCAGGCTTCTTTGTTTGGAAGATGGCTCTTGGGCTGGAAGTTCTTTTGTCCTGTTTTGGTTTTGGCCTCTCTCTTCTCCCTATTTGATCTGCTCCTCTCACTGATCTGCTCAGTCAGCTGAATGTCCCTTTTTAAATCCCGGACACCTACATGCCCCACCAGTGCAGGACAAACTCTGTTTCCTTTCCTGTTGGAATGACTTTCCAAAGAATAATTCAGAACTTCAATGGCTCCTTTGAGAAAATCTCCCAAGATGGCTCTCACATACATTGAGCACTCCTACTTCCATATTCCTGTGATTGTTACAGATTATCTTGCACACTCAGATAGCATGTCTCACTAATTTTGCCCTCTCCTATACATCTCATGGTCTCCTACTCTGCTCGCCTCTTGCTGCAGGTCACTGTAGTAAGTTGGGTCCCTAAGACAAGGTTTTGGAGTGTGTCACCATCTTTCACAATAACTTGGTTAAAGGGATCATGCACCTGAGCTGCTATTCTGCAGAATCACCCCCAACCCCCTCAATTAAGCCTAGGATCAGTTCCAGACCTGTCTTGAAGGGTTGTGAAGTATTTTGAGTATCATCCCTCATATATTCTTGCATAGGTACGCTACTAAAAATTAAAAGTTGAAAAAGTCCATAGCAAAATCTCCATGTGTTACTCATGTATGTCTTAGACCTTGGATTCTTACCCTGCACTCTACCTATGACTCCTTTTCCTCTCTCTTTTTCCTTACTCCCCATTCCCCAACGCCCTCCAAATTTCTCAAAATCCCTCTTGCTTTTCTTTTGCACTACAAGTGAGTTCTCTTAAATTTCTCAACCAGAAGGGCCAATCAAGGGGTATGGAACTGAGAGAGCCCAGCACTTACTTCTCCTGTAGATGTAGAAATGCAAGGAAGTTTCTCTTTCATATAGTAACATTCTCCCCCAAATCTGTATGGCCTCCAAAAACAACAAACTAACCTGGACCAACTCCATTTACATACTCTATCTCCTAATATGGCTAATATAGTTTTTAAATGTCCAAAATATCGGCGATCGATTTAATCCTTTCTTCCTATGATTTGTGATTTAAATAGCTTATTTTTCATTTTTAGGAAATATTTTAAATAATAAATATTAAAAATAGAGAAGTATTTAGTTTCTTAATCATATATAAATTTATGTCTAAGAAGCAACTTTTGAAATATGCCTGCATTTCTGCACACTGTTGTTGTTGCTTTGTTTTGTTTTGTTTTAATGGAATGTGTCCTGTAACCTGATGAGGTGATACATAGCATGTTGACCTAAAGCCTGGGCAACCTGAAGAAGGCTGGAAACTGACCTTTGCAGTGATTTATTACACTAGGGGAGAAGAGAGATTAAAAGCCAAATCATGAGAACAGTTGAAAATGGGGTAAGAGCAGAGAGGGGGTGAAATGAAAGTAAAAAAAAAAAAATTCAATTGGAACCAAAAAGGAAGCTTCTAGCAGCTGATAGAACCCTGGGGGGTATATTATGAGTGGCTATGTTATTCATGGGTTGCTCTGAGGTCTCTGGTGGGACTTCTGGCCTTCCACTGTACTATCAGAACAACCCTTTCCCATGAAAAAACCTGAACACTGTCAAATATTGTCTATTGGTATCTCTCCCTTTTTGAAGTAATGACACACTTAAAATTGTTAACAAAATGTCATCAGCATTTTCACTTGTTAAATATTCATCTAAAACTATTTGAAATTCTGCCTGATATACATCAATGGTTCTCAACTGGGGCAATGTCACCCCCCACCCCCACTAACCAGGGAGCATCTGATAATGTCTGGAGACATTCTGGTTGTCACAACAGAAATGGAGAAGGTAGGGGTACTACTGGTGACTAGTGAAAGAGGCCATGTACAAGAGCCTCCACAAAAAAGAATTAGCTGGTCCAAAATGTTAATATGGTCAAGGTTGAGAAGTCCTGATATACATGGTCCAGACAGACAAAGTTTATTGGCTCATCCTCTACTCTTGAGCATTTCGGTTTCTTATACATCATGCCAAGATAAAAGTTTTCATAATTAAATCATCATATAGACTTTCTGTTTCTCCCTTAGGATAAATTTTTAGGAACTGAATTTAATAAGACAAAAGAAATGCATTTTAAAAAGGCTTTTGACACAAATTGCCAAACCACTTTCCGTAAGGAATATAACAATTTGCATCTCTACCAGCAGGGTATCCAAAAGTGCTCTTTTCACCGCCCCCTCAAAAATACTAAGTGTTAGTTTCTGTGATCTGTCTTGAGACAATTATGAAATATATATACTCTGCTCTGTAAGTTAACTTCATAATAATACTGTGAATATCAGAATTGTCACTAGTTCTGTCATTGTTCTGTTCATCCATTGAAAATCCATACTTGGAACACTACTTTCCTAAGGTCCCTGTTTCCAAAAGTGGCTAATTGAACCAAAAAGAAAGACACAGAAAAACTCATTTATCAATACAATCTGCTAATACTTACTGCCTCCACTGGGTTGTTTGTTAGGATGTGACTTACATTTTTAATTTGGGGGCCAAAGATATGATCACATCTGTCTTTCTTTGTCCCCGTTCTTAAAGATTTATTGGACAGAATGAAAGTTATCACTTTTCCTTTAGAATTGTTTTTATCTTTAATACAGCTTTCTGAAAGACTGCCAGGGCATATTACTCACCCACTGAGGTTAAAAGTCCAGGAAATTTATACCTCTGTTCAAACTGTATTTTGGGAGGGCCCTTCTCTGGAATGGGTTGACTGTCTTTGGTTTGGGAAAAGGTATTGCTTGGTTGAGAAAAAGACTGCCAGAAAAAACAATCTGGCTAAGTTAATAAAAGCCACAACTCAAATGGAAACCAGATGAACACATGAAAACCCACTAAGCATAAACACATTTATAAGCAACTTATCCTTTTTAGATGAAACATAATTAATTGACCTAAATAGAAGACAGTAACTCATCCAACAGGGTGAATAAGACAAAGGGGCTGTGGAATTCTATTTTCCAGATCAGTTCTTCCAAGAACATGAAAGTCAGAATTTCTATTAATGGTGTTTGTAAGTTTCTTCAATAAATGTTAAAGGCCTATACAATATTTCCAAAGTTTTAACATGCCTGGATTCTCCCTCTCCGGTGATATGAATTCTAGAACTGTTTTCGATTTGGAAGGCTGACACTTTTTAAGAGTTGGATTTCTGCCATGTGTGTTCAAGCATTCAAGCATCAATATTTTAGCCCCTTATTACCTCTGAACAGAAGCAAGAGTTCCTCAACCCAAGCCTTATGGATGTGTGTGTGTATTTGTTTTTTGTTTTTAATTTGTAAAACAGGGATTTTATTTTTAAAAAGTATCTATTACATAGGATCGGGGAAAAGATTAAACAAGATGATGCAAGGAAGGTACACTGTGTGCTTGGTACCCTCAAAAGTGCTCATTATTGTGTAAAATAACTGATCTATCAGTGGAAACTATAAAAGATCCCCCCCCACACACACACACACAAACTTTACAGCCAAAAAAGTTTTGATCCCATGCTGAGCTGTTTGCTCTGAACCCTGCCAAACTACCTTAATTGCAACACCAGGTATAGGACCGTTAGAGTAGAAAATTTCAATCTATCCCATATTCAAAAAGAAAAATTCTCTCTTCTCTCCAAATTTATAGACCCATTTATCTCCTGAATACCCTTTCAAAATGCTATGCCAGCTTTCTTCTAAAATCTGCAGGAGTTCTAAAAACTAAATATCTTCCATAAATATCAAACAGGGTTTTATTACAACTCTCCTACTTTCTCATTTCTGCCATAGTCTGTTGCTTCTTATTAAGAAACAGTTTTTAAAAGAATAGACATTTTCATATATTAACTAATCCCAAATCAGCCTTTGATCCCAAAGCCAGAAATTATTGACCAAGATGCAAATCTTTTTGGAGATGTTTCATATTATTGATCCTTCAAAGTCTGCACCAAAATGCTAACAACAAAATCAAAGAACGGTAATTTGCGAGATCAAAGTGCAAACTGAAGTGGGGCAAAAGAGGACTGGGTCCTAACTCTTTTTTATTTTCATTTGCATTTTGACGTAATGACATAGGCTGAAATGAACTGGAGACATTCCCAAACTGCCAGACCAAGTAGTTAGCTCTTCTCTCTGTAGAGCTGTCATCAAGCAAGGAAGCCACTGTTAACTTCTGCCTAAAGAACAGACGGGTGCTGCCCACACTGAAAAACATGCATTCTGCAAACATTTTTCTTCTTTTAATTTTAAGATGGACACTGATCAATTGCAAGAAATCAATCATTTTAGCATTTAATCTGCAGCTAACATATTCTAGTGGGCCCATCAGGATGTAGTACCTAAAAATAATAACAACTAACTTTCACTGGGCTCTTAGAATGTGCCAAGCACAGTCCGAAGTTCTTTATATTCATTTTATGCAATATATGGCATGTGGGTCTTTGTTTTCAATATTTTTCATCATATTATTATATTTTTGAATTGGCAGAAAATAATGAAGAACGATTCTGTGTAATTTTTAGTTTTTAGAATTCAAGGCATCATATATGCAAATCACTTTGAATTTAATGTGTTGTATGATAACACACAAAAAAGACCATACACCATAACAAAGCAGGATTTATCCTAGGAATCCTAGGTTGGTCTACCATCCAAAAACCAATCAATATAAGGCACCCTACCAATCAAATAAAAGACAAAACCATGATAATCTGATGGATGATGGAGCTGACGAAATGGCACATTGATATTTTAATGTGAAAAAGTATATGAAAATGGCAGCAGTAAAAAGATCACTCTGATCTTACCAACCCCTTTGCCTCTGAGATAGATGATAAGATCCTCCTGTGATAGGTACCCTCCCTATACCAGAGGATAGGAGCTTCCTTATAAAGTAGACTCTACCATACATTAGAAATAGGACATTGAAATTATACAATTAGAGAGGAAAAGAAAAGAGTGAAGAAAGCCTACAAAGATTATAAGGCACACTGAAAAGAAACAATATTCATAACATGGAAATTTCAGAAGGGAAAGAGACAAAAAGTGTATTTAAAGCAGTAATGGCTGTAAACTTCCCAAACCTGGGATAAGAAATGAACATCCAGATCCATGAGTCCAAGAAATACCAGGTAGGGTGAACTCAAATAGGGCTATCCCAAGACACATTAAAACTTACTATAAAAATTCAAAAACAATTTAAAAAATTAAGAACAGCAAGAGAAGAAGTGAGAAGATACATACAAGGAAACCCCCATAAGACTAGTGGAGGATTTCTCAACATGAACTTTTGAGGTCAAAAGAGCATGGGTGACATACTCAAACATTGAAAGAAAAGAACTGCCAATCAAGAATTCTACACTTGGTGAAGATGTCTTTCAGAAATGAAGGAGGGATAAAGATTTTCCTGAACAACAGTACAAAGCTGAGAGAGTTTAATATCACCAGAACTGCTTACAAGTAATGCTAAATGGACCACATCAAACTTAAAAACTTTTGTACAGCAAAAGAAACCATCAACAGAACTAAAACTTAACCTACTAAATGTAGGAAGATACTTGAAAATGTTATATCCTATAAGGGGTTGGATTCAAAATATATAAGGAACCCATGCAAAGCAATATATTACAAAAAAAACCCTAATAATCTTATTTAAAAGTAGGCAGAGAACCTGAATAGACATTTTCCATAGAAGATATACACATGAAAAGATGTTCAACATAACTGGTCACCAGGGAAACACAAATCAAAACCATAGTGAGATACTATCTCACATCAGTCAGAATGGCTAGTATCAATAAGAAAGAACAAGGGTTGGCAAGGATGTGGAGGAAAGGAAATCCCTGTGCACTACTGTTGGGAATGTTAATTGGTCGAACCATTATGGGAAGCAGTATGGAGTTTCCTCAAAAATTAAAAAAAAAAGAAATACTATAAAGTCCAGTAATATCACTGTTGGGTATTGACCTAAAGAAAAAACATAAATCTGAAAAGATATAGGCACCCTTATGTTTACTGTTCTATTACTTACAAGAGCCAAGATATGGAAGCAAAAGAAGTGTCTATTGGTAGATGAAAGGATAAAGAAAATGTTCTATTCCATAATGGAATATTATTCAACCATTTAAAAAAAACAAAAAAATTGCTGTGACAACATGCATTGATACATAACGAATCATGTTCAGTGAAATAATCTGACCAAAAGAAAAAGACAAATTCCATATGATTTCACATATATGTGGAATAAAAAAAAAACCCAAACAGATAAATAAGCAAAATAGAAAGAGACTCATAAATATGGAAAACAAACTCATGGTTGCTAAAGAGGAGTGGGGGGATGGGTGAAATATGTCATGAGATACAAACTCCCAGTTATAAAATAAAATCATAGGAATGAAAAAAATAAAGACATAAGAATAAAAAGTACAGCATATAGAATATCATCAATAATATTTTTAAATAATTTTGTAAGGCTATAGATGGTAACTATGCTTTATTGTGAGCACTACATAATGTACAGAATTATCAAATGACTATGTTGTACACCTGAAACTAACACAACATTGTATGTCAACTATAATTAAAAAAGAAAAAGAAATGTCAAAAGATGTTCTTTGAATGGAGGTAAAAAAACACTAATTAACATCATAAAAACATAAAAAGTTAGAGTAAATGTCACTGATAATGGTAAATTTATAGTCATAGTTTTTGCAATATAGTAATAGTAGTATACAATTCATTTGCAACTCTAAAAGTTATTAAAAAATGAACATAGTAAAATACCTATATATAGAATGGTCTGTTATTAATTACATTATATAAAAATATATAAATTGTAACAATAACCTAAAATGTGAGGTGAAGAAGAAGTAAAAGTGTAAAGTTTCTAAATTCCATTAAAGTTAAGTTTTTATCAGTTAAAATAGAGTGCTATAAATTTAAGATATTTTATGTAAGCCTCAGAGAAATTATATAGAAAAAATTTTAGTAGTTTAATGAAACAAGATAAAGAAATCAAAGTATATTGAAACCAAAAACATCAAAACACACAAAAAGACACCAGAATCAGAAACAAAGAACAATGGTTCTACAACCAGAAAGAAATTAACAAAAAGGAAATAGTGAGTCCTTTCCTATACATAGTTGTTTTAAATGTAAATGGATTAAAAGACATAGAATGTGTGAATGGATTTTAAAAAATACAAGATCCAACAATGTGCTGCTTATAAGAGATGCACTTTAGCCCTAAAGACACCTATAGGCTGAGCGTGAGGGAATGGAAAAAGACATTTCCAGGAAATGGCAACCACACACACACGCACACAAACACACACACACAATGGCAGAGGTGGCTATCCTTAGACAAAATAAACTTTAAACTAAAAATGGTAAAAAGAGACAAAGAAAGTCATTATGTAGTGACAAAGGAGTCTAATAAATCAAGAGAGACAATTTACATACATAGTGGTGAAGCACCCAACAGTGGACTTGAACAACACTACAGACCAAATGGACCTAACAAACATATTAAAAACTCTAGACAACAACAGAAGAATGCACATTCTTCCCAAGCACACAGAATATCTTCTGGGAAAGACCATATTATTAGGCCACAAAACAAGTCTTAGCAAATTTAAGAAGACTGAAATGGTGTCAAGAATCTTTCTAACCACAATAGCATGAAATTAAGAAATGAATAACAAGAGGAAAACTGGAAAATACATATACGCGTGGAAAATAAACTACTCTCTCCTGAACAACAAATGGACCAAAGAAGACATTAAAGAAGAAAAAAAAAGGTTTCTTTAGACAAAAATGGAAACAGAAAATACCAGAACTTGTAGGATGTGGCAAAAAGTCATTCTAAGAGGAAAGTTCAGAGCAATAAATACCTACATTAAGAAGCAAAGAAGATCCTACATATACAACCTAACTTTACATCTTAAAGAACCAGAAAAAGAACAAACTGAGCCCAAAGTTAGCAGAAGAAAGGAAATAATAAAGATTAAAATAGAAATAAATAAAACAAAGATCAGAAAACTCTAGCTAAACTAAGAGCAGTTTCTTTCAAAAGATAAAATTGACAAACTCTTAGGTAGACTAACCAAAGGGGGTAAAAATTAGGAGGACCCAACTCAACAAATTCTAAATGAAAGAGGAGACTTTACAACTGACACCACAGAAATTCAAAGGCTCTTAGGAGGCTACTAAGAACAACTATATGTCAACAAAGTAAACAACTTTTAAGAAACTGAAAAATTCTTAGAAACAGCTTATCAAGACAATGTCAGGAAGAAATAGAAAATCTGAATAGACCAGTTAGGAGTAAGGAGATGAATCAGTAACCAAAAAATCTTCAACAAAGTAAAAGGACTAGATCACTTCACCAGTGAATTTTGCCAAAGATTTAAAGAAGAATTACTATCAATCTTTCTCAAACTCATCCACAAAATTGAAGAGGAAGAAATACTCCCAAACTCATTTTATGAGTCCAGCATTATTCTGATACAAAAGGTAGAAAATAATACTACTAACAACCAAACAAAAACCAAACTAAGTCAATATTCCTGATGAATATAGATGCAAAAATTCTCAATAAAATACTAGCAATTCAGCAGCACATTAAAAGGATCACACATCATAATAAAGTAGAATTTATTCCTGGGACGCAAGGATGGTTCAACATATGTGTATCAATCAATATGATTGTATCACATTAATAGAATGAAGAGAAAGAATGATATAATCATCTCAAGAAATGCAAATAAAGCACTGGACAAAATTCAGTATCTATTCATGACAAAAACTACAAACAAATTATACATAGAAGGAACATAGTATAGTAAAAGTCACAAATGACAAACCCACAGATAATACCACACTGAATGGTAAAATATTGAAAGCTTTTCCTCTAGGATCAGAACAAGACAAGGTTGCCACTTTTACCACTCCTACTAAACACAGAAGTCCTAGCAATGGCAGCCAGACAAGAAAAAGAAACAGAAGTTATTAGAATTGGAAAGAAAGAAATAAAATTATCCCTATTTGCAAATAACATAATTTTATATAGAAAAAAACTAAAGTCTCAACCAGAAAACTGTTGTATCTAATATATGAATTCAGTAATGTCCCAGATTACAAAATTAACATATAAAAATGAGTAGCATTTCTATATACTGATAATGAACTTTCTGAAAAGGACAGAAATCAATCTCATAGAAAGCAATCAATCTTATTTACAATAGCATCAATACTTGGAAATAAATTTAGCTAAGGAGGTGAAAGATCTCTATGCTAAAAACTACAAAACACTGATAAATTTTTTTAAAGACATAAATAAATGGAAAGGTAGTTCATGTACATGGATTGAAAGAATACTTCTAAAATGCCAATACTACCAACAGCCATCTATAGTTTCAGTGCAATCCCTATTGAAATTCCAATGGCATCTTTTACAGAAGTAGAAAAAAACACTCCTAAAACTTTTATGAAATCACAAAAGACCTTGAATATCCAAAGAAATCCTGAAAAAGAAGAACAAAGCAAGAGGCACCACTTTCCTGATTTCAAGCTAAACTATAAACTACAGTCATCAAAACAGCAGGATACTGGCACAGAAATGGGACAAATAGACCAACGGCACAGAATCAAGAGCCCAGAAAAATACCCCAGCATACACAGCCAACTTATTTTTAAAAAGGAAGTCAAGCATACCCAATGGAAAAAAGACAGCCTTTTCAACATATGGAGCTGGGATAAGTGGACATTTACATATAAAAGAATGGAATGGACCCATATCTTACACTACTCACAAATATTAACTTGAAATGGATTAAAGACTTAAGTGTGAGATGAAACCATGAAACTCCTGGAAGGAAACAAAGAATATAACTTCTCTACATGAGTCTTTGTAATGATTTTTCATAGATGACTCCCAAAGCATAAGTAAAAGAATAAAAAATAGACAAGTGGGGCTACATCAAACTGAAAACTTTGGCACAGCAAAGTAAAGTATCCAAAAGACAAACTGATGGGATGGGAAATATTTGTGTAAACCGTCAATCTGATCAGGGTTCAATATCCAAAATATATTTTTAAAAACCTCATATAATGTAAGAGCCGGAAAAAAAAAACTAATTAAAAAATGGACAAAGGATGTGAATAGACATTTCTCCAAAAAAGACAATATGTAACAGGTATATGAAACATGAAACAGGTATAATCAACAGGTACATGAAAAGATGCTTAACATCACAAGCCATTAGGGAAATGCAAATTAAAACCGCAATGAGGTATCATTTGACGCCTGTTAGAATGACCATCATCAAAAAGGAGATAATAAATACTGGCGAGGATACAGAGAAAAGGAAACCGTTGTGAATTGGAGTCACTATTGTGGAAAACAGTATGGAGGATCCTCAAAAAATTACAAATAGAACTATCACATGATCCAGCAATCTTGGGTCTATCAATTTATCCAAAGGTACTGAAAACACTACTGGAAAACGTATCTGTACCCCATTGTCACAGCAGCTTTATTTACAACAGCCAAGACATGGAAACAATTTAAGTACCTAGCAACTGAAGGTGTAGGATATATGTACAATAGAATGCTATTCACCCATTAAAAACAAAAACAAAAACAAAAACAAAAAAACCCAATGAAATTCTATCATTTGCAACAACAAGGCTGGACCCCAAGGGCATTATGCTAAGTGAAATAGGTCAGAAAGAGAAAGTCAAAGACCATATGATTTCACTTACATATGGAATCTAAAACAAAACAAATAAACAAGAGAAGCAAAACAAGAAAACAAACTCATAGAAAAAGAGATCAGAGCTAAAGGCACCAGGGGTGGAGGCTGTTGGGAGGGGAAATGGAACAGCATGGTCAAAAGGCACAGATTTCCTGTTACAGTAAGTACTTGGGATGTAATGGATAGCACGATGGCACGCTGTGTGAGCCAGCAAAGTTGTTACAGGAGTAGATTCTGAAAGTTCTCACCACAAGGAAGAAATATTGTTTTTTTCTTTCCTCTTTTTGTATTTATATGAAATGATGGATGTTAACTAAACTTATTATGGTAATCATTTGATGATATATGTAAACCAAACCCCCATGCCTTAAACTTTTACAGTAATGTATATCTGTTATTTATCAATAAAACAGAAAAAAAGAAAAATAAGTCAATTAGAAATGGCAAAGAATCTAGTCATCTCTTTAAAAAGGTATGTACCTGGCCAATAAACATACAAAAAGATGCTTAACAAAATTAGCCATGAAAGAATCCAAACTACAAAGAAATATCAC
This sequence comes from Suricata suricatta, assembly GCF_006229205.1. NCBI lineage: Eukaryota > Metazoa > Chordata > Mammalia > Carnivora > Herpestidae > Suricata > Suricata suricatta. Next base: position 55,869,475 of record NC_043713.1, on the reverse strand, counting down.
CCCCAAAGAATCTAGGGGGGAAAAAGACAATAACAAATATTGGCAAGAATTTACTGCTCCTCAGAATGTAAAATGGTGTAGCTAATTTGATAAACAATTTCACTGTTATCCAAAATGCTAACCATAGAGTTATTATATGACCCAGCAATCCTACTCTTAAATATATACCCAAAAGAAATGAAAACACAAAAGCCTGTAACAGAAATAGCTCAAAATTAGAAACTCGAACGTCCCTCAGTTGATGAACGGTAAAGAACTTGTGGTATGCCATACAATGGAAAGTTTCTCAGCTTTAAGAAAGGAAGTATTGAAACGCTCTATAACATGGATGAACCGTGAAATGTTGTGCTAAGTGAAAGAAGCCAGACAAAAAAGACCATGCGTTGTATGATTCCACTTAAATGAAAGCAAGCAAATCTATAGAGAGAGAAAGTAGATTAGTAATTGTCTAGGGTTGAGGGTGGAGGCCAATGGAAATGGAGACTGACTTATTAGTGGGAGCAGGGTTTCTTTCTGGGGTGATGGAAATATCCTAAAATCGATCGTAGTGTCAGTTACACAACCCTGTGGATTTACTAAAAACACTGAACATATACTTTAGGCAGGTGAATTGTAGGATAGGTGAATTATATCTCAATAAACCTGTTAAAATTCAGCATGGCTTGTAAAGGCATAAAAATATATACTGGCACTACAAGATAATAACAGAAATACCCAGACATGCATTGCTTATAACCTACGTTAAAAAAAAAAGCAGACAACATTATGAAGCCGAAAGGTGCTCCTACTAGGATTACTGCACCAAATTCAAAATATATTTTTAGTGTGCATACCAAATACAAAATTATCTGTGTTCATTAGAAATGGTCTTAAGCCTTCGAGCTGCTGATTCTGCACAGCCATATCCACATTTCATGCTGAGCCAGCATTTTATTGTCACTACATTAAAATCAATTTTATGAGCAACTGTATACTCTTAACAGAACAAGTACTTTTAAAAAATGTTGAAATGCCTACTCATAAACCTATATGAATCCAAACAGGAGCCTTCAGAGTAAAGTCAATAAATAAAGTTCAGCAGTTTTGCATCGCTTTGGAAAGCATAATTTTGGATATGAAATATTTATGCTCCTTTGTGATTTAAATCTAATGACCACTGTTATTTCCAAAAATTGATTATTATTTAGAAATCTTGATTGGAAAGCCCTTAAAATATTGGCTGCAAAGCTTTACATTTTAAGACCAAACTATTGCCTTCTTTAAAATCTTTATTTGCATGTTTTCCCCATAAACCTAGAGATTCAGGAAAAAATAACTACAGAAGGGCCATCATCAAAACCATTTAAAGCTTACAGTTTAAAATGCTGCGGTACCATACAGCACCTTGGTACAGAGCCTGTTTTGCAATTCTGTGTCTCTTAAGAGCAGTTTGCAAAGCCAATTAGGTATTAGGTGAGACCATAAACACCACTTCTATGACTATAGGCACCTGGGCTCAGAAGGAATGAACAAAACTGCAGGAAACACATTTTGGGAAGGTTCTGATAGATGGACAAGCATTGAGCCTTTCTATCTTACTGAAGACAATGGCTCAGTTCCTGCAGAATGGGAGGAGCCACACTTGAGGAGCTTTCTGTTGGCCTATAGCCAGATGTAGAACACACCCCAGATACAGAACAAGATGAACCCCTACAAACTTGGCATCATCCACTGCACCTGCAACAGGGCAGCAATAACATCTGCCTTGGGGTGAAGACTGCCCTGAGTGACAGGGAGCACTCAGCACATAGTAGGCGTGCAGCATTACTGTATCTATCTTCTTTAACCTCCTGGTAAGAGGTGAATCTGAGACGGCATCAGTTATGCACATTAGAAGATCCCATGGCATTTTTCCAAGCCCAAGGCTATTACTCCGTGGATCTGGGCATGTTCCAACTCAGGTGATTATACTCCACTTTCTAAATTTTCCCTGATGTTCCAATTAGGTACAGCATCATTCATTTTCCTTTTCAGAAAAAAAAGGGAGAAATTCTTCTTGAACTCATAGTCTTGTCGATGGAAGAAAGGCAGACGCAATGTGTCACAGAAGTAACATCTGCCTCAGTAAGGAACGGCGTGATTGCAGTATTTGAACTCTGGTGTTGTGGCATGCTCTGAGCACCAAGTAAAGATCTCAGAGAGAGCAAAATCCCTCTGGATGAAAGCAGATGATTGTGTTATGATACCCTCATCAGATAACAACCATGAAGGGCTCTCTGTAACTACTATAGGGAATAATCTCATGATCTCCTCAATCCAGGCAATAAAAGTAGAGACACTCCTGCAAGTATTTATATCCTTAGTATCACTGTTGATATAACCATCTTCTCATGAATTTGGGTAGGGACCATCGGCAGAAATCCAGGAATGTATGAACCAGCCATTCTCTCTTTACTGCTGGGGAGACCCTAAAAATAAAGCAGGCTGCCATCCTTTACCTAGCCAAAGATTTAAAGTCTGACAATATCGATTTTGGGCAAGGATAGAGGGAAAATAAAACTCCCATGCTTTGCTGGTGGAAACATAAACTGCTTCAGACACTTTTCATAGCAATTTGGCAGCATTGAGTAAAACTAAAAGTGTTTCTATTCTACACCCCAGCAAGTCTGCTTCTAGGAATGTACCCTACTGAGGTTCTTGTACATTGTACCCAGAGGCACACATGGCTCTTCATGGCAGCCTGTTTGTCGGAAAGAAAAATTGGGAGACAAAAGCTAAATGTTCATGAAAGAACAGAAAAATAGAGTGCGGTATGTTTATATGCAATATCATGGACTGACCTAAAGGACATAATGCTAAGTGGGGAAAAAATACAGAATAATTTATATGGTTGGATACTATTCATTAGAATTTACAAAAGAGGAAACATATGAACCACACAGTGATTACGGGAGGAGAAAAAAGCACACCCACACACATGCGTGCGCACACATGTCTGCAGCATTTTGGATGTCCAGCTCTGAAAGCACTATTCTGGGGGGCCCCATCGTAAGTTTCTTGATAAAAGTCTTGGCCTGACTTCCAGGATAGAAGGGGGAAAAGCCACAGTGTGCTTTCCTAGATGACCCCGATTGCCAGCAAGGGAATGAGCACACGATCTAAGTTGCCAACCTTGACAATCCCACTTGGGGTTTTGAGACTAAGGCTGAGGGAAAAGGGATAGAGACAGTGACGTATGTTGAGGCAGGTGGCAAGGGTCAGGTGGCCCGAGAGCAGGTTGCAGCCCCCTGACCCCCAGTGATGGCCCCTCGGACAAAGGTATCACCATGGTTCTGGCTGCAGAGCCTCTCTTTTAGTTCTTACCCATTACTGGAGCCGAGATCACTGACGTTTCCTGTGATTCTATTTGCCACCAATTCCCTTTCTATACAACGCTTTTCTCCTTAAGTCAGCTACAACTGTTTCTGCTGCCTGTGGAATATGAACCTTAGAGATGGAAGGGGCAGCAGCACGCTCGTCGCATGGCGGCCCCAGGAGAGACGGGAGAAACAGGACTGGCTATGTGCAATATTTTACTGATTTAAGGACAATAGTTCAGACAGCATGTTAATAGCTATTCATACTGAATGGTAAAAGGAAAAGTGTGTGTCTATCACCCATCGGACTTTTTTAAAGTATTAATTTTTAGGGGCACCTGGGTGGCTGAGTCGGTTAAGCATTGGACTGCAGCTCAGGTCATAATCTCATAGTTCATGTGTTCGAGCCTGCATCAGGCTCTGTGCTGACAGCTCAGAGCCTGGAGCCTGCTTTGGATTCTGTGTCTCCCTCTCTCTCTCTGCCACTCCCCCACTCACATAGTCTCTCTCTTGCTCGCTTGCTCGCTCTCAAAAAATGAATAAACATTAAAAATATTTAAAGTATTAATTTTTAAAAGATGAGGATCAGATCATTTCTGGGGTCCCCAAATGGTTTAGGTAAATTTCTTGCATTTGACAGGCCTCAGGCCTCTTTGGAGCCACGTTGTTTGAAAGTATACCAGTAATACCCTGGACTTAGAAACAAAATGCATAGATTTCTCAATGTTTAACCTGTGCTACTGTTTAAAAGGGAAATCCAAAAATCTTTGTAAGGGTATTTGAGTCTACCAAAGTGGCTCATTAGTCTCCATTCCTGATCTTCATTTTAGAGGTGCTTAGATACATATAATGAATGGCACACAAAATGGATGTTTTTGGACGTCTGGGCTGGCAAAGCGATGCCTAAATACTTGTCAGGGAACACATTTGGCAGACTTCTCTTCAGGTTTTAGTGTCTTCTCTTAAGCTGGAACATAAATATATGCCCAACATTGGACCCAAATGTGTACGAGTTGAGGCAACTTACTACATGGATGTCCTAACACCTTCACTTCATCAATAGCGAGGTAGCCTTGATGTCCAGAAGTTATCACTTCAAAAATCACCTGGAAAATTAAGAAAGATTTATATTATACATTTACAGAGTTTTACCAAATGTCCCTGATATAAGACCTTCCTTCCTTCCTTCCTTTCTTTTCCCTTTCTTTCCTTCTTTCTGTCTTTCTCTTCCTTCTGTCCATCCATCTGTCCATTCATCCATGGTTCCAACAAACATTAGTGGAGGGCCTAATATCTGCCAACCAACATTCCAGGTTCCAAGATGACAAAGAAAATAAGACCCAAACCCAGTTTTCAGGGAGGTTAATGGGAACAGGTGGAACAGACAGCATCCTACTTCAAGGATTCGCCTGGTAAGGGTGGTAATATCATGGTTAAGACCCGATGCTTGGAAGACAGAGGCTTAAAGTCATTTATGAGAGACAGTGTTAAGACTTAAATTGCTTTAAGATAATATATTTTCTGGTCAACTCCTTTTAGGGGATTCTATGACTATACCGAACCATCAGGGGCCCTCGGCTTTATATGTCTAAAATGAAAAAAAGTACCATTAAGTGCTGTGAAAAAAAAAAGTATAGGGTATTAGAGTAACATGTACCAAGAGAACCTCCCATATGGAGGTAGCATTTCAGTTAATAACTGAATATAAATGAGAAAAGAGAGTAAGGCCTCTTCAAGGCATGTACATAGGCCCTGAGCTGGACATGACCAGAGCCATGAAGAGGAACATTGAGACCTACAGCTATAAAGATCAGCTGTGACTGGGTTACAGAGGTTCTGTTCACAGAGACGAGACTCAAGTGAAACCACTGAACTAATAAAATATAGAAGCTTGGGGACTGAGTAGCTCAGTCAGTTAAGCATCCATTTCGGCTCAGGTCATGATCCCACAGCCCATGGGAATGAGCGCCACATCAGGCTCTGCACTGACAGAGCCTGGGATTCTCTCTCTCTGTCCTTCTTTCTCCTCACCCCTCAAAAATAAATAAATGAGCATTAAAAATAATCATATAAAGAGGCTATGCCCACTGAAATTCAGATGACAGAAGTATGAATTAAGAGGGGAATAATATAAAAATATAAAAATAATATAAAAATAAAAAAATAAAAAACTTTATAGTAGTAAAACCAAGAGGTCTTTAGCAATGGTTTGATTGTGGGAAAGATAAGGCAAGGAATGAAGGGCGACATGCTCTTAAGTTTGCAGAATGAATGACATTTTTGAGATGGTAGAACCATTTCAGAGAAATTGAGGCTAAAGGAGAAAAAATGAACTAGTCTATTAGAAGTTACCAATGTTCTTAATGTGATTGTCTAAAAGTGTCTGTTGGGAGAAACCTAATGGAGGACCAGGGGGAGGCGAAGAGGGAAAGAGAGTTGGGGAGAGAGAGGGACGCAAAACTTGAGAGACTATCGAATACTGCAAACAAACTGAGGGTTGAAGGGGAAGGGGGATGGGGGGAAAGAGGTAGAGGTGATGGAGGAGGGCACTTGTGGGGAAGAGCACTGGGTGTTGTATGGAAACCAATTTGACAATAAACTACTTACAAAAATTTTTTTTAAATTTCTGTTGCCAGGCTATTATTAAAAAGGTCCATGTGACACCACGTAAGCCTCCATTTACATATACCTGCATACCAAGGAGACCGTGGCTCATGCAATGTTCACAGCCCAGTAACTGCATTCTTGGAAAAATTAAAATTTTCATTCTTATAAAAACCTATATACAAATGAGAAGCTTTATTCATAGTAACCAAAAATTGGAAACAGCCCAGATGCATTCAAATGGTACACGATAAAACAGACAGTGGTACATCTATAGCATGGAATACTACTCAACAGTAACAAGGAAATAACTATTGATATACCCAGCAACTTGAATGAATCTAATAATGCTGAATGAAAACGCTAATCACGAAAATTATGTACGATATGAGTCCATTTATGTAACACTGTGTAAGGTCAAAATTTTTGAAGGGAGGGCAGATTAGTGGTTGCCAGGGCTTAGGGAGGGTGGAAGAAGGGAGGGGAAAGTGGTGATAAAAGGACAACGTCAGTGAGGAATCCTTGTATCTTTGAGGATTTCACTATGGTGGCAGATGCACAAACCTACTCAGGTAATAAAACTCTGTATAGTCCAGGGGCACCTGGGTGGTTCAGTCAGTTAAGCGTCCAACTTCAGCTCAGGTATGATCGCACAGTTCATGAGTTTGAGCCCCACATCGAGCTCTGTGCTGTCAGTGCAGAGCCTGCTTCAGATCCTCTGTCTCCCTGTCTCTCTGCCCCTGCCCCACTCACATGCATGCTCTTTCTTTCTAAAAAAGAAACAAACATAAAAAACTGTATAGCTCATAGCAGCTTTATCTGCAATAGGTAAAACATGGAAGCTACCAAGTGTCCATTGATGGATGAATGGATAAGCAAAATGGGGTAAATACATACAATGGAATATTATTCAGTCTCAAAAATGAAGGAAATATCAATATGTGCTATGATACGGAGAAACCTGGAGAACATTCTGTAAGGTGAAATAAGTCAGCCACGGAAGGGCAGATATTGTATGAACCCATGTATGAGTTACCTGGAGCACACAGGAAGTAGTTGTCAGGGGCTGGGGAGAGAGGGATAGGAAGTTACTGATTCGTGGATACACAAGAGCAAAAGAGTTCAGGAGATGAATGACAGTGTTGGTTGCACAACGTCAAGAGGGTATTTAATACCACTGCCCTATACTTAAATATGATTTAAATGGTAAATTTGTTATCCATATTTTACTACAGTCAAAAAGTGAAAAAAATACACACACGTGCATGTACAAGTCCATGTAAAACCAGAAATCTGGGAAAGCCCTGTAGATTTCAACCATGTCACTATCTTGGCTGTGATCTCATACTTTTGGTTTGCAAAATGCTACCATTGGAGGAACCTGGGTACTATGTATGCAGGAATCTGTATAATTTCTTATTACTTCTGAATCCACGATGATCTCTACCAAAATTTCAACTTAAAAAAGTAACAGTAAATTACACATGATATGTTACATACACTCAGTAGATACTGCTCCATTTGCTTATTTATTTGTTTGTGTGAAAATTCTTTAAGGAAGAACAAAGAGGTTCAGATACAAAATAATTGTTAAAAACTCAGTATTTCTGATTCTGGATATCATGTAGCATGTGGTTTTTACTACTACACATTGCCTGAACAAACACTTCAACCCTAGGACTGCATTATTTATGTGTGTGCAGTGGATGTGAAAATGGAGAAAGCAATCAACAGAGCCCAAAATGGAAAGGCTCAAGGGGCTCTCTAGATAAGAAGTCGTCCCAGAAACACCCGCTAGACGAGATGACACTGTGCTCCAATGCCAACACACCGAAATACAAAGCACACAGGGGAGAGGAGAAGCCCAAAGTAGAACAGAAATGAAATAAAACTTTGTCTTATTCATAAGGGTATCTTTTTTTCACTGATGGCCAGAGAAAGGAAGAGATGCGTGCATGTTATTACAATGGGGTCTTGCCCTTTCTCTCTGTACTGAAGTCTAGAGAACAGTTGAGGGAACAAAAAGCAGATGAACACTGAGAGCAAGTAGGGGAGAAAGCCCTCCAGACGCCCTCAAAGCTGGCCCCCTGGGACAGGGTCCTATCATGTCTTTCAGGAGGCAAAAACAGCAGGCAGTGCAGGCACTGGCCAGCCGCTCTGCTCAGAGTGGCCCCTACACAGACCAATGTCCCTGACCACAGCTGCCAAAGAACTCCATGGCTCTGGTCATGAAAAGGGTATTTTGAAAGTCCAAATAAGAAATGTTCATCCAGGGGCACCTGGGTAGCTCAGTTGGTTGAGCATCCGACTTCGGCTCAGATCATGATCTCATAGTTCATGAGTTCAAGCCACACATTGGGCTCAGTGCTGACAGCTCGGAGCCTGGAGCCTGCTTCCAGTTCTGTATCACCCTCCCTCTCTCTGCCCTTCCCCTGTTCACACTCTGTCTCTCTCTCTCAAAAATAAACATTTAAAAAAAATGTAAACGTTCATTCTTCCTTCCTTTCTCCCAGTTGATCTCTCTTCCTTCTTCCTCCCTCTCACTAACTCATTCATTCATTCACTCACTTATTCAAGTCTCCATCGAGTATCCTTTTTACTCCAGGCACTGGCATAAGTTCTGTGATAAGCATCATGAACATAACAAATGTGAAATTGTCCCTAGCAAAACCTGTGTTTTTACATTGTCAACTATAAGGGTTGAAGCTTCTTGTAAAAAAAAGGGAATAATCTTTATTTTTGAAGGGATATGCTAACTCTTAGAATAGACTGTACATATAAAACATGCTCATATGGATCTATTTTTGAACTTGACATGTCACAATTTAATGCACAGTACTTCATTTAAACCAATACAGTGCCATGGCCCTAAGAAAGAAAGGGGGAGGAGAAATGAAGAGAGCTAGGTAAGTCACCCTAAAACCTCTGAATCTGGTTTCTCATCCCTCACATCAATAGAATATATGACCCTCAAAGTTTTACACTCAATGATTCTGAGTCTTACTGTCCAAATATTAATAGGATATTTACTGTAAGGTCGGAGAGGGATCCAAAAAAAATGGACAATTTTATGAAATTGAAGCAGTAGTCCCACAAAAAATAAGGAACACAGACAAGAACAATAAGGAGCCAAAGAGCAGGTGGAAACAATAAGGAGCTCAGAGGACGGTGATCTGTCTCTACCCCAGGACCGGCAGCTCCTCATTATCAAACCAACCAGGACACGTCAGATCCAGCCAACACAGCCTTCCAACCAACTTCTCAGGCTGCTTGTTGACCTCACAGTGGCCCCAGGAAGGACTTACAAGTGTCCCCACTAGACCAGAGGCAGAGTGAGCACTCAGCAGCAAGCAGTGCACTCCGGATTCCCATCAAGATGGCTTGCCAGGGTAGGCCATGACAAAAGAATCTTCGGCTCATTTCTGAAACTTTATTTGCCCCCCCTCAGTCTTCTAGCTGGAGCTAGAAGCTTCTGAGTACAAATATACCAAGAGAACAATGGACTTCTCCTTTCAGTTAATTAGAAATTTTAGAAGGTAAACTTCTAAAACCTTGGCAGGTTCCTGCACAGACTTATTAGGGTCTCTAAGTGTAGAGGCAGAAAAGAGAAGATAAGCTTCACGGGATGCCTGGGTGGCTCAGTCGGTTGATCGTCCGAGTTTGGTTCACTGTTCTCGAGGTCAAGCCCTGACAGCTCAGAGCCTGGAGCCTGCTTCGGTCTGTGTCTCCCTCTCTCTCTCTGCCCCTCCCTGACACATGCTCCATTTCTCTCATAAGTAAACATTAAAAAAACATTTTAAAGAAAATAACCTTCACAGATACTTTATATGTGCATGTCATGCACACGCACATACTGCACACACATGTATATATTTATATATAATACACAAAAAATTTTTTATATGATACTTAGGTATTATACCTAAGAAGGTGGATTTATGTTGCATGTTTGGAAGCAATAACTTCAACGTTTCTTTCCAAAAACTGAACCAAGTTTTTCAAAAGACCATTTCCCACCTTTTGTTTAGTAATTTCAGTTAAAGGGCTTATGAGTACAAGTTTTATTAGCTGCTTCATGATGTTTATAATTTAGAAGATAAATATTTCCAAGCATACCTCAGTCATCAAGTAGATCTAATTTGTACTGAAAAGTTTGCTATTTTGAAATAAATATGATTAAATAAAGATCTCCAAATTCAGCTGCTACAGAACAATCTTTGACTGACTGCTAACTTGATTTCAATACCTGACTATTACGAAATTCACTCTGGAGGCACCTGGGGGCTCAGTCGGTTAAGTGTCCGACTTCGGCTCAGGCCATGATCTCACAGTTCACAAGTTTGAGCCCCAGGTCAGGCCCTGCGCTGACAGCTCAGAGCCTGGAGCCTGCTTTGGATTCTGTGTCTCCCTCTCTCTCTGCCCTCCCTGCTTGCACTCTGTCTGTCTGTCTGTCTCTCTCTCTCTCTCTCTCTCAAAAATAAATAAACATTAAAAAAAGAGAGAGAGATTCACTCTGTAGTCTCTGTTGTTTCTAACAAACAAAAGGGTTCAAACATGCAGTTAAAAACTTGAGGCCTACTTTAAATAGGTTTCTTTAAAACAGATTTTAGAATCCCATGAAAAGGTTTCCTTGTCTTGAACTCTTGCTAGCTGGCAAGGTTTCCATTTTGTACGTTTTTAGCCAGTGCCCTTACCAAGAAACCTTCAAAAGCAAAAATATTTTTGTCAGTTTTTGTCAAGTAAGGAAGTACGCTATTGAAAGTACAGGTACAGCTCTAGTGAAGTATAACAAGTGGATGCAGAGCCCAGCAGGAGTCCGTGGGAAGTCTGAAGATACCAGCACGTTGGGCCATAAAGACTGAGGTCAGAGGAAGGAAACATCAGGAGAACGCCAATGGCGCTGCTGGAAAAGGAAATGAGAGAGGTGGGTACAGGAGCTCCCGTGCTTACGTTTATCAAAGAGGACAGACAACATTGAAAATCTGTATTATAAGTGAGGTTTGGGTCTGTTTAAGAAACACACACAGTCTTTTCTTTTGAAAAAAATTTAAGAAAACATTTTTATATCGTACACACTAATGTCCCAGGTATCTTTTGTGCATATTATATAATTTTCCCCAGTCACCCATACAAGGTAAGTAAGTAGATTCCCTTTTAGGGATGGGGAGGCTGACTCAGAAAGTCATTAAGTAATTTTCTTGAGGTCACACAATTAGTACATTGCAGAGTCAGGGTGTAATTCTAGGTCTATTATACTGCACAGTCCGGACACTTCCTGTTACTGAATGCCCTTAACTAGCACGCATGAGAGACTACATATATGTAGAATATACACACATATACATATGCCTAACCTATATGTACATGCCCCTCTGTCTCTCTCTATGTGCACACGCACACACACACACACACACACACACACACACACTATATAATCATGCATTCACACACACATATATACATCTTCAATACATATATATATTCTAAAGATTTCACTTCCATATTTAAGTAGGAAATATAGTAGTCATCTATTTGACCTAGAAATGTAGATGCAAGGAGTGGTTATGCGACATAGCTTTAACAACATAAATTTTAAGACAAACGTCAGCAAACTATGGTCAACAGGCCAAATTGGACCCAACCTCTGTTTTTGTGTTACCCACAAAGTAAGTATGGTTGCTATAGTTTTCAACTTGTGGGTGAAACTCAAGAAAAGAATAATATTTAGCAATACATGAGAATTATATGAAATTGAAATTTCAATGTCCACAAATAAAGTTTTATTATAACACAGGCTCATTCAATCATGTATGGTCACGGGCAACTTCACACAAAAACAGCAGAGTTGAGTAGATGCCACAGAGACCATCTGGCGCAGAAAGCCTGAAATATTTATGACTACCCAGCTTCTGGACTTACGAGAAAACTGACCCACTCAGCTCCCCAACTACTCCCTGTACCCTGGATAACAAGAAAGGATGAATCAATGCATGCTTGTCCTGTACTGCAAGGGCTTGTCACCACCAAATACAACACACCATGAACTTTGTGTGGGAACCTGGCATTCTGGCCATGGCTTGACTTGCTTCAACTGTATTAAGTGGGTACTGATTTCAGTACCCACTCAAGCTTATAGTATCGTTACCAATTATTTATTTATTCATCATTTATTTATTTATTTTTAACAGAGGGAGAGAATCACAGTGGGGGAGAGAAGCAGATGGGGAGAGAGGGAGAAAGGGAGAGAGGAAGATGGGAGAGAGGGAGTAATTGAGAGACCATATTAAGCAGGCTCCACGCTCAGCACAGAGCCTGACCTGGGTCTCAATACCAAGACCCTGGGATTAAGACCGTGAGCTGAACTAAGAGTTGGACCCTCAACTGACTGAACCACCCAAGAGCCCTCATTACCAGTTATTTTTTAAAGTGTAATTGCGATATAGCAAAACAAGACCATAGACAATGATTGAGGGTTGTTTGGGTAGCTCAGTCGGTTAGGCGTCTGACTTTGGCTCAAGTCATGATCCCACAGCTGTGCTGACAGCTCAGACCCTGGAGCCTCCTTCAGATTCTGTGTCCTTCTCTCTCTCTGCCCCTCCCCTGTTCATGTGCTCACTCGCTCTCTTTCTCTCTCAAGAATAAACATTAAAAAAACTTTTTAAGAAAAAAAGAAATTGATTATAGACCTCAAAACACTGAGTAAAAAATTAAATCAAGTTAAAGATAAAATAAGCCCTATTCATTTAGCAAATTTTCTACAAAGCAAATGAACTACTGAGAATGTAGAACACAGTCATAGTTGAACCTGACCCTCAGCATCCTATACAGTCAGTGTTCCTTGGCATGAGTTACATTTCAGTGAAATGTCTTTGTATTTACTGAGACACATACAATTTTGGGGAAAATGTCTTTTCCATCTAAATTGTGATTATTTGAAAAGTTGAAAGCTACAGTGGTTGATCATAAAGCCCTCCTAGCTTATTCTGGAAGAATTTTGCCACAACACAGTATTTCATCTTATATCTTGCTTTCTCCTCTTTTTTGGATTTGGTTTTGACAGAAAATATAATTAATCCTCATATTTGCCAATTTTATACTTGTGAATTTGCCCACGTGTGAATTTATTTGAAGCCCCCAAATCAATACTTGCAAATCTTTCTTGGTCATTTGTAGATATGCAGAGAGAGACAAAAATTTGAATGGCTCAAGCCACACATCCCAGCTTAGGTCAGTCAAGGCAATGCTCTGCCTTTTGACTTGGCTCTCACACCAGAAACATGTATCCTTATCCCATTCTATTTAGTGCCACATTTTTTCTTATTTCTGTGCCTTTTATTGATGTTGCTACTTATAATGGTGCTCGAGTGCCATGCTGAGGTGTGGTCTAGCATTCCTATGCACATAAGGCCGTAACCTGCCTTACAGAGAAGATACAAGTGATAGGGAAGTTTCATTCGGGCGTAAGTCATCATTTTGGCTGTTCAATGTTGAAAACCAACAATGTACACATTAAGTAAGAAGTCTTTAACAGAAAGACTCCAAAAACAAGATTATGCGTTGATCAGTTGACAGAAATGCTGTGACCAGAGGGTCACAGGATTAATCCCTTATTTCCTACAGAAGCAAACTATAGTCCAGTGTTCGCTAATTCAGCACTCACTCACTGTGACTTCACAGAACACAACAACCATGAATGGAAATCAATTGCATGTTTGGATTTACATGGAGTCCTCATTTTTATCAAAGTACTCGAGCACAGGAAGGACAAAATGCTCATTTTTACCGATGGCTCCCAGATGTTATTTGCAGTCACAGGATGTAAAGAAATGTAGGATAAAGAGAATCCATATTTGTTCAATACCTCAACAAATAACATCTCAGGAGACATGATATTGGATCCACATTGTTTTTGGAGCCTTTGGGAAAACCCATTTGCTCTCAGGTAGGAAACCATCAGTTAAACCACTAACTAAGGCTCTTTCATTGGCTCATGAAAAGCCATCACGGAGGTTGGCCTGTGAGGGGCTTGACCTGAGGCTGCCCCTCAGATGCCTGCCAAACAGAAGATGAAAGCAGTTTAACATGGCAGACTCCCTGATCCTCCCTGGCTCAGTGAAGGGCAAAATTAGATTTCCATGCTGCCACTTTTCCTTGCTATGTGTGAGCAAATAAAAGGGGTTTGCTTACCAACACCATGGAAAATGTGTTGGTGGAAGCCATTTGTCAATTCCCCAGGACAAACGGGATGAAACGCTATACGTCCGTCGTCTTCCCACCCAAAATCTGGGAGATCCTTTCTGACTTCGATTTAAATAAACAGCAAAGGTGGCTTATACTCGTTCATGAAAACATATATAGTAAAAGAAAACTTTCCATAATGAGGAAGAGCCAAGGCCAAACTACATCCTATGCGACCTTAAAAAAATCAGGAACAAAATAGTGAAATACTTCTTTATATGGACATGTTATCAGAGTAAAGTAAAAGCCCACTTTCCCAAAGTTAAAGGTATTCAAAGGACTGCAGGGGTCTCACTGGAGTGAAGTTTTGGGGTTTTGTCATGCTGATTCATTTAAGGCACTCCAACAGGACTTCATCTGCTTTTCAACCAATAAACATGACTTTCCTCACTTTTTGTTTTCCCTTTCACATTTAAAAAGAACCAGTGTTCTTTTCAAATTTTTTCTAATCACAGCTGTAGTATTCATTCTATAGAACAAGATGTGGAAGAAAATTAAGGTTGAGGGGAAAAATAGGAAAGTTTTAAGAAAAAGCGCAGATGAGCAAGAAGTAACAGACCACACAGAAGTTTGAGATTGGAACTTAGAACAAGTACGTATCCTTGATTGTCAAATCTTACGTACAAGCTGAGTATGAAATATAGTGATATGGTAAGGTTTTAACACACATGAATCGATCCACTTCTCAAATGCGGCTCTAGGTCTGTACTAAAGTAACAGAGTGTGTCCCCACTGACCCACTGATTTCTTGGAACTGTTCATCTTCTTTAAGCCAAAAAAAACCACAAAAAAACGTAGAGGACAGGAACTTCCGATAAACCAAGCAGAGTGGGAGGACCGTAAGTTCACTTTGTCCCACGGATACACGCAGATAATGCCCTCATCAGTATCAATAACCCAGAAAACAATGGAAGAGGAGCAGAACAGACGTTCCAGAGCTAAATAAAAAGAAGAGGAGACATCCAAGAGGTAGAAAGGAAGGGGGGGTGTGCTAAACACGCCATCATCATCTCTACGTGCAGGTGGACTGTATCTGCCCCTGTAAAACCCTCCATATCCATCTTGCTGGGGAGAAGTGGATTGTTAATGCCTGAACCTGCTACCACCCCCACCCCAGCTGCCACCTCCCAAAGGTTTTCCAAACTCTCCTTTCCTGAATTATCTGCTTCTCTTGCAGCCAGTTTATCTGAGTTTGTTCAGAAAGAATGTGGGCGCACCCAGCTAGGAGTTATGCTTCCCATCTGTGTGTTTTCCTGGGGATTCCTCAGATGGGGTGGAGGTAGTTGGCCGGGGCAGCCACCAGGGCTCGCCCCATTCTTTCCTGAGTTAGGGGCTGTGACAGGTGGGTAACAGATTTTGGCAAGCCAGCCAGGAAGGGCATGCAGCTTCAATGGGTGACTGTCTTCACAGACTCCTGACCAGATAGGTGCCTTGAGCACCTGCTGGTGCTTAGAAGGGGCGGAGAAGGAGTATCCTGCCCTTGCTAACCTGTCTTCTGTTTCACATGCAGTTTGAAAAGAGAAATAGATTTGGGAAGCACCGAGCTTCAGTTTTCTGGGTAAGTTGTAATACTGCTGATCATTTTCTTATTTCTCTCTGAGGGCTAAACTGTCTAACACTTGGTACCCAGTGGTGCAAAATCACCCCAACTTCATCTCATCAAGGAATCTGGCTTCCCTATGCAGGAAATGGAAGAGTACTCGGATTGGTTTGGTTTCTTTCAATTCCCACTCATTCCCTTCTTCTCTTTCCAGGATGGGAAATGCTACTTCCATACCCTCTGAGAGTCCCTTGTGGTGTACTCAGGGCAAAGAAGTTTTTTTACTGCAACACTGAACAGCTCCTGCACATACTAGAGCCAGAAAAAAAACATTTTCAGAATGGGTCTGAAAATTACCATACTATCCCCCAATTAGAATTATTTTGTCAGGGGTGTCTGGGTGGCTCAGTTGGTTGAGCATCCGGCTTTGGGTCAGGTCATGATCTCAGAGTTTGTGGGTTCGAGCCCTGCGTCAGGCTCTGTGCTGACAGCTAGCTTAGAGCCTGAAGCCTGCTTCAGATTCTGTGTCTGTCTGTCTGTCTCCCTCCCTCTCTCATTCTCTCTCTCTCTCAAAAATAAAACATTAAAAAAATTTTTTTAATAATTATTTTGTCAAAGATCTGGGAAATGAAATGACATTCTTCTATGTTCAGGCTTTTATGCTGCTAGGTAATAAGAGATTCAGCACATAAAGCTCACGATGCAAAGTATGTGAGGACAGTAGGTCAAATGAAAAAGGGAATGAGGAATGCGAATTGTTACAATCTTTGAATCCCCTGCCCTGGAACTCTGCCCACCCCAAATGTGGATGGAGCCTCCCTGCCCTGGTTTCTCCTCCTCCTACTTACGCCCTCGGGGGCAGGAGTGGTCCTCCTTTTTAAGAGGTGCTAGGACACCAAATGTGGTCAGGAGAGGCCCTATTTGGAACAAGGTGTTTCCTTTGCATTTATCCTGTAAGGATGAATCCCCAGAGACAGCCTGCCAGATATTATTGGACATGGAGTCCTTTCTCTACTTAAGACCTTTTAAATTGGAAAAATTCAAGTCATACGTGTAGAGAGAATCCTCAGAAAGTGTCTGAAATTGTACACCACTATTTTTGCCACTGATAAGCCTCCTTAGGCAGATACCAGATACGCAGACTCTTTTATTTTTAAACTTATTTATTTTGAGAGAGAGAGAGAGAGAGTGAAAATGAGTGAGAGAGGGGCAGGAAGAGAGGGAGACACAAAATCCAAGCAGGCTCTACACTATCTGTGCAGAGCCTGATGCAGGCTCTCAACCTGCATCTCAACTCACAAACCATGAGATCATGACCTGCCTTGAAATCAAGAGTCAGACACTTAATCGACTGAGCCATGCAGGTGCCCCAGATATGCAGACTCTTAAGTATTCTCCCTACAGCAAACTCCCAGTGACTGATTGCTTAAAGCCCATGAGGAGGCTCAGCATCTGACTGATGAAAATCCAGGTATTACCCCCTTACCAGCAGGGGCAATCCTGGTGGCCAAACCTGGTTGGGACCCAAATGTTGCTAAAGGAACTGTTCTTCTGAACCCACGTTAAGATATATGAAGTAAAGGGTCCCAAGGCCAAAGCGCCTTAATAAAGTCAAGGAAATTCAACAAGAAGTAAATGATGATCCATCTGAGTTTCTGAAGAGGATTTATCAAACCTATTAAAGATATACCATTGAGGACCCTGGGGCTTGTTGAAAATCTGAAAATGGTTAATTTGACCTTTATGGGACAAAATGCCCCCAATATAGAAAAGAAGCTGCAGAAGGTTGAGGGAACAGTAGGTATGAACTCTTCTTAGCTGGTGGACATTGTTTTTAAGTTGTTCAACTTTAAGGAGGAGAAATATATGAAACAAGGAGGTCCATTTCTCACAGCCCATTGTGTATGGGAAAAAATGGAGAAAATGAACCATACTTTGAAAAGGACCATCACAAAGCTGTGTCAAGAAACTCATTTAACATGGGATGGGGTATACTGCTGCTTGCCTTGCATAAGGCACCTCAAAGTGGCTTGAATTGAGCCCCTATGAGACCATTCCTGGCTTCTTGTGTTTTATCCCCCCCTTACCCAGAAGGGGGACAAACAAACATTAAACAAAAGTTAACACTTGAACCAAATATTAACCATTATACATTAGTTCACTTCCACTTGGATGGCCTTCTTGCTGGAAGAGCCACAGTACCCATCTTAACCTGAGGATAAGATCTTATTAAAAACTTGGAATGAACATGGACCTGACCAAGAATTAACCGAAAAATAGACTGAACCTTATGATACCCTACTACTCCCCCAAGCCCCCTTGAAATAAGACAAAGTGAAGCTGTGGATACATCACACAAGAGATAAATAAATGGTGCCCATATTAAGAAAAGAAAGGAGACCTGGATGGCTCAGTTGGCTAAGTGTCCAACTTCGGCTCAGCTCATGATACCAAGATTCGTGAGTTCACGGTTCGAGAGTTCCCTGCTGTGCTGACAGCTCAGAGCCTGGAACCTGCTTCAGATTCTGTGTCTCCCTCTCTCTCTCTCTGCCCCTCCTCTGCCCAAGTTCTGTCTTTGTCTTTCTCTTTCTTTCTCAAAAATAAATAAACATTAGGAAAAAAAGAAGAGGAGGAGATAGAAGAGACCACCAAATTCTCCTACTGGGAAAGTCATCCTATTCAAGACTTAAAATATTGCTTTAGAAAAAAGAACCCATAACAACATGCTTATTCTGGGCTCTGTATTAATCATGTCTTCTTTCTCTCTAGGTTGGGAAGATAATGGACTAGATGGGGTAACTCAGATTTTGGCCTCAGATACATGTGCTGTCGATTGTTGGATATGTCTATAAGCCCAATTAGTGTTTGACCATGGAGACGCTTTGGTACCCTGTTTACAACACCTCAGAAGTTCATGAAGGCAATTGGTTTCCAATCGTGAAGGCCCAGACAATAATGTATAGCTAGAATAGCCATCCATTAGCTATTCTAATTCTAATCTAGAATAGCTAGATTTTCCCAAGATGATCATAAGACACCACCATGTCTCACAGTCCCTCTAATTAATATACTAAAGGAGGTAATTTTCAAAGAACAAAAAACAGGTCTATAACTACCCAATTAGATACCACATGAAGCTAAAAAGGACCAACTCTCTATATGTAAACAACAGTGTGTTTCTTTTCCAGCTGTGGATGATATTCACAGCCAGAGTCAGCTGGGCACAGACTGGATGGAACAAGTTGCCCTTTGGGTAGGCCGATTCTCCCACCTTTGGTCTTTGTGCTCTGGCTGGATTCACTTTTATTTGAAAATCAAATGAAGTCCCCTGGGCAATGGACAGTGTTACAAATCCTTCTTCCACCATACACTATCTTCTGGCCAACTTGGTGACTGCCTTCTTCCTTCATCCTGCTCAAGACACTAAGCATTGAGCCAGTTCCCTATAAGTATGTACCAGACTAGATCATGACCTCCCAGGCCACATCCCTGATGGGGATGAATACTTCTTTCCTTATACACTGTTGCCATGGTGGTGGGTGGGGGATGGTTGCTATACATCATCATGTACTTCACAACTTGTCCCAAATTCTAACCACCTGACTAATGATCGCAAATCATTAGATTCTCCTACTAAAGTCATCTGGATAACTGTTTGACCCTATATTATATCCTAGCTGAGCAAGGGGGAATTTGTGTCATTGTTAATCTATCTTGCTGTGCCTATAGTCATGCTTCATCACAAGTAGAAAGAAGCACCAAGAAAATGAGACAGCAAGGTACATGGTTACAATAACCATGGGCCAGCACACCCGTTCCTTGGATGGAACAGGGGAAACAATCAGAGATTGTTTCTCACTTTTATTTGCATGGATATTGACAGGTGTAGAATCAAAGAAATAATCAAAATGGCCTTCTACTCTCAAGTAGCAGAGTCCTATTTGTTGCGGTGTGCACCTAGGCTATATGCTTTCAATTCACACTCTTTAATGAGTCATAAACAATTATACAGCAACAGATAAATTTCTTCCGCTAAAACAAAAACAACAAAAAAAAACTTCATCTCCCCTGTCCAGCAGGAAGTAGCCAGTTGGAGAATGGTGGTCACATCCCCACAAAAATGGAAGGAAATATTGACAATGTAGATTTGTCAGCAAGCTATCCTGCTTAATTGTAGATCCCAACAATTAAACCCAGAAACAGACCTCCTGACCCATGCTCTAACTGAAACCCATTGTTCTTATTTATTTTTTTAATTTATATAAATTTTTGATTACAGTAAAATTAATATAGTTATATTAGTTTCAGGTGTACAATATATAGTGAGTGATTAAAATTTCTGACAGATTACTCATATTAAGTGTACCTCTTCACCCCCTATTTCACCCATCTTCACACCCACTTCTCCTTTGGCAACAACCAGTTTGTTCTCTATAGTTAAGAGTCTTTTTTTTTAATTAAATGAATTCCAACTCCACATACTAATGAAATCATATGGTATTTGTCTTTCTCTGACTTACTTCATTTAGCATAATACCCTCTTGATTCATCCATGTTGTTGCAAATGGCAAGATTTCATTCCTTTTGAAGGACAGATAATATTCCATTATATATATGCCACATCTTCTTTTCCATTCATCAATCAGTGGACACTTGGGTTGATTTTGTATCTTGTCTATTGTAAATAATGCTGCAATAAATATAGGGGTGCATATATCTTTATGAATTAGTTTTTTGTGAGTTTTCTTTGGGTAAATAGTGGTAGTGAAATTAGTGGATCATATGGTCATTCTATTTTTAATTTTTTGAGGAAACTACTTCTCTCTATGTGTCTATATCATTCTACATTAGTACCCACAGTGCACGAGGGTTCCTTTTTCTCCACATCCTTACCAACCATTGTTTCTTGTGTTTTTGATCTTAGCCATTCTGACAGGTGGGTTTGATTTGCATTTCCCTGATTATTGGTGATGTTGAGCATCTTTTCATGTGTCTGTTGGCTATCTGGATATCTTCTTTGGAGAAATGTTTCTTCATGTCTTCTGCTCATTTTTCAGAATTTTTCTTTATTTTGGGAGAAAGACAGAGAGAGTGATCAGGGGAGGGGAAGAAATAGAGGGAGAGAAAGAATTCCAAGCAGATTCCATGCTTAGCACAGAGCCTAAAGTGGGGCTCAAACCCACGAACTGTGAGATCATGACCTGAGCTTAAACCAAGAGTCAAGAGTCAGATGCTTAACTGAGTGAGCCACACAGGTGCCCCTTCTCCTTATTTTTTAAATAGATTATTTGTTGTGTAGTGTGTGTGTGTGTGTGTGTTGAGTTGTATATGTTTTTTATATATCTTGGGTATTAACCTCTTATCAGATATATCATTTGCAAGTATCTTCTCCCAATTCAGTACGTTGTCTTTTGGGAATTTTTGTTTGTTTCCTTTGCTGTGCAAAAGATTTTATTTTGATTTTGTCCCAATGGTTTATTTTTGCTTTTGTTTCCTTTGCCTTGGGAGACAGATCTACAAAAATGTTGTTATGGCCAATGTCAGAGAATCATTGCCTGGGTTCTCTTCTATGATTTTTATGGTTTCAGGTCTCACACTCAGATCCTTAATCCATTTTGAATTTATTTTTGTGAATGATGTTGGAAAATGGTCCAGTTTCCTTTTTTCTTGCATGTAGCTGTCCAGTTTTCCCAACACCATTTGCTGAAGAGACTTTTGTTTTCCCCATTGCATATTCTTGCCTCCTTTGTCAAAGGTTAATTGACCATATAATCATGGGTTTTTTTCTGGACTTTCTATTCTTTTCCACTGATCAATGTGTCTATGGTTGTGCCAGTGCCATACTGCTTTCATTACTACAGCTTTGTTACAGAACTTGAAATCTGGAATTGTGATGCCTCCAGCTTTGTTTTTCCTTTTCAAGATTTCCTCGGCTATTTGGGGTTTTCTGAAGTTCCATACAAATTTTAGGATTGTTTGTTCTAGTTCTGTGAAAAATGCTGTTGCCATTTTGATAGGGACTGCATTAAATCTGTAGATTGCTGAGGGCAATATGGACATTTTAACAATGTTAATTCTTCCAATCCAAAAGCACAGAACCCTAGTCTCATTTAAAATTTTTTTCTTTCTCCTGTTTAGTTTGATGGTTTTCCATTCTACTTGCATTCCAGTTCATTAATGTGTTCTGCTTCCTCTAGTCTACCATTTATTCCCTCTAGTATATTTTTAACTTCAGTTATTGATCTCTGATTGGTTATTTTTTATATTTTCTATCCTCTTGTTGGTGGTCTTACTGAATTTCACCACTCTTTTCTCAAGTCCAGTGAGTATCTTTAAGACCATTACTTGAAATTCTCTATCAGGCATATTGCTTATCTCCATTTATAATTTAGCTGTCTTGTAATTTTGTCCTGTTCTTTCATTTGGGACATGTTTCTGTTTCCTTGCTTTGTCTAACTCTGTGTCTGTTTTAAGAAAATCAGCCATGTCTCCTATTCTTGAAAAAGGTGGCTATAAAAAGAGGCTCTGCAGTGCAATATCCCCTGTTCACCAGAACTTGGCACTCTAGGAATGTCTCCTATTTGTGTTGCAAATTTGTGTTGTGGCTAAGCTGTATTTGTTTTCAGTCCAGTCATCTGCAGTGGCTCTCTCTGCCTATTGCAGGCAGGGTTTGGTGTCTGCATTGTTAAGGGCCCAGTCTGGGGCCTCCTTAGGCTTGAGTTGGGTCAGACTAGATGTTTGCCAGAGCTATAGTTGCACCAAATGGCAGGATGTACTCCTTGTACTGTTCCCTGAAAGGAGTTCATTGGTTGGCAGAGCCTGCAGTTAAGCCACATCTGCCTTCAGCCCACTGCTTGAGCCACAGTTGAACTGGTGTGTGTTTGGTTATCTTCTCCTCTCCCCAGGTCAGGAATCACTTTGGAGTGGTGTGGGCCCCTGCCAGGGCTACCTGCACAAGGCCGTGCTTATGGCACTGCTTATGATGGACTCCTCCCAAGGGCAGGTTAGAGGGAGAATGCAAGAGTCTCCAAGAGAAAGCAAGGGTGGGGGCACATGGTGTTAGCAAGGTTTGTGCAAGTACACTTATGGGAGACCTGCAATCTATTTCTTGTTCTTTTTTTTTTTTTTTTTTTTGAAAGAGACAAAGCATGAATGGGGGAGGGTCAGAGAGAGGGAGATACAGAATCGGAAGCAGGCTCCAGGCTCTGAGCTAGCTGTCAGCACAGAGCCCGATGCGGGGCTCGAACCCACGAACGTGAGATCTGACCTGAGCCGAAGCCGGAGGCTTAACCGACTGAGCCACCCAGGCGCCCCTATTTCTTGTTCTTATTTCTTCAACCTTTTTTGAGGCACTGATAACAATATTTTGCAAAGACTGGAACATTCCAACTGCCAGACCAGAAAAACCTTGATAGCAGTAGAATGTTAGAAAACCACATCCCAAAGGTCCCCTTCCTTGCCCATGGTCACATACTGACCACATACCTACCCCCACCCATGATCACATGCTCTCTCCCTGCTCCCTTGCCCTGGATTCCCTCCCTGTGAAACTCTAGGTGTACGTCTTGTGGGCAGATAGGTGAGTTAAGGCCTGAGCCTACACTTCCCCAGCTTGCTGGCACCTGAAATAAATTTCTCCCTTTCTCTTTTCCAAGTCTTCCATCTCTTGAGTTATTGGCTTCTCTCATAAGGAGTTTATTCAAGTTTGTAGGGCAACGGTGTTGGCAAACCCATCCAGGGACTATGCTCTCAATTTGTCCAGCCCCTTTGGGATTTCCTGGAACAGAGCAGCTGGCCATAGCAGTGCCCCAGTGCTCACCTATTCATTTTCTGAGTTAGTGTCTGTGACAGAGCGATGAGTAACATGTGCAGTAAATGTAGATAAAACTGATGCCACTCAGAGTAGCTTTCCATGACTTTCTAACAAAATAAGTGGGCTGAAGGCAAACACAGCAAATAATCCAAGGCAGCTGGGTAGGAAACAGAGGTTAGAGTTCAATGTGAAAAGATGAAATGATCCCGTCATTCCTACTCCCTCAGCTCCTCATTTACCAGGAAAGATGTCAGACTGGTGAAAGGCCAATCTTGGTTTAGCCTCTCCCAAAGTGCAAGATCCTTTGTGTCCTCAGTGCACAGAGAATTTAGAGCTGGTCTTAGCTGGAATCCGTGTCTCATCTTCTCCCAGGACCCTTCAGTATATCTAAGAATTCATTTTAACTGGGAGGCTCTAGAGAAACAGTAGGACTCTCATCATTCTGACTTGGTCCCCACATTACCTCTTGCCACCACCCCCAGCCCAACCACTTTATTGAGAGGCATGGGAAGGGGGTTTCAAAGCCATCTATGCATTTTTTTTTTCCAAAGCAACCATTTGTCTCAAAGACCACTGCTTCCGTTGCCTCTCACTGGATTCATTATAACTATATTCTAAAAACAGGGAGAAGGCGGTGAGTAGCTGATTCCCCAGGCATCTCTGGGCGCAGGCAGGGGTTAGGAACCCCAAGAAATCAATACATAGCCTCCAGAAATCTGAAGGGTGGGAAAGAGAAGAGAGAAGAGAAAGATACAGAATCAAAGAAATCCTTCTCCTCTTCTCTTTTTCATTAGCACAATAAAGCAAAAGGGTGCACATGGAGGAAAATCCTATCCTTAACATGGCAGGAAGTCAATGCCAAAATCAAAGGACGTGGTCTTGCAGCCCTGGTGCCCGCATGAAAGCCAGCAGTGGGCACTCCTCACTGCTGCCACCCAACACAGGAGCAGGCTGTAAGGAACAGCAATGAGGACAAACAGTAATTATGAAATTAAATGTGTGTTAATCACCAAATACTTGACAATTCATGTTTTCAGGAATAGCAATTAACCTACAGTGAGTTATATTCCACGCAGGTCACCATTGTGATCCGTCTCTGTAGAACACTACTTTGCTATAAATAGCAAAAGTCTAATGGAATGAGCGCTTTGGTGATAATACTTTGCTAAGAAACATTTGGAAAGTCTAGAAATGGCCAGTAAAGATAACATTAGGGGAAAGATTAGGAAAGCAAGAGATGCCCAAGGAAAGTTACTGTTTAGTAAAAGTATGAAGGGCAGCTGTGTCTGGTTTTAGCGAAAACCTCCCTCAAACTCAGATTCTGACCAAGTTCAGAAACGACGAACATGTAGTGGCCAAAGCCCAGTGAGAAATGGACACTCTTGACAAAAAGGAGAGTAAAGGACGGGACAGAGGGAGGAAGCCCAGTGTATCAGTCCCCAAAAGAATCATCTGGAGCATAAGACAGTGTCCAGAGCAGCTGATACCAGAACACTCAGGAAACCTCACCCTGCATTTTTGTACGACAGCAAGTTCTGGAATGTTCTGGTGGAAAGAAACCTGGTTCATTTTATTTCACCTAGTTTCATGGAAGGATTTGTTTCTCTAACGCTCCTTCACTGAGTACCTTCTGCCATTCCACTTAACACATTTAAGGAGTGACTAAGCACTCAGTAGCTGTTTCCCTTTTTCTGTCTACCATAATTCTTAATCTCAATAAACTACCACCATTTATGGAAAGGTTGGTACATCCTCAATGTGCTTTTCCACTCATTTTGACTCCCTACACACTCCCATAATTGGTAAGTTTCTAAAAGTGTAAGTCAGTTGCCCAAACTTAAACAGGGCTGACATTCAAACGCAGTTCTATTTGAGATGAAGCATTAGTTCTTTTACTACACTGTGATGCTGCCCATTCCCAAGCAACATGAAATTCCTCTGAAACAGTTAATTCAGTGATCTTAACTCAATATATCAAAACTACTTAATGAAGTGGGAAAAGTAACCTTTAGAAATAAAGTACAGTAGGAATATAAAACATTCTAATATGCTAATATTTATGTTCACTTTATATTAACATCTTAGATCTCTATAATGTATCTATCCTGCAGCCTAAATTCTCTGTGGAACTGACATAGAAGTGATGTCTGGGGAAAGCTGAGTCTCTGTGCTCTGAGAGAGGGTCTCTCACGGGTACCACTTTCTTCTGATGTCCATGTCCTACTATCTTGTCCTCAGCTTTTGGGCCCAGAAAGGGCCTATCTGTACCCTAAGAATGCAGCATTTGGAGACTGACTCTTACGAACTATGTACATAAGCAAAATGTCAGACACAGGCATGTAGACATGACATCAAAAATATTTTTCATAGTTTATGATTAAAAGTGTAGAACAGCTGACCACTGAACAACACAGGTATAAACTGTGTGAGTCTGCCTACACCTGTATTTATTTTCAATAACTACGAAACAGCACTACAAGCATACTCCTTTCTAAAGTGAAAAATGTACTCTGAAAACTAAAACACCGTGAAAAAAATTGATGACCCAAGCAAATGGAAAGATATCCCATGCTCATGGATTGTTAGAATTAATATTGTTAAAATGTCCTTATTCCCCAAAGCAATCTACAGATTCGATGTAGTTCTTATCAAAATACCAACAACATGTTTCACAAAACTAATTACAAATGATACTAACATTTGTATGGAACCACAAAAGACCCGACAAGGCAATCTTGAGAAAAAACAAATCTAGAGGTACCACAATTCCAAAATTTAAGCTATATTACAAAGCTATAATAATAAAAACAGTAATGGTACTGGCACAAAAATACATACAGAGATCAATGGAATGGGATAGAAAGTCCAGAAATAAACCATACCTATAAGGTCAATTAATCTACAACAAAGTAGACAAGAATACACAATGGGGCAAGTATTTTTAACAAATGTTACCAGGAAAGCTGGAGAGCTACATGCAAAAATAAAACTGGTCTACTTTCTAATACCATAGACCAAAAAACCCCCCAAAATGGATTAAAGACCTAAATGTGAGACCTAGAATCTTTATGATTTTCTTAATAACATTTTCACTAGCTTATTTTATTGTAGGAATAGAGTTTATAATACATACAACATACAAAATATGTGCTAATCAATTGTTTATGTTACTGATAAGGCTTCTGATTAAGATTTGGTTATTAATAAAGTTTTGAGGGAGTCAAGAGTTATACACGAATTTTCCAGTGCATGGGAGGTTGGCGTCCCTAACTTCCAGGTCATTCAATGGTCAAAAGGAGTCATGCAGTGCACACTCACACCCTCAGACCAGTATAGAACTTCTTATAGATAAATATATCTGGGAAATTAGTCCAAAAGCAGAGAGGTTCGTACATGATTCCCATTTTTAAGAGCATCAGGGTATGACAGCCATCTCCTCAATGAAGATATGCTAGTCCAATGGGCTAGACCACAATCTGCCAAGAAGCTCCTCCCATGGGCAATGCCACCAGCAGGGACAGCTTCTTTCTCTAGCTTTTTTTTGATCACCTCTAGTTAAGCTGACACCTTGGGCCAGGGGTGGAAATAGGATTTAGTAAGTGTTTGCCTTCTATTCACCTTTGTTCTACAGTTTGTCATTCTCATTTCAACTGGGAGACATCATTTAGGTCTTACATGGTGACTGTAAGGCTTAATCCTCTGTGTTTGGGAAGTTTCCTGCAGATCTCTCTCTTGTACCATCTGCAGAGTGCCATTTACCTGATAGTTTGTGGTGCTATCAAGGTAACGACTGCAGTGCATTTACTGCCCAGCAGATAAAGGAGAAATACGAAGGACATACTACCTTCACCAAGCCTTTAAAACTTTAAAAACTAATGCTTGGTTGGAGGGTTTAGAAATTAAATCAAGAAGTGTACTTTCAATGGCTCTAAACCCTTTACAGATGTGGATCACCAGATTCTTAAAAAGTTAGCAATGCTGTATTAAAGAATCTATACAGGGGTACCTGGGTGGTTCAGTCATCTGAGCATCCGACTTTGGCTCAGGTCATTATCTTGTGGTTCACAAGTACGAGCCCAACGTCGGGCTCTGTGCTAACAGCTCAGAGCCTGGGGCCTGCTTCAGACTCCGGGTCTCCCTCTCTCCTTGCTCCTCCCCCACTAGTGCTACTAGTGCTCGGTCTCTCTTTCTCTCTCTGTCTCTCCCTCTCAAAAATAAATAAACATTAAAAAATTTAAAAAAGAATCTTTACAAATCCACTTAAAATTTTTTTTAAATTTTTGACAGAGAGAGGGGCACCTGGGTGTCTCGATTGGTTAAGCATCTGACTTCAGTTGAGGTCATGATCTCATGGTTCATGGGTTTGAGCCCCGCATCAGGCTCTGTGCTGAATGTCTGCTCAGAGCCTGGAGACTGCTTTGGATTCTGTGTCTCCCTCTCTCTCTCTGACCTTCCTCCACTCACACTCTGTCTCATTCTGTCTCTCCAAAATAAGTAAATGTAAAAAAAAATTTAATTTTTGACAGAGAGAAAGCAGGGGAGATGGGCACAGGGAGAGGCAGAGAAAATATTAAGTACGATCCATGCTCAGTGAGGAACCTGATGCAGGACTCGATCCGATGACCCTGGGATCATGACCTAAGTCAAAATCAAGAGTTGGATGCTCAACTGACTGAGCCACCTGGGCACCACCACAAGACCACTTTTAAATCCAAAGTAGAAAGCTATTCCTGATGAATCAACCAGGGAACCAAACAGCTATAGTTAGAATTAGGATCTGCCTGAATTTGGTATTTTATGCACTGATCAGTAATGTAAGACACGTGACACTGGAAAGTGATGGACTTGGTGGGTGGAGTAAGATGTTCACAATTGGGAGTAGCAACACATTTTATCCAAAAGAACTCAAGAAAGGAAGAATCCATTGAAAATCACAATGGCCTGATATATAGGACTACCTCACTTGCAATGTAGTGCCATAATCCCTTTTTAAGGCTGATCTCCTGAGAGCATTAAACTCAATAATCCCTTTAATTCCAACTGTCTGAGCTAAATGTGCCAAGGATGTTACAGATGGAATGCTGTGTCTACCACTCCCCCCTCTCCATTTCATATGCTGAAGCCCTGACTCCCAAAGTGATGGCATTTGGAGATGGAGCTTTAGAGAGGTAATTAGGTTTAGATGAGGTCATGAAGGTGGAGCCTCAATAATTAGTGCTCCAATAAGAATAAGGGAGACAAAAGCTCTTTCTCTCCAGATGCACACACAGAGGAAAGGCACTGAGTACAGCATGAGAAGACAAGAAGGCAGCCATAAGACAGGAAAAGGGCCATCACCCAGAACTGAGTCCATGAGAATCCTGAGGGCCTTCCAGGCCCTGCAACTCTGAGAAAAGAATGTCTATCATGTGTGCCACCCAGTCTATGTTTGTGATAGCTGCCCAAGCTTAGACAAAGGGGAAATAAAACTTTAACATATGGATTGAAGCTGACGTCAAGAGAGTTCATGCCTAGACACTGTGGATGGGCAGTGCTAACATGAAAGAGAGGAAGACCAGAGCACACATGAGCAGGATACCTTCTGATCTTGCCTGAAAGGCTGTCCTGTCACCACAATGCAGCAGATGCTTGGAAACTAAGGCAGAACCTAGTGCAGGTTCCAGAAGGGCAGCGGGAGCGTCACAGACCAATGCCTTCTCTACTTTGAGAAGGTTCCCTACAAAAGAAGTTTCTAAAATCACATGGTTTCTTAGCCTAGTCCATCACATAAAAAGTCTTTTGAAGCCTAGCTTAGCCAAACCCATGTCCCCTGCTTCCATTTTATGTATTTATTTTTTAATAAATTTTAAATGTTTATTTATACATCTTTGAGAAAGAAAGAGAGAGCACAAGTAGAGGAGGGGCAGAGAGAGAGGGAGCCAGAATCTGAAGCAGGCTCCAGACTCTAAGCTGTCAGTGCAGAGCCCAACACGGGGCTCAAACTAATGAACTGTGAGATCATGACCCGAGCTGAAGTTGGACGCTTAGCCAACTGAGCCATCTACCCTGCTTCCATTTTAATACCGTAGAAGAAGAAACTTTGTCCCAGAGGCCATATTTTTAAAATTATATGACTGATTGCTAATGCATTTATTAAAAAAAGTTTATTGGTTAAATAGGATATTTTCCATATGGAAGAAAAGCTGTGTTTTATTCTTTGGGTTTTTATAAACAAAAGCAGTAACATATACATTGAAGAAAACTTAGGATAGACGGTAGAAAGAAAAAATTCAAATCACCTGTTGCCCTACCACCTAAGGAGATACCACTTTTTAATATATTTATTTCAGCATATAGTCTTTATTTTACAGATGTATAATATCTATATATGTGTTTATGTAAATATATATTCATAAGATATAATCATATATAATACATATAAGTATATATAACATATAAATATATAAGTACATAATATAAATATATGATAGATATATGATAGTATATCTATATTATATTATATATTATATTCATATTTATAATATATTCATATAAATATATTTCTATAACTTTTATTAATATAAACATTTTATAATATTATATTTATATAACATATTTATGTTTATATTATATATTTATATTTTCAATATATTATATATTTTTAAATTAAAATATTAAATTAAAAATCAAATATTAAATATTAAATGAAATTGAAAAATAATTTTTAAAATTAAAAATATATAATATATAAAATTTAAGCTGTAGAATTTATTGTTGCATACCAGTTTTCCCACTTAATAACATAGGCTTACATAAATCATTAAATGGTCTTCCATGGCATTATTCTTAATTGTTACAAAATGCATTGTAGTGTTGAAGCAACATAAATTAACTAGCCCTCTAGTGTTGAAAATAATACTGTTTCTGATTTTTTTGTTATTATAAATAAACTGCCATGAGTATTCTTGTAGTTCATTATTTGCAACCATTCTTTGTTATTTCCTTAGGATGAATTCCTAATAGTAGATTGCTAAATTTAGATGTCTCTAAATTTTTAACACTTTTATAATGTATTGCTGAAGTGTCCTTTTAGAAGATTTTAACAATTTACATATGTACTACTTAACAATTTACATGCGCACTATTCAAAACACATTTATATACCATTCATTAAATTCTAGAAATTATTGTAGGTAAAAGAGTACAGAGACAAATTAGGTAGGCACAACACTGACAGCCATTCAGAAGACCAGCAGACCCAGCGAGGACTCAGCTCTCCCTTCCCTGAGTCTAGCCAAGCACCTCAATTAAATATGAGAGAGGATCGTGGATACATGTTTCAGACAAAGGAATTAAGAAAGAGAAAAGCAAAATATCTGAATCTTCCTAATGAATCCTCTTAGCTTGAAATTAATTGAGTATTCTCAATATGAAGTAATTTAAAAAAATTTTTTTAATATTTATTCACTTTTGAGAAACAGAGACAGAGTGCGGGCAGGGGAGGGGCAGAGAGAGAGGGAGACACAGCATCTGAAGCAGACTCCAGGCTCGCGGGACTCAAACCCACAAACTGCAAGATCATGACCTGACCCAAAGTCAGACGCTCAACCGACTGAGCCACTCAGGCGCCCCTCCAGTTATTTTTTGAAGGTGCTGTGGACAAAAGGAAAAAAAAAGAAAAGCACCAAATGCCCTTGTCACTAATTTCCCACCTTTGATCATGAGTCAAGATGCTCTTGTGATACAAGTCACCCTCTGACAGCAGGGACATGACATCAGGTCTCCTTCGGTACCACGTTTTAACTGTCCCTGCCTCCACCATTTATTTACTTTAACCAAGAATTCCAAGTGGATATGGGGGTCTTACCAGAACATCTCAAGTAGCAGGACAGCAGCTCCTCCATGACGGGGACTGAGCCTACACAAGATATCTTCTTCCCATTGCTTGCAGGGATGGGAACAAGAAGCTGCCTCTTGCTACCTGCTCCATGAGGCTCACTTCTTGACCACTCATTTTCTCCTGCCAGTAACTCATGAGCAATAGGGCTTCGTCTTCTAGAATCCAGTGCTGTGTCTCCACACTCAGATACGGCTTACTTAATACAGTGCCTGCAGAGAGTGCTTCCTGCCCTGGTGCAGGCTACTAAAAGCAAGTATTTTTGTTTGTATTTTGCTTTTAATTTCTTAAAATATCTCCATAAACAAAGTGGAAAGGTGGTTTTTTTTTTACTCATTTCTCAAGATAATGTAGAAACAAAGACCTAATATACTCCCTTACCAAATAGCACAAGCTCTCCTAACATAAAAAATGCCTATACTTCTTACACATCCTATGTTTATAAGAATATTAAAAAAACTCTATTTCAGAAGATGCATCAAAACAGGAAATGAAAACAAAGAGCATACCTGATAAAAATTAGGCCAGAAAGTACTAATGGCCAGTTCTGCCCTGTTCCATGTGCGGGTAGGGTCTCCAGATATATTCCAGATAGGATTGCCCAAAGGCCCGTTGTTGACCTTCACGTAGACATTGAGTAACCCAGGAGCAGCATTACTCTTGCTGGATACAAAATAGTGAAAATCAATGCAGTGGGTGTCATTTTCTTTAAGCTGAGGTAAGAGAAGGTGAGCCCGCTGCCCCTCAGGTCTCCCAGACGTGTTCACCAACATGAAAGACCCTGCCAAAAGAAAATCAAAGGAGAGTTACAACCTGAAATACTACTTTCTGGCCATTTCTCCAAGCCACTGTCATTTACATGGGTTGACATTGCAATGCCACGTATCTTACTTAAACTTTAAGAGTCCCATCCCTCTCATATCTTTTCACCCCACAGCATTCTCAAGATCAGTAAATGGGGGTAGGAGGGACATGTAGGGGGCTCAGTCGGTTAAACATTCAACTTCATCTCAAGTCATGATCTCATGATCTTTGAGTTCAAGCCCCATATCAGGCTTTGTGCTGACAGCTCGGAGCCTGGAGCCTGCTTCTGATTCTGTGTCCTCCTCTCTCTCTCTCTGCTCGTCCCTTGCTCCTGCTGTCTCTCTGTCTCTTTCACACAAAAATAAATAAACATTTTTAAAAACCAGTGAATGAGAAGTCTTCTTGAAGTTACTCCAATTAGCCTTCTAAGTAACAAAAATTGGCATAATTCGCTGACCTGCACTTACCATCTGGTAGTCACATTACATTAAAATGAACTTAAATTCGATAATATTAAAAGTTTACGGGGCACCTGGGTGGCTCAGTCGGTTAAGCATCTGGCTTTGGCTCAGGTCATGATCTCATGGTTGGTGGGTTCGAGCCCAGCATCAGGCTCTGTGCTGACAGCTCAGAGCCTGAAGCCTGCTTCGGATTCTGTGTCTCCCTCTCTCTGACCCTCCCTTGCTTGCACTGTCTCTGTCTCTCAAAAAATAAATAAATAAAAACATTAAAAAAAATTAAAAGCTTAGGTCCTTGGCCACACTAACCACATTTCAAGTGCTGAGTGAGCACATCTGGCTGGTTGCTACCACACTGGGAAGTATAGATACTGAGCTTTCCCACCATCTCAGAAAGTACTATGGGACAATGCTATTCTAGAATGGTGCCACCATTTAGTGGTTGCAGACACCTTCATATTTTCATGCAAGCTACAGAAACATAACAGATTGGTCTGATTTGTGGAATCTCAGAAAACCTTATTGGCCCTGTGACACTCCTGTCAATAGGACTCTCGGACAGGTCAGCACCACTACCCCTACCCCATTGCTGTAACAACAGATTCCTTGACAGTGCAGGTGTTTTCATGACTGGTAGGACTAAGCGTACTGATGCCAATTGGTGGATGGTCATTCTCAGACGTCTCTATGAGCAATTTGTATCTTTCCATCCACAGCACTAGGCTGCTCGTGACTGCTGAAGAGTTTCCACATGGATTCAAGCTTTCCAAGTACTCTGACATCAGCTGTGTCAGTTGGCCCTCTCCATGTCTAAGGTCAACAGAAATGGCAATTAAAATAATTATATAATTTTATATATTACATGAAGAAAGATAAAAGCAAAATGTTCTAGGATAAAAGGGAAAACAGTACATCATAAAGCCTTTTAGGCAGAGCGGAAAAATGTATTGAAACTCTGAGGAGAAAGAACACCTAAAATTTGGAGCATAAGGAGGAAGAAAGAAATGCTAGTCACGTGACTGGACTCATGATTTCTACTGAGTAAGGAGACTATTTCCCCAGTCGAGTGTTCTTTTTAAACTTCCCTTATTGTGAATCATAATTTTAAAGAAGATGTATGTTTGTATGTTTGTGTGTGTTTATTTTTGGTATGTACCCAATAGATATCTATAAATATACATACACTACTAGAGAAAGTATGAAATTTCTATCTTGTCTACAAGCTGTGATTTCCTAAAAGTAAAAGAAGACCACTTTTCCCAGAGCATTATTATAAGTACTAAATAAAAAATAAAAATGTAGATATATCCTTTATAAAATAGGCTACTATTAAGGGATCAATATTAGACAATGTTTGCTGATGACTGTTGCCCTAACCTCGTCCCACTGTAAAGGGAGGTAGGTAGAGTTAATGGTATTAAAGATAAACAGGAACTGAGTCACAGGGAGATTAGGAAGCAGTTTATCCAGGTTTCAGGATGAGTTAGTGGCCAAAGCAAAACTTTGAGCCTCTGAGCGTCCAGCCCATTACTCACCCTGTTACACTCCAACAAGCCCATGTTTCTTCATGTGCTTTTTGAGAATATATGAAGAAAACAAACCCCTTCACAACAGTGAAGGAAAATTATAGTTGCTCTTTGAAAATAGAGCAATTTTTCAAGAGATGAATGTTACACACCTGGAAATATGAAAGCCAGGTCACGAGGGAAGGGTTATCTATGGAACATATATTTCAGTAATAAGAAAGAGCTGCAAATGTGATATAAGAATGAGTTGGGGGCACAGAAAAGGAACAAGTGGCAAGAGAATATCATTGAAATGATCTGGGTTAGCTGTATTCTACAAAATGTACAAAGAAAAAATTTTCAAAATATGCAGGGCTGACCAGCGCCATCACAAATCTAAAGCTGCCTATTGGTGTTTATAACATGAGTTAAAAATCGTACTTTTCTCAGATTGATTCCATATTTGATCATGCCAGGCTCTGTTGCCTGCAACAGAGTTACAGTGTATATTTCCACTGACCAGGCTGACCATGACCTGGCCTTGAGGCCAACACCAAATCACCAAAACCTTTAGTGTTGCCATACTGCCAAGAAAACTGTTTCATGCAGTGTTGCCATCAGTGAAGTTTGGGCAGCCATGGGTGGTAAACATGGCAAGAAGCAAAGGATGGCAAATACGTGTGTTTCCCAAATCCTGGATGAAGCTGAAACAGAGAAGTCTCTTTTTATATGCTGGTATAAGCTAGATAATGTCCTACCATTACTGTTCAGGGAATCATCTGGAACCCTCAAAACACTGCTCTCCTAGCTGTGCAGCCCATCTCCCATTGTACTGCATTCCAGCACAAAATGTTCCATCAGCTTTTGAGCTGTCTAATGTATACAGAACCTTTTAACTTGAGGTCAAGGTGAGAGTCAGGTGTTTTAAGTTACAAATACTCAAATGATCCTAACTTTTATTCCCTTTTCTCCTTTTTAATCTTTATGAGCCAGAAAATAGTCCGTTTTGTTACACAGTATGCTTCTGTAATGCAGAGGAGTTCAAACAGGATTAGCAAATAGGGGAGGGACATGCATGTAACACAGAAGTCCCTTGGATGTGTGTGTGTGTGACTTTTTGCAGGATATTAAGCCTTTAGAGGGATCTAAATAAAGGGCTCCATGATGACCTTTATACAAAGCTACAATCACACACAAGTGCCTTCACTCTGGGGAAGAAATGGCAAGAAGTTCAGTGGTTTCAAGAGCGACTCTCCACCCTGTGAAGCTGTTGGGAAACACAAGGGAAAAAAAAAAGGAAGAAAGAAAGAAACTGTGAAGGTTCTGCTCCCCTCCTGAGTTTGAAAAAGAAATAACACTGACTGATGAAGAAGACAATCAGACAACAAAAAGAAATAAAAGGCATCCAAATCGGCAAAGAAGTCAAACTTTCACTATTCGCAGATGACATGATACTCTATGTGGAAAACTTGGAAGATTCCAGCAAAAAACTAATAGAACTGATACATGGACACACCAAAGTCGCAGGACATAAAATCAATGTACAGAAATCCGTTGTTTTCCTATAGACCAATAATGAAGCAGCACAAAGAAAAATCAATCCCATTTACAACTGCACCAAAAACCATGAGATTCCTAGGAATAAACCTAACCAAAGAGGTAAGACTATAGAAAGCTTATGAAAGAAACAAGAGAAGACACAATGAAATGGAGAACCATTCCATGCTCATAGATGGGAAGAACAAATATTGTTAAAATGTCTATACTACCCAGAGCAAACTACACAATCTCTATCAAAATAACCCCAGCATTCTTCACAGAGCCACAACAAAAAATCCTAAAATTTGTATGAAATCACAAAAGACCCCAAATAGACAAAGTAAAGTTGAAAAAGAAAACCAAAGCTGGAGGCATCACAATTCCAGACTTCAAGCTATATTACAAAGCTGTCATCATCAAGACAAGATGGTACTGGCACAAGAATAGACACATAGACTAATGGAAGAGAATAGCAAACCAAGAAATGGACCCCCAAATGAATGGCAAACTCATCTCTGACAAAGCAGGAAAGAGTATCCAATGAAAAAAAAGACAGTATCTTTAGTAAATGTCACTAGGAAAACTGGACAGCGATATGAAGAGTGAAAATGGGCCACTTTCTTATATAATATACAAAAATAAATTCAAAATGGATGAAAGACCTAAATGTGAGACAAAACACCATCAAAATCCTAAAGGAGAACACAGGCAGCAACCTCTCTGCCCTTAGTTGTAGCAACTTCTTACTAGACGTCTCCAGAGGCAAGGAAACAAAAGCAAAAATGAAATAACAGAACCTCATCAAGATAAAAAGATTCTTCTGCACAGGAAACAATCACCAAGACTAAAAGACAGCTGAAGAAATGGGAAAAGATATCTGTAAATGACATAATAGATAAAGGTTTAGTATCCAAAATCTATAAAGAACTTATCAAACTCAATACCCAAAAAACATAATGTGCTGAGGAAATTGGCAAAAGACATGAATAGATACTTTTCCAAAGAAGACATCCAGATGGCTAACAGACACAGGAAAGGATGCTCAACATCACTCAACATCAGGGAAATACAAATCAAAACCACAATGAGATACCACCTCACACCTGTCAGAATGACTAAAACTAACAACTCAGGAAACAACAGATGCCAGCGAGGATGAAGATAAAGGGGAACACTTTTGTACTGTTGGTAAGAATGCAAATAGGTGTAGCCACTCTGGAAAACAGTATGGAGGTTCAAAAAATTAAAATAGAGCTACCCTACAACCCAGCCATTGCACTACAAGGTATTTATCCAAAAGACACAAAAATGCTGACTCAAAGGGACACATGTACCCCAATGTTTATAGCAGTGTTGTCAACAATACCTAAATTATGGAAAGAGCCCAAATGTCCATCGTCTGATGAATGGATAAAACATATGTGGTATATTTGTATAACAGAATATTACTCAGTGATCAAAAAGAATGGAATCTTGCCATTTGCAACATGTGAATGGAACTAGAGTGATTTATGCTAAGCAAAATAAGTCAAAGAAAGATAAATATCATATGATTTCAGTTATATGTAGAATTTAAGGAATAAAATAGATGAACATAGGGAAAGGGAAGGAAAAGTAAGATAAACACAGAGAGAGGGAAGCAAACCATAAGAGACTCTTCCTAAATACAGAGAACAAACTGAGGGTTGCTGGAGGGGAAGCGGGGATGGGCTCCATAGACAAAAGGCATTAAGGAGGACACTGTTGGGATGAACACTGGGTATTATAGGCAAATGATCCATCAATGGGTTCTACGCCTGGAACCAGTATTACATTGTATACTACCTAACTCAGATTTAAATGAATAAATTTTAAAAAGAAGATGACAAACCCAGGAACCTATTTTTAAGTTGGCAGAAAGTAATCTCTATTAGAAAAGACTGACTGCATGGCCCTCTCCAATGAGAAGGACAAAGCTGGAGCCCTAGGGTACAGGGCTAAGAACAGAGTCACTGGGATTCTTTTTTTTTTTTTTAATAGTTTATTTTCAAATTGGTTTCCATAATACACCCAGTGCTTCTCCCCCAAAAGTGCGTCCCACCATGACCATTACCCCCTTCCCTCCTTCAGTCCATGGTTCGTTTTCAGTATTCAATAGTCTTTCATGATTTGTGTCCCTCACTCTCCCCAGATCTCTTTCCCCCTTCCTCTCCCTATGATCCTCTGTTAGGTTTTTCCTGTTAGACCTATGAGTGCACTGGGTTTCTGAATGCCCCAGATGGGAGTTGATGGGCCCCGTGTTTTTAGGATTGTTACTGTTTTTGTTTATTCCCTAGCTATAAAGCTGTACAGATTTGGAGTGGTCAGCCCCAACTCCATTTTTCTCACAAGATCTATCACTTTCACTATGTGATTCTGTGAAATGAGTCTAAGATCTTCCAAGAACATGGGTGTGGTGCTCGTGGAAGCCCGGCTCTGTCCATGCACCATCTTCTTCAACCGCTCTAGCCTCGGGAAGCAATTCTGCCTGCACTGGTCACAAGCAAAGTTGCTCTTCCTTTCAACAGTAGAGAAGCCAACCGAGCAGCACTATGGTCAATGCACACAAATTTTTGAAGGAAAAGTCTCTCTTTACCAAGCACCTCCCCTAGGGTATGGTCACAGAAGAGTTCCTTCCCCCCCAACAAGTCTCTCAATTGGTATTTCTATGGATCCCACATAATTCATGATTAATGCCTATAAAGGTACTTGGATAAGGCCTGCCCTGTTGCACAAGCTCAAAAATTAGTGGCGATTTGTAGAATTACTACTTTGTTTTCCTCAGACCTCATCCAAATGTGTGGTTTCTCTAAATTATCTACAGTTCATTAGCCTTTAGCTCAAAACATTTCCACATGTCCACCTCACAACCTTTCTGGTCCTATCCTTTCACTTAAGTAGTAATTTTTAAGTTTCCTTTCTTTATGAGAGAGAAACATTAGTACTGAAGAATTACAAAACCTTCAACTGAGTTCATATCACCCCTACATTTAAGCTTTGAGAAGGGGATCTTTATTTCTGCGTGTGGTCATGAGGACTTACCTCATTGCTTCGAAGTAGAGAAGATAATATTTCAGCAACACAATATTTCCTGACGGTGCTGCTCTATTGTCTAATTTTGAGGTTGCTAGAGAAAGTATGAACACTCAGGTTTAGCAATGTATGGCAAACCCAGAATCCTGGGGGTAAATTCACACTTGTGCACACAGAAAATGGCAGGTGGGAGGGAAGAGATGCCTTTTAATTGCTTGAATTTATCACCTATTGGCTATGAAAGTAAAGTCAACTTGCTCATGTTTAAAGGATCCAAAGCATTTATATTCAATTTTAGACTATTAAGGCTGTTTTTAAAAATATCCCTAGATGGCTGAATGTTTAATTTTCACCTCTGCTTCAATGTTTTGACTGTGAGGAAATGCATTTTCAAAGACTAATTGGGTCTCCCTCTGTAGGTACTTTCTTACCTCATTTTTTTCCCTACAAAAAAACACTCCAACTGGGCAAATACATAAAAGAAATCAGAATTCAAATTAGCATAGAAATTCTGTTTGTGTTTGAATAACAAAACACCCTTAAGTCACAAGTGTGGAAGCAGAGAATATAACATCGCCCACAAATGGAAAGAGTTCCACGTAACAGAGCTGGCTTCAAAAGGGGCAGTTTTTAAAGCACACTTTAAAGGTCTTTAAGAATAATAATTTTGGACTCTCTGAAAAGGAAAGCTGTTATGAGAACATACAATATTCCTGAATCTTTGGGTGAATTAAATTTAGCTTAATCATAGCCACCGGCAATTGTTTTTGATTGGACTATCTTCCATCATTGTTTGTGACAGCAGCAATAGCTACATATAATTAGTTACTCCCTTCTACCCCACCATTAAAATTTGCATTGGTGTGGTAGAGGCTCTAGATTTTTAAAGGCTGAGGAGGCTACATGAATTCTCTTTTTACATTTCAGAAACTTTGTGCGCCCAATGAAGAAGGGAGTGTTTTGCGTCATTCAGCAGGAAAAGAGAATTAAGTGTGTTATTAAATACTTTGGCTGGCAGAAAAGCAGTGTTTTATGAACTTGATAGGGAGCAGATTTGTCACCTTAAAACATGTCTCTTCGGTATGGGGAATATTTTGAGTTGGTTCTTCTTAAGAAACAGCACACACAAGGGAAGCTCTCCAAACTGAGTAGAACTTAACACCTATGTATAAGACACTTTTGAGGGAAAGGTCCTTTGGTAACAGTGTGTCCCTGTCTGTATCAGGAAGAGGGGGATAATCAAATTTCTAGAAACTCATGTCAATGAAGCAGGCAGACTTACATTTACATAACATCCTTACCCTTGTTGACTATGCTTTTCCTTCCCAGACTTGCCGCCTCCAACATCCTCTGCTGAAGATAACATTTAGATGATGGCTTCAGCCATTGCCTTTTCCTGGGTCCCTCCCATGGACAAAGGAAATATACATGATATTAAAGTTCTGTGGCCTTTCTCTTGTTAATCTATTCTCTACTAATCTGATTATTAGACCAGCCAAAGAACCTAGAAGGAGGAGCAAAACTTGTCACCCCAAAGAGTGTCTCTATGGCATATAGATTATTTTAGGCTGATTATTTTTAAGAAATGGAAGGCTCAGGAAGAGACTTTGACCTTCCCCCTAACTGTCTAAAAGAATCTGGATGGATGAGCTGCTCCAGGAAGGGACCCATGACTATAGATAATTATAGTATAATATGAAGTAGGTGTGGTAGAAAGGGAAGAACTTAGAAAAGCCCATTTCTTAAAATTCCTCTCTATATCTCACTGTTTCTTCATGACCCACCAAACATATGTCTGCCAAACATTTACTCTTTTTCATCTTTCTGTGAATTGTCTTTCTTCCCTTTGACGTCTCAGATGCCTACCTCCTTCTCCTTAGCTCCGGATAGAATATAAGCCTCAATTTCTTGAAGGCTTGTGGCCCTCATATTCATATGGAACCCCTATACATATGTAATTAAGTTTTATTTTTTCCTGCTAATCTCATGTCAATCAATTTTTTTTTAATTTTTTAATGTTTTATTTATTTTTGAGAGAGAGAGAGAGTGAGAGAGCGAGCAGGGAAGGGTCAGAGAGAGAAGGAGACACAGAATAGGAAGACAGGCTCTAGACTCTGAGCTGTCAGCACAGAGCCCGACACAGGGCTTGAACCCATGAACTGTGAGATCATGACCTGAGCTGAAGTCGGACGCTTAACTGACTGGGCCACCCAGGCACCCCTCATGTCAATTTAGATCTTAGACCAACCAAAAAAAAAACCTTGAAGGGCAAGAGCAAAGTCTTTCTTCCTCAACAATGGCAAGAAAGAAAAACTGTCCACTCCTACAAACCTTAAAGCCATTATAAGATTCACTTCTTAAACCTCTTAATTTTAGTTAAAGCAAACAGATCATTGGCCTGTCTCTTCCTTTGGCTGTTCTGTCTTCATTTATTTCTCTATGACCATGTCTTCAAATTTATAGACTTAAAATCCAAAAGCTAAATAGAAAGTTTACAAGTTCCATCTTTGTTGGTATACATACTGCCTCTAGGTTACATGAGCCTCTAGTTTACATGGTCACTATCTTCTTCTGACCTATTACACATTCCAGTTGTAACAATTCAGTTATCTATAGCAGTGCTTTTCAACTAATCCATGATGAAGAACCACTGTTTAAAAATATCTGATGTATCTCAGGTCATATTTATGTAAAATGCAACAAATATAGTTTCCTAAAAAAGAAGAAACAAAAAATGTACAAAATGCAAGCCCAAATTTGTTATTAGATTAAATAAATGTAAAATCACTCTGTCAAATTCCTATAAAATGTCCTAAAGACTTGCTCTCAATTTCCATATTGGTCATGGGCAGAAACAATGTGTGGACCAGCTCCGACATGTAATCATACTAAGTGGCTTCAAGTTTGTAAGGGTATAGCATTCAAACCCAAGTGTACTTTTTTCCCTCAACATGGAAGAAAAAGATTGAGAACAGGCCATCTGAAAGAAAGTAAGAAAAAAAAATCTCCAGTTTCTTAACTCAAAGATAAAGGTTATCAAGCCAAGCCCTTTGGCTATGAAAGAAATTGGTAGAAGAAAACACAAATGCAGAAAGAGACACAAGCGGAGAATAGAACAGACAACATGATCATGGGAAATGGAAAGACAGCACTAAGG
Source organism: Suricata suricatta (assembly GCF_006229205.1). Taxonomy (NCBI): domain Eukaryota; kingdom Metazoa; phylum Chordata; class Mammalia; order Carnivora; family Herpestidae; genus Suricata; species Suricata suricatta. The sequence goes on along the minus strand of NC_043713.1, from coordinate 55,827,555 downwards.
CCAAATTCAGAAAAGAGCCAGCTTTGGGGCAAGGAGGAGAGGAAGAGAACTCCAAGAACATATCCTGACTGTTCTGAAGGAGACCAGGAGAATGCAGGGATGGAATATGTGCCACCCAGTGCCTAGGCCAGGTGCTACATCCATTCCATTGCATCAAATCCTCACAATGGTAAACACCCACAGAAACACACAGAAGGCCAAAGGGTCCACCAACAGCACCCGATTGAGCTAAAGGGCATCTGAATTTTTTACATTTAAGTGCTAAATGCAACGCTCTAAAACCAGTATTCCTCAAACATACTGATTCATCATAGTACCAAATATATTGCATATGCAGCCGCGTAGACACGTGTGATGCTACGTGTGTCTACATATTTATATACATGCACACAGACACATACTTAGACACAAAGCGTGTCGTGTTTTTTTTTATCATGTGTATGTGTATAATACTCATGTCTCCTGTCCTCTGCTTCATTCTGCAACGTACATAAGTAAGTGTATGCTGGGTGTAACCCAGAACTGATTTCTTGGCACACAGCGGCTTCAAGGTCATACCGCAACTCTTCTCTCCCAATAACCAAAACCAACAAGATCTCAGCTGTGCTCTGCCTCCTTCATAAGGGAGCTTTTCAGTTTCATTTGTGATTTTAAATTTGATCTCAACCTTCAAATATCAAAATACCAGATGACATCCCTCTCCTGCTCCCTCAGCCAGTACTAACAATGGTCCTAAAGAATAGGTCTTTTCTGGTGAGAAACCTCGTGAAATAAGGAAGTTGAAAGCCTGTGGAGAAATAAATGGACTCCAGAGCAAAGCTCAAAAGGAACAAAGCCTCTGTGGGGAAGTGCCACCATCACTTTAAAAATCCTTATTAGCACCCCTTTCACCCTGAAGAAACCACAGCCAGAGCCACATCCATATTCTACAGACCAGATGCCAAGCAGCCTTCTTCAGCTCCTGCCTCTTCTGTGTCCCTTCCAAAGATTCCATCCTGGTACAAACGTGAAATACTTGTTTTGCAACTACTAGAGAAGAAGCTCTTCATTGAAAAATAATTCTTTTCACCCAAATGTCATAGCTGCCTTCCTATTTTGTCCTCTCTTGTCTTGCCTTTCTCTTGGATTCTCAAGTATTACAAATGGCAGACCATTTGTTAGTCACACGGATTTTTGCCACGGATTTAATATGCTGGTGGAAATATGGTAAGATGGCAAAGAGTCACACTGGACAACAGGGAAGCCCCAGCAAACTGTGGGATCAACTGTATCACTTCTTCACCTCCCCAGAGTCCAGCTGGTGCTCCTGCTGGGAGAGGAGGTGACAGACCGTGTGACAGGGGCCTTCTTAAGAGTCAGACAGGCTCTCTCTGTCTCCCCAAGGGAATCCCACATCAATCCAGGTGCTATAAAATTAATAATAAGCATAGCTAAAGCATAGCACACTCCATACTGAAAAGGTACATAAAACATTTGCTTCAGGGTATTTATTTTAAATTTTTAAATTATTTTTAATGTTTTAGTTTAGTTTTGAGAGAGACAGAGCATGGGTGGGACAGGGGCAGAGAGAGAGAGACACAGAATGAGAAGCAGGCTCCAGGCTCTGAGCAGTCAGCACAGAGCCCGACCTGGGGCTCAGACTCATAGACTGTGAGATTATGATCTGAGGTGAAATCAGAAGCTCAACTGACTGAGCCACCCAGGCGCCCCTCAAGGTATTTATTTTATATAATGAACAGATATGCAATTGTCAGGTAAGTGATTCACAGCATAATGGAATGAGTATTATTATGATTGATTTATTCATAAAAATACTGATCTGACCAAAATAAATTCATTCAATTTATCTGGTCACTTTTAGTCATAGCGGGATACATGTGAGTGCCTACTATAGACTGGGTATTTTAAGGACTATGAACAATAACACTTGGACCAATTCCTCTAGCAAGAACCTCACAGTTTAGCTGTAATCTATAATATTTTCGATATTTTGGATTTAGCACAGACCCAAAAAAAAAAAAGTTAACAAATCTGATCCATTAAACTTACCAATACCAACATGGCCATAACCTCAAGGGCCTGTAAACTCTGTGGACTCAGAACTGTCAACCAGAAACTCTTTTAAACAAGAGTTTCAAGACACAGTTACCATACGAGGCAAAGTATGGATGAAGAGGCTCATGGGAAATAGAAGAAACCCTGGGGGTTCCATCCAGAGAAGTAATGTGCTCCCCCTTCATAAGAAAAGTAAAGTTTTATTGAGAAGCAACTCATGTTACATACAATGTGTCATCCAAACTGCTTCAGCGACTTAGCTGGAAAATACTGTGTGTGTGCTTTATAATTTATATGGAAAAAACAAACACAGAGTAAAGCAAACACAACCTTTTTACTAGCTGCCGACGCTAATGACTATCTCTTAAGAAATGAGCCACAAGTACAATGGAGAAGTGACAGGTATACTGTTGAGAACTTTCTTAAGAGACTGCTTAATTTCCCATTCATCGCATTTTTTTATTGACTGACATCTTTAGAAATCAGTTCATTTTTGTTCTAAATCTCAGAATGACACAAACCATCACAATATAAGCTTCTGCTTATTTTCCCCCTAAATTACTGTTGATTTTGAGACAATTCTTTTTCATGTGTATCTGGTGACAGACTAGCAGCTAAACCATCTTACTTTAAGAAGAAATGATACAGCTGGCTTCTTTATTAAATACAAATCAAAGTTGACTATTTTAAAAATGCATCATCTTTGACATTGATTTCACAGAAACCTGCTAGTGGTGCTCAAGAAGGAGTTAGCTAAACCATTGTTTAGCTATTTCTCCAAAAACTCCATGGGTTCTGTTAACATCCATGACTGAGAGCCCCATAGTGCGGAAGAGGAAAGCAAAGATTTTGCTCAAGCTGTTTCACTAGCTTGGCTGTGGTCAGAAGCCAAGCCAAGCACTGACACACACTGCCTCCTCAGAGAGCAGAGAGAAGGAATTATCAAAACTGAACAAGGTTAGCCAGTAAATTAAACTGACCTCCACATTAAACTGCTGATAGAATACTGAATTTATAAATGATCAAAATAGCAGCCTGGAATTTAAGGCATCTGTGGGATCAATTAATCAGAAGCAACATCAAGATGCCAATAAAAAAAACAGCAAATAATATGAAAAGGCAATGTGCATTAGCAAAACTACAATTAGTGCAGGGATATGTGGGAAAATAGTCATCATTACCACCAAATCAAGAAATTTAAATTAAGGCAAATATTGTAACATATCCTTTCAAGGCAGATATCATTGTAAACATAAGTGTCTTGGATATATGTAAAACTTTCAAAACCAAATGTCTGTGAGGTTATGGAAGGAAGATCTGCCATTTATTATAAAAGTCCAACAGGAAAGACCATAAGGAGAGTCATGCTCTTTGCCCCTCTAAGAGCAGGCTAGAAGAGAAATCTCACCTACAAATCTCACTTAACCTTATATGACCTTATGAAAAATACTCTAAACCTGAGATGACTTGTGTATTAAAAAAATAAAAAAATGTTCTGAGGGCCAGGTGGGTAGCATGGGTGCAGTACCCATCCTGGTGCAGGACCACACATAGGGGCTCCCAGGGCTCAGTGGGAAGAGCTAGGTTCTGCAGCTACACATTTGGATCTTGGCTCCACCATGTACTGAATGCCATTGAGCAAGTTAGCAACCTCCACTATGCCTTAGTTCCCTAGTCCAAGAAATAAGGACAAAACTGTTCCCATTTCAAACAGGCTGTTCAGTGAGTAAATGAGATCATCCACATAGAATCCTTCTTAGCAGAGTACCTGGTACATAGGAGGCATGTGCCAAAATTTGGCTTTGCCTCCAGTTTTCATCCAAATGTATTTGGTCTTAGGTTAGGAAGCTGAGAAAGCTGAATGCCTACTTCAAGGTACTACCTGGCACCTCTGTAGATACACGAATCACCAACCATGAGATTACACAGCCTGCCACCATCTGTATCTACTCAATGTAACAAAGTCAGCAGTACAAGCCAGGTGCGGCATTCAGGTTTATTGTCAATATCTACACGTTAATTTTCAAATATACTTAAGCATTCTAGATATAACTCAGGCTGAAAAATCTAATGTGATCAAATGTTAAAGTTTTACCAAGTCCACTGAATTATAAACGCACATTTTTTATTACAAGAGTAAAATGCCACCTACAATAATGGTGATTGCAAAAGCTGTCAACTGCATTTACAAAACTAATTACGAAAAACTTTGTTACGTGGGTATATACATTGGCTATTACTATGAGGAGAAATAACAGCTAACATATACATAATATTTACTATGTACCAGGCATTCTTCTAAGTGCTGTACATACATAGCTCCTTTAAATCTTCCAGAAGATAAGAAAACTGAGGTGTAGAGAGGTTAAGTAATTTGCTTAAGTAGCATGCAGCTACTTAAATGGTAGCTGTGAGATGTGACTCAAGGCAAAGTGACTCAAAGTCTGTGCTCTTGAGTGTGGTACCATGTTGCCTTTCAGTTTATGAACGAGTACATTAATTATTTTATTTTGTTTTTTAACTTTTTAAATTTTAAGTTAGATAAGTCTAGGAAGAACATTATATCCTCTTGAGTCAATGCATATATATGTAATATATATAGTATATGCATATACATAGTGTTTATAAGTATATATAGACACACAACATACACACACACACACATATATACACACACACTCATACTTGTATATACACATCCATGTGTGTATAAAGAAGTCAGGTCCAATTCTGAGACACTGGCTCTAAGGAAATAGGTGAACAAGTCCCGGCTAGTCTGCGGGAGACAAGGGGCCCTGGGAACAGACATTCGCACTCCTGCCCAGGCCCCGTCAACCCTACAGTTTACTGCTGATGCGGAAAGGAGCCCAGCCAAGAACAGCCACGCACAGCCCCCTGCGCAGCAGAACCACTCAGCTGAGCCAAGCCCAAATTGTTGACCCACAGATTCATCAGCTACAGGTTAGGGTTAGGGTTAAGGTTAGAGTTACCATGTTTGGAGACAGCGTATTATGCAGCAAAAGCTAACAAAGCTTTTTGTTATTTTGTTTTTGAATCTAGGTCAAGACTACATAGACATATGATTTCTGCTCTATTATGAACATTTTCATCTTTAAAGTTTTAAATACTTAAGTTTCAAAAAAGCTAACAATATCTTATTCCACTAAGGTCATAGTGCATTTCCTTCAAAACTCTATAGTATACATACAAACATATATTTACATGCCAGAGGTGAGTCTTTTCTTCAGCCTTTTCCTGCTTTTTGAAGGTAATAATCTGACATGTTCCCTTACAGTTTGCTTTGTCCTGTAGTCAATAATATAACATGGACAGGTCTTTAAGCCAATATGGACAAATGGACCCAGCTTCATGTTTCTAGTACCCACTACTACAAAGTATACTCCAAAAGCCATCCATATGAACACGCTGACAATTTTATTTCTGTAGAATAGGATCCTGTTGGCCCAATTTGCTGGCCAAATGGAATATACATTTTTAATTTTTACCAAAAACAACTTTTAAATGTTTACTTACTTTTGAAAGAGACATAGCATGAGCGAAGAACAAGCAGAGAGAGATGGAGACACAGAATCTGAAGCGAACTCCAGGCTCTGAGCTGTCAGCACAGAGCCTATTAAGGGGGCTCAAACCCACGAAACATGAGATCATGACCTGAGCCAAAGTTGAACACTTAACCACTCAGCGCCCCTCCTTTTTCAATGTTTTGCTTTATTGGATATAAATACTAAACAATTGCTCCAGACATGATAATAGTAATATTTATTAATAATAACAGTGATTTATATAAAATGGCCCTGTTACTTAACGTAACAGCAGACTGGCTAATGGCACAGTGGGTTTGAGCCCAGAGGAAGCGGTCTCTTGGCCTTCTCTATTGTAAGTGTGATGGTGACTGTGACTTCCTCTTCACATTGTAACTGTTATTGTCCCTGAATCTCTACTGCACGCTCGCTCTGTGTCACTGACTGTGCTAAGTTCTTCATACCCATTCTTTTATTTGACTCAATGCATTATTGAGGGGAGTACTGTCATTATTTTACATTCAGAAGGGTTAAAATCTTCCCCAGGCCACAAAGAGAAATCAGGATTTTAACCCAATCAGTCTGATTCTAGGCTGATGTTTTAACCCAACATGTAATCAAGATTTCATAGCACATTGCAAAGTCAGGTAACCAAATATCTATGGTGCATGCTCTCTGGAGAAAATTACAAATAGAGGAACAACAACAAAAAAATTCACTAGAAGCTATTGGGGTTATCTTCAGCTTCAAATTATAACTTTTAAAAAATAAAATGAGTTGACTCTCCAATCACATGAGCTATTCTCTTACTTAAGAACAGAAATTAAAATCTACCATGCCTAAGATGACAGTTTGGAGCCAAAATTAGTTCTATTATTTTTTTCTCAAGTAACCAAAGAGTTAGCAACAAATGTGAAATAAGGAGATAAGAGTAAAATCTATTTCTTTGAAAACTACCAAGGTTCACTGGAAGATATGAATTTTGAATCAGACATTTAATGTAGTATAAACAATTAGCTCAAACCCTGGATCTCTTCAGAAGCCCAAAGGATATTGTTTATTCTTGTTGCTTCCTAATGCAATAAAAGGATATAATAACACTCATGTGGCTTTACTTAAAAATGTGATCTAAGGTCAAATCATTCAAAACAGATGTCCAATTCCCTTAGTTTACACAACCCTAGAGAAGACAAACATGATCTGCTAAGTACTGAAGGAGTCTGGGGGTCAGAATCCTAAAGGTACTTGAGGTACTAAAGGTACACTCTATTTTCTTCCTCAACAAAGAGTCCCCCATTCACATGTTTTGTCAAAAGCCGCCATGAAAATAATTCCCAGCAGTTGTCTCTGTACAAAGCATTCATTCATGGGGTGCCGCTAATGAAATGGGAATAAATTTAGAAGAATATAAGATATTGATTATCTTAGGTATTTTTATTCAAGACTAAGGTCTCTTTCATTTAACCAATGTTTTTTGTGTGTGTGAATAACTCATACAGGTCTTGCTCTTAATCCAGATGAAGAAACAGACCATGTAGACATAAACACGCTGAATAGAATTACAAGGGGAAATGAATGTAAGCACACAATTCTACAACTTTTTTATGTTAACATACAGGTGAAATATTAGGAGTAGCAGACCAATGATACTGGAGAAGGGGAAGGATAAAAGAGACATCTTAAGTTACAACCAAAGATTTTATGTGTGAATGGGTGGCTAGAAAGCTGAGGGTTTCCAATCTGATTCTCAGCTCAAATGATGTAGAATAACAGTGACTCTATATTATACTGACAACCAAATTCTACCTGACAAAAAGCAAAAGAGTACATTTTATACTTCTATATTCCCCACCTTGCATATTACCTGGCATATGGAAGGCACTCTGTTAGCTGTTGAATTCACTTTCGGAATACATTAGAAACAAAAGATGCAGTGGATTTATTTTCATGTGAGAGAAGGAGGAGCAGAGATAGGGAGACACAGAATCCAAAGCAGGTGCCAGGTTCTGAGCTGTCAGCACAGAGCCCAACACAGGCCTCGAACTCAAAAACTGGGAGATCATGACATGAGCCAAAGTCGGACACCTAACCAACTGACCCACATAGGTGCCCAGAAATGAAAGTGTTTTTAAAATAAATTTCTGTATCTTAATGGTAGGACTATTTTTTCTTTAACTTTTCCTGTTTATCATTTATATAATTAGCATACCAGAAAGAAAGATCAAACTTTAGGCATTTTACAAGTACCTCAATTCTCTTCTGATTTCTGTGCAAGGCATTCAAGGTCTTACCAGTCTATAATTACAAGCTTATCATCTTTTACTTCTTAAATCTATAAACACATACTGAGTAACTATCGTGTAAGAGGCACTGCAGTAGGCATCATTGAATACAAAGTTGAGTAATGACTCAAGCTCCGTTCTTAAGTCTAGCAAGGTGGGCCAATAATTACACTGCAATGGTGTAAGCAGTGATGGAGCTATTCCAACAGTCATTCAGGGCACAGAGAAAAGGGGTGCTAAAGTGGGTTTAGGGAGGTGTGTGTTAGTGACGGCTCTTACAAGCAAGCTGAGTTTCCCGGATGTACCATTAGCCAGAGCACTGGAGGAAAGAAAATGGCTTAGGGGTTCTGCATTTGTTCATTCAACAAACATTTTTGAGGCCCCTACAGGTAACTGGCACTGATATTGAGCAAGACGAAGACATGTCCATGGCCCTTCGAAAGCTTAGAGTCTAACAGGGTAGGCAGCCACACAATCATATAATCAGAATACAAAGTTATAAGTGTATGTTAGAGATATACTCCAAGCACTAACTAGTAGAGAAGCACTACAGAAAAGAACGGCTAATGTAACTTTAACATTACTGTCAGGGTCATTTAAGAACTAAACTGGACCATCACTGGGAAACTGTAAAGCACCACAAAAATAGAAATAATGGTCTTCCTTACCTTGACTATCGAAGGATACTTGCAATTCACTGTGCACACTGTGCGAGGATTAACCAGCATTCAACAACTGAAATCAAGATGCAATTTTTGACCCCACGAGGAGCAACATTTTTGCAGTGGTTTTAGAAACCATGTGTGTCTTTCCAGGAGAGCAACTGAGCTCTTCCAGAAGTAATAGTGGCTCACATTAAACGCTTTGTTCTTTACAGCTTGGTGCTTTGCTTTTAAAAAACTTCTTTCAAGAGGTGCATTGCTGCCTTAAGTGGTCTTCCAGGGAGTTGAACTCCCACCTGGCACACAAACAGGTCAGATACTTTAAAACTAAACAGCACTGTTATGGGTTTGAAAGGTACTTTATCCCCATGAGAGTAACTGCCAGAGAGGCCGTTCTTTTGGAGAACATTTTAGAGAGCATCTTTAAACCTTTTCATTAGGCAGAATGACTTCCCACACCCAGAGGAGAAAAACTGAACTAAAGGCAAAGAATACTTAAAAATCGTTCGGGGGGGGGGGGGGGGGGGAAGCTTAAATAGTTTTATAATATGTTCAAATAAAAATCACTCTGTTGGCTTTATATTTAAAATGATCTGACTTTATAGTCATTCATGTGAAGTCATGACAGTGAAATGAAAAGAGCCAAGTTATTTATCAGCAAAATGAAAAATTAAGCCCAAGAGAGTGAGGATACTGAAACAGAAACCCCGAATGGTCAGACAGATGCCCTCCAGGACACTCAATGTTTCTACCAGGCATCTGTGAGATTTGAACTAAAAGAAGATCCTAAATCTAGAATGATGAAATATGGTAGGATAACCAAAATGCTGGCTGCACTTAAACCACAGAAAGCATCCAATAAATATTTGCATTAGAACATGCTCAGAGAAATTGGCACTCCAAAAAAAAAAAATTGTGGGTTTAATATCTTACAGGCTACTTTAGGAAGAAGAGATCATTTCTTTCTGAGAGAAGCTTAAAATCTACAACACATAAATCTTCATCATTTATCTACCCACATGAAGCCACCAAACCCAGGTCAATGAAACCAAACCTGTAATTTACATTAACTTTTTCTACTTAAAAAAAATAAAAGGCAAGCACGTAAGTGAAAGGGTGGTGAGATTCTGATGACCAATGCTATTGCCACATTTTTTCCACTGAAACCTAATGGCGGAAAGGTAAGTATGACTATGGGAAGCTCTACAGAGTTTGTATAGAAATTTCCCTCCTTCTTCCATAGAAATGAACAGGTATATACATGGTGCATTTTTCCTAGCCAAAGGTTCTCCGGTGACTTCTGAAAACCTAATCTCCTTAGAGAGGTCATAGGGTCTGCCTTCCTAACCCCCAGGTAATTTACCCCAGCAGGCTGCATACAGAGACCTGCTGTTGGGGATCACATGATTCTGTGTTGATGAAAGGGGGATGGTTTCCTCTTAAATGCAAACAAAGGTGCAATGATCCAGAGACTTGGTCACATTTACTGAGGACCTGCACTCAGCTTATTCAAGAGCACAGGATATTCAAAAGCACACTGACAGTCTTAGCACAATGAACCCAGAAGAAGTATCAAGTCCATCTCTACCTTCCTCACCCCATTTTACATCTCCTACCCTCCACCTCCGTGTCCTCCATTCATTTTCTTAAGAATTTCTTCAACCAGGGGCACCTACGTGACTTAGTTAAGTGTCTGACTTTGGCTCAGGTCATGATCTCACTATTTGTGAGTTCGAATCCCTCATTGGGCTCTGCATTGACAGTATGGAGCCTGCTTGGGACTCTCTCTCTGCCCCTCCCCCATGTTCATATTCTCTCTCAAAATAAGTTAATAAACTTAAAAAAATTTCTTCAACTAAAATCAGAGACATCCCTGGGAAGAGTCTATGGCCCAAATTCAGACTGTCTTTGCCCTTGCACGAGAACAAAATTACATTTTAATATTTAACACCTTCTGACTGAATGTGGCATTTCCTTTAAATATAGTATAGGCAATAAATGGTAATCATATTAGCGGCACTGTGGCTTTATCATCAAATAGAAAAACATGGACAATTTCCTACTGTATGACCAAAGTAGTTATAGTAACTACTTTGAAATTACCAGAGTTAAGAGGTGTATTCATTATCAGTGCAGTGATATATAAGACATTCTTATTATACCACGGTTTTTTTTAAGGATTTGGATTCCTTCATTTCCATTTAGTTGGTTCCATTGTAACCATATGGATTTATTTTATGCATTCAGAACCTGAGAAGCAGTTTGTAGGGCTCACCAGGCTACTGAGGCCATCCACAGCAAGAAGCAATTACGAACTCATGTTCTACATGTTCGCCTCTTTCTGATTCCCCTTCCCCTAAGACCACTTGCACTTTGCAGATCTTTTCAAAAAAACACAGCATTTCAGGCACCTAAACATGATCTAAATCTGGAGGAGAAGTTTTTCTCCCCAGTACTCCGACATACAGCCACAAATTCCTGTCTGCTTCATTTTTTTGGGTTTGTTTTTTTCCCAGTAGGTATTGCTGTCTACATCAAAACTTGAGCTTTCTGGATATATGAAGGTTCTCTCTCTCACACTGACACAGATACACACACTTGCGTACACACACACACAACTAGGTCTGTATGCCCAGTTGTGTACTGATCTCCCAAAACAGACCACATCCTCAAGAGAATCCACTCTCACATCCACATAGGAGTTAAACAGAAGCCTTCACAGTGTGATGATTTTTAGACTCGCTCTGTGTATATTTTGTAGTTTTAAGCTCACTTCAATTTTTCCAAAATAAGCTGTGGAAAATGCTTATTAGGTATAAGTATAAATATTTTAAAATATTATACTGTCACTTGCGAAGTCCTGATGCAATAAGCCAGACTGCATTCAAATATTAAAGACATGAAAATCCTCAGTGAAAAATTGTTAGCCTCACTTAGTTTTCACATTACTATAAATACTGAGTGTGTTTCATTTTAATCAGGATTCTGTTTACTTAGAAACTTAAAAGCACAAAGCATAAAAATTTTTAGGGGATTTACTGAGCTTCCAGCTTCCAGTTAAAAAAATCTTGCAGGGAAGGCTGAGAGGCCAAGAAATCATATATTCAGTCACTCTGAATGCATTTACTAATGATCTAGACACTGAGTGAGGAGCCGGATTCAGATAGGAGTAGGATGGGGACCTGGGTCTCTGGGAGCCCTGTCTCACCCTACAGGAAAATGCAGATATGTCTGAGGCATACTAGGGTACAGTGTGCATTTAGGATGTTAGGGGAAGCACAAAGGGTAAGTAGGAGGGATGGGTAGGAGGTCAGACCAGAAATGGCTTCTTTCTCAGAGGAGGACTTTTTTTAAAGTTTATTTTATTCATTTTGAGAGACAGAGAGTCAGAGAGACAGAGAGAATGTGCATGGGGAGAGGCAGGGGAGAATCCCAAGCAGGCTCCACACTATCAGCACAGAAACCCCACACAGGACTCAAACCCATGAACCGTGAGATCATGACCTGAGCTGTAATCAAAAGTCGGACACTTAATGGACTGAGCCACCCAGCTGCCCCTCAGAGGAAGACTTTTATTTTTTTCTAAATCATTATTGTCACGTTACCTAACATACAATGTATACAGTGTAGTCTGGGTTAGGGAGTAGATTCCTGTGACTCATCACTTACCTACCAGTGCTCATCCCAACAAGTGCCCTCCTCAATGCCCATTTCCCATTTTCCCCAGCCCCCAACCTCCCCACCCTATCAACTCTCAGTTTGTTCTCTGTATTTAAGAGTCTCTTACAGTTTGCCTCTCTCTCTGTTTAAAAGATATGTTTGCCATCTGACCTAGAGAATCACAAGAATAAGGATTCCAGTGGGAGGCAGTTGAGAGCACTGACTGGTAACGGAGGGGGCAGGAACCAAAAGGCAGGGACCAGAGGGCAGCAGACAGCCTGTAAAATAAAGACTGACAAGTCGAGATATAGTCAACAGTAGGCTTTACTGTGCTGAAAGGCATCACAATCCCAGGGCAAATTTGGTACAAATCCTTATACGTCAAATAAAATTATCCCTCTCTAATATACATCTCAAATAATTACCCTGCATGATGGGTAAACCTTGTTTCTGCTACACATGAGTTTTCTAGAAGGACAACACAGACAAGTTGAAATGCTGAGGAAAGATGCTGAGCAGGTGATTCTCATGTGGAAAAGCCACATGAGTTTAGTGGTGGGCTCTCCCAAATCATATGTACCAGGTCTCTGCCTAGGATCTGTGACAGAAGGAGACAGACCTCATTCTGGCCTCCCTGACCACTTAAACCCATGTGTGTATCTGAATCTGTTTTGTCCCTCCCAAATTAAAAGATGGAAAATGTAAAAATCTGGTAGAAAGTTCAACAAAGATGAGAAAATCATGTTTTCTCAAATATGAACCCCCAATCCACTGGTCCTCCACCTCCACTTTAGTCTGAGGTCCCCAAACATGGGGCCTTAGAAGGCTTGCTGGCCTGCATGGTGAGGTAGAGAGGATGGCAACAGGGAGAGGCGAGCAAGAGAAGGTGGCTGGCTGGTCACTGGCCTAGGCAGTTGCATATTCCTCGCAGGTCAAACAGCTATAAAAACCCCTGAATCTGCAAAAGACAGCCTTTCATGGGGGGAAGAACTTATTCCCTAGCTCTGGTCTCCTCCCATGGTCAAAGTCTGCCTGTGGGCATCAACCCCCCACATTTTTGATTGGTCCCCTGCATTTGTGGCTGATGCCCACTGCAGAAGTGGCATCTACTATGAGAATCAGGGGTGCGGGGAGCATCAGTGGGTCACAGAGAACACTGAAACTTAGAGGCACGGGCAAGTCCAGATGTGTGAGGTGAAAATGGTGGTTCGTGATCACGAGTGACACCAGAGCAGGGACAGGCATGATAGTGGGCCAGGCTGGCCCGGTGAGGCACCAGGATGGCATGGCTGCCACTATGAACCAGGTAGCATCTGTCTCTGGGTCTAAAGAATGCAGCAGATATCAGGCAGTCTCCCTGGAGGGATATCAGTGTAGTAGAAAAATATGGCAGGAGGTGCCTGGAAGATGCAAAAATTGGGTCCAACACACTAACGTGTACATTATGTATACGTCACATTCATTATGTATATGTGTACATTAATATATATATCACATACCTGTACCTACATGCCTATCTAACGTAGACATTAAACATTTGGCTTCAGGGACACCTGGGTGGCTCAGTCGGTTAAGCGTCTGATGTCGGCTCAGGTCATGATTTCACAGTTCGTGGGTTTGAGACCCGCATCAGGCTCTGTGCTGACAATTCAGAGTCTGAACGCTGCTTTGGATTCTGTGTCTGTCTCTCTCATTCTCTCTCTCTGGCCCTCCGCCCGCTCATGCTTGCTCACTCGCTCTCTCTCTCTAATATAAATACATAAAACATAAAAAAAATTTTGGCTTCAGTTTCAGTTTGTGTTAAACACCCACACATGGAACACTCAGAATTCGCACTGCCGAGGACACAGGGCATGGAGCCTCAATGGAGGTGTTCTCCGTGATGAGGGCCATTAGAGCTGTGAGTCAGGTGAAACTGTTCAACGCTCACCTCAAAGCTTGGATTTCACATTTCCTGCACTTGGGGAGGGCTTCAGCAATTAACTATATACTCCAGGGATTCCCTTCTGATATCAAATGATACAGTATTTTAAAGCAGTCACATGATTAAAGCAACAAGTAAATTAAATCATAAATCGCTCCTCTTTTGATTGAAGACTGATCAGCCACTTGTCCACTGGACTGTCAGCCCCAAGAAGACTCATTCACAGGTATCCTCAGCATCTCACCACACCATCTAGCACCTCACAGGTGCCTAGCAAACAATGTCACATGCCTAATCTAGTGTGTGGGATGCATGAAGCTCGCCTACAAGGGTCACGTGCTTCCCCTTTATGATAACTGCAGTTCTCATTCCTACACCACGATTTCCCTCTAAAACATTTCCAGGCATTGTGCTAAGCATTTGACATATATTAATACTTTTATTAAAATAGATTAGATTGTGTTTTATTGGTAACTCCCATCGCCATACTAAAACTAGACTGACACAATGACTTAATTTTGCAGTTGCTAAGTGCCACATGTTAAGCTGGCATTGGTGACATAATCTGTACTGTGACCTTCCCTTGTACCTCATATTTACCATATTTGATAAGAAAAGTAAAGTCGACATCAAATCTATAACAAACTCTAAGATGAACTAAGCCTAATGAGACTTGATGTAATATTTGGAGTACTAAGAACCAAGCAGAAGAAGCCCTTTAACGTGAAAAGCCAGAAAGAGTCAAATGGAAGATTGACCTGCTCTTTCTCTTCTAGAAGCAGTTAAAAAAAAAAGACATTAAAATAAGTAAGCCCCTTCTCTTTGTTCCATTTTTGTGAGGGTTTCATCGTCTGCTTTTCTATTTCTGCCTGCAGCTTTAATTCTTTTTACATTTATTAATTTTTGAAAGACAGGGAGAGACAGTATGTGAACAGTGAGAGGCAGAGAGAGAAAGAGACACAGAATCTGAAGCAGGCTCCAGACTCTGAGCTGTCAGCACAGAGCCTGACACGGGGCTCGAACCCACAGACCGTGAGATCATGACCTGAGCCAAAGTCGGACACTCAACCAACTGAGCCACCCAGGCGCCCCATTTGCCTGCAGCTTTAAGGTATCCATACTGGGTGGATACTCTCTCTCAAAACAAAGACATAAAGAAAAAAAAGAATCGATACTATGATGTAATCTTAGCTTGACTCCTGCCCACGCCTCCTAGGGCACTGTTTTCATGCTATACAGACAAACTAAAGTCCGCTGTGGAAGCAGTTACATGCACGCCAAACAGTAGGCCCACTATTTGAAAGGTAACATGATGGAGTCCCAGGAGAAAGATGAACACCCCAGAGGAGACAGGGCAGTGAGGTCACCTGCTCCAAGACCACAGAGGGGACACAGCTTTCCTGCCTAAGGCCCATTTATCTAGCCACAGGTACCCCAGAGTGAAATGTAAACACACGTAAAACCTCATTCCTCTTTCAACAAATTAATCATGCATTTGCTGTAATAATTCTTTTTTTTTTTAATGTTTATTTATTTTTGAGAGACCGTGTGTGAGCAGGGAGAGGGGTAGTGAGAGAAAGGGAGAGAGAGAATCCCAAGCAGGCTCCATGCTGTCAGTGCAGAGTCCAACGCGGGACTCGAGCCCATGAAGTGTGAGATCATGACCTGAGTCAAACTCTAGAGTCAGACACTTAACTGGCTGAGCCACCTGGGCACCCCTGTAATAATTCTTTCCTATAGTTTTCAGCCCTTGCATAAACATTTTCCTACATGCAGATTCCCTGAAGCTGCTGTCCCAGCTGTATAGCAGGCTACCTATCAGCACACCTACTAGATCACAGTGCCAATGACTCCTGGGATGCTTATTTTAACACAATTTTTAAACATTTCATCTGGTTACTTTATTTAGAGACTTAAAAACCTGGTTTCCCAGCTGCTTGTGAGATAAAGCCCAACATCTTTTTCGTGGCACACAGGACCCTTCAAATCAGGCCCAGCGTACCTGTTAAGTACCACCATCTGTCAACCTGCCTGCCATGTGCCTCTACTCACTCACCACGGAGGCCTCCCATGGTTCTCCCAGAACACGGACAAGCCAGGAACTCATTCTTTCTGCAGAAGTCAAGAAGGGCTTCCCAAAAGAGAGGGCATCTGAGCTTGAAAGGTAAAAGAGAAAGAAAGAGGAGTGAACTGTGAAAGTGTCTGGATCCACAGGTTTCCCAAAAAGTGGTCTAAGGAGCAAGGGCCAGGGTGTCTGCTGGAGATGACACCCCTATTTGTGAGTTACTTATACCAGACCGATTGGAGAGGAGTGCTGCCGATGCAGAAACACAGAGAGATACAGCCCCCACTCCCCGGAAAATGTAACAGCTGGCTACAGTTAAGACATAGAAATGACACTTGAATGACTTTATTTTAAAAAATTTTTTAAAGTTTATTTATTTTTGAGAGAGAAAGACACAGAGCATGAGTGTGGGAGGATCAGAGAGAGAGAAGGAGACACAGAATCAGAAGCAGGCTCCAGGCTCTGAGCTGTCAGCACAGAGCCTGACATGGGGCCTGAACCCACAAACTGTGAGATCATGACCTGAGCTGAACTCAGCTGCTTAACTGACTGAGCCACCCAGGCCCCCCTTGAGTGACTTTTTAAACTGGCCCAATACTCAATGGGCATGACATAACATATGTATTAATTTCTACTGCTAGACTCATTAATACAGCTGTATCACAAATCTGAGTGCATATGTATAACATACAACAGTGTTTTCTTTGTAAACCTCTGCTCTCAGGACAAATATATTGTTTTCAAGGCCAGCATGATATAAACAGACACAAATAAGAACAGAAGAGGTACCAGAAAACTTTTCCATTCCTGTGGAAAGTAAAAGGGAATCAAGAATATTGGATTATATTAACTTTGCTAATCATGTATTCACTCTCACTCAATACTTGAAAGGTGGATGAGGATGTATAGCCCCCATAGGGCTTAATACACATTGAATAATTTAATAATTAAACGGAGCCAATGAGTGGTATGATACCCATTTTGCAGAAGCTGAGAACGGGTGAATAACTTACTCTGGGTCTCCAAAGCCAATGGGACCCACAGCCAGGTACATCAGATTCCCAAGTCTGTGCTTGTTCCATTGTGACCTACGCACTGTGAGGATGATGCTTTCAGCCACACTCCCAGGCAACATTAAATGCCTGAATTATGCAATTAATTCCCTTACTCTGATTCTGTGCTCGCTAAATTACCCAAATGTCCCTCCAGGTAGTTAATGTGCTAGCCAGAGGAAACTAGTGTTCGCTCTGATTGATGGGTTTTTTTTTTCATTGCAAAATAATAAATTGGAATTCAACGTTATACAAGTTTTCCGGGAGCTTGGTTCCTAAGAAGCTGATCCATTCTCATTTACAGACAAAAGCCTCACACAGTCTTAAGATGCTGCAAGGTGAGTTTGGTATTATTTCTATTTCACAAATGATATTGTAAGATTTAGTGAGAAAATGTACATTACCCCAAATTATTTGACCACAAAGGAGTAGAGATGGGATCCAAAGACAAGTCAGTTTCTGAGTCTGTGTGCCTAGGATTGTATCATGGCCACCTTCCATCAGTATGTGGGTCCCATGTCCTAACCATGGAAGGGACAAAAGAAAAGAAGCAAGGAAAAGCTTGGTAGGTGGGGAGAAATCCCACAAGACAGAGGCATGCTAAGTATAGACGTGGCTCAGGCATTGTTTCCCATGCCACAAAACCTGTCTCATGCCAACAACCCTATATGACACCATGTCTCATTAATCACTGTTTGCCACACACATCACATAATGTCTGGGACACTGCTCAGTACAGCTGAACTTTTTTCCCCCCTTGGGATGAGAAATTTTAATATTTGCTCTCTTACTAATTTTCCTATTTATCTTACAATAGTGTTAGCTATTGTCATTAGTCTGTATATTTTATCCCTAGTATGTATCTCATACTCAGAAGTTTGTATCTTTGGACTCCCTTTCTCCATTTCTATTCCCTCTTCCCCCTACCCTCTGTCTCAGGTAACCACAAGTCTTATCTTTTCTTGAGTTTGTTTTCAGTGTTGTTTTTTTTTTCAGATTCCACAAAGAAGTGAGATCATACAGTATTTGTCTTCATCTGACTTATTTCACTTAGCAAAATGCCTTCAAGTTCCATCCATGTGTTACAAATTGTAGAATGTCTCTGTTTTCCTTACTGCTCAGTAATATCCCATTGTATCATAACCTCTTTATCCAGTCATCCATTGATAGACACTTAGATCACTTCCTTATCTTCTCTATTGTAGATAATATTGTAGATAATGCTGCTATGAACATGGGAGTGCATATACCTTTTTAAGTCCATGTTTTTATTTCCTTCTGGATTTCTAATAATGCAAATATTATTTCATTGCACTGTGTCCTAAAATTCCAAAGGCTTTCTTCATTTTTTTTGTTTCTATTTTCTTTTTGCTCCTCTTATTTGTAATTTCAAATGTCCTGTCCTCTAGTCACTGATTCTTTCTTCTGCAAGGTGAAGTTTGAAATTCTCTATTGAGTTCCCCAGTTTAGTTATTGTTTTCTTCTAAACTGTAATATTTTTGTTTGCTTTTGATGGTTGCTATCTACTGATCAAACTTCTTATTTTCTTCAAGTATCTTTTCCCCTAATTTCATTTCATTGCTTGTCTGTTTTCTTGTAGTTCACTGAACTTCCTTATGAGGAGTATTCTGAACTCTGACAGTTCATAGATCTCCGTTTAAGGTCAGTTATTAGAGCTTTATTAGTTTCGTTTAGTGATCTTGGATTTACCTTATTTGTGTGTTTGTGTGTGTGTGTGTGTGTGTGTGTGTGGTCTTTGATTCCTTATATTGGATCTGTGCATTTGAGTAATCAGGCTCATCTTCCAGACTTTACACGTTTCCTTTGGCAGAGACAATTCTTTGCCAGTCAGCTCAGCCTGGGTTTCTGGGTGTGTCTACTGGTAGAGTCCTTGGGCAGGTGGGACCTGCTATTTTATGGTCCAATTTTGGGGGAGGCAACTATCTGAGCTCGAAGATGGGAATAGGGATGTGTGCTGATGGCTCAGAACAGCTGGACAGGACTGCTGGCTTGGTGCCCTTCCCAAGTGAGGCGATAGTTGCCTGGATTCTCTGGTCAGACTTACTAGTTGGTTGGGACTGGGTACTATGTTCAGTAATAGATGGAGCTAGGAATAAGCTTCCCAGCCCTGGCAGAGTGGCAGGCCAGGACCCAGGAGCTGTACAGTTCAGTGGGGCCTGAATCAGACCTGAGTATACACTGAATTTCCTGGTCAGGTGAGGCCACTGGTTTTGTTCTGTGGATGGAGAAACCACAGACTATGCTGTCTGTTCAAGTGTCAGTGTACATTGTAGGGCTCCTGAATGGGCTACACAGCTTTCTCTGTGCTCTGGTTAGGTTTCCTGGTGAGACTGGCTAAAGGCTATATTCAGAGTTGAGCAGGTATACAAATTTGATTCCCTGCCCAAGTGTGGCAGGAGAAGCAACTCTAAAGCTACTAAAGCTCTTTGTGTCTATCTTAAGCAAAACAAACCCCCAGCCTATGTTCCCTGACCAAACAGGGCCACATCCTTGCCCAGCGAACTATCGGCTCTGCCTGAGCTGCTCTCTGCCCAAACGCCACCGGCTCTTCTAGGCAGGTTGGCCTGGGACCCACAGCAGGTGATACTCTGTCCCAGCCCCCCTGCCAGGCCGGAAGGGGAGGGTCTGCTCTGAACTACTCTCAACTTCCCAGATAGTGTCTCCTGTTGGGAAGGGCTAGGAGCTTCCCTAAGCCTTGGCTATGATTTAATCCCCTTCCTTTGCATTGCAGGGTAAGCCTCCACACCCAGTATGGTCTTTGTTCTAGAGATCAGCTCTGCCTTCCTGCCTACTGGCTCAAGCACCACTGGGCCACACAGTTTCTAGAAGTTGTCACCAGCCCCTTCACAGAGGGAGGGGCTGTGATTCAGCTTTTGGCACACCATGGGCAACCAAGGTGTAGGGCCAGCAAAACTCATCACTGGGGATCTGAATAAGACCAGTCTATACCCCATCAAGGTCCCTGGTCACAATGCACTTATGATTTGGTTCTGCGAGGTGAACAAATGCGTTGGCTAGAACTACCACGGGGTCATTCCAGATATGACCTTGGTTTGCCATGATCCATAAGCTGGCGCTTACATAGTCCTCCCTGCTTCTTTATCACAGTCAGATTCCTTTTCCTTGAATAGTTCTTCTTATGGGAGGAGTGAAGTCAGGAAGGAGCTATTTTGCCTTCTTGGTGATATCACTCGTTAGGCTTATATTTTCATTGCAACGAGACAGATTTCAGGAGAGAAAAGGCAGTAGTACAGCTGAACTTTAAGTGGAAACCCTGATGTACAGCATTTTAACAGCTTAGAAGGCCATGTACATAGAGGCTAATAATTTTTCCCACTGGGCAGAGAGAGAAAGGAAATGGACATTGTAGTATGAGTCCCTTAAAATATACATATTTAAGAATATCCTCATAGCAAATAAAGCTGTAAATTTTCCCCCTGGCAACTTTTCAATATAAAGTCTTCATCTGTCTACAGTGTTGGTGGGTGTGCTCATGCCTAAAGATAGGGGATATTATCACCTACCCTCCAGGTATATGTATATAAAAAGGTTACCTACTGAAAGGTATTTCTTAGGAAACAAATCTGTCAAATAAAGATCAAACTCTGCTCTTCTGAACAAAGTAAAAGAAAATGAAGCTTCTCTTCCACACTCCTTATATAATGTTTATACAAAAAATATCTCAGTCATTAAAAGTCCAATCTTTTTGTTTTCTTAAGTTTTTTTTTCAGAGAAAGAGTGCACACACAGGAGGGGCAGGGACAAAGGAAGAGACATAATCCCTAGCAGGCTCCATACCTCCACCTTGGAGCCCAACATGGGGCTCAAATCCACGAACAGTAAGACCATGACCTGAGCTGAAACTAAGCATCAGAGGCTTAACCAACTGAGCCACCCAGGAGCCCCCAAAATTCCCTTCTTAAAAATGACACATCCGGGTACAAAATTCTAACATTTCTAAGCTTAAAAAGTAAAATTTAAAAGTCTCTCACTCTCTCAAACCTTTACTTCCATGCCTCAGACATGACCAAATGCTAAGAAACTCATATGTGTGCTCCTAGATATTAGATTCATCTTTAAGTAGTATTTTAAGTTTGGGAAGCAAGCCAAAGAATACTTCTGTTCCAGTACCTGAATTTTCAAGTAGTTGCCAGTGTCTTATACTACAAATTTTCCTTTGGCAATGGAGTTTCAAGTAAAATGAAATTGGCCTCCATTACATTTTCCACAATAAATTTTTTAGACAAGACCTGGCAAGATTTTACATAGAAAATTCACTTGATTCCTAGAAAAGTTAAGAGGGACCTTTGCATAAGTGTAAAGGAGTAACATACTAGATCCTCATTATTTCTGCTTTAGCCACGAGAGAATAAAAAGAAGTATGAGACCAGAACTGGAAGTTCATAGAATTCTTTCCCTAATGTGCTCTTATTTCTCCTATATTTCAGCAATTAAAAAAAAAAAAAAGAGGTCACATGGTAAAAAAAAAAAAAAAGAGTGACATTTACTGGAAAGTGGTAGATAACAATTTCATTAAAAGCAAATATATTTATCATCTCCTTTAGCTAAACGAATTTTTTCTTTCATTCTCTTATGGTATATAAAAATTAATATTGCTTCAAATTTCTGTTTTGTGGAACTTCAGGGGGAAATCCTGAAATACATCTCAACAAATAGCCAATTCAGCAGTCTAGGTCCAACAGATAGAGAAGATGATTTTATGGCTCATTTTCTCACCAACACCTGCTCTCATTAGCTAGAATTCTTTGAATGAAGAGACAACCAGACTGAAAATGTAATCCCACTGACTAACAATTTGGAAAATCAGTTTTCATTGAAGTTCAAAGCTGTAAACCTGATTAGAAAAAACTGCTCCCTGATTGAAGCTGTTTATCTTGGTGGACAACAGCAGTTCTAATGCGAATCAGCTTGTTAAAGAATATTATTTTAAGCTCTTTCAAGAATACTTTTCTTTTCAATTTCTATATTTCCCTTCCAAAGGCACATGCATGTCTTCATCATCTCTAGTCAATGAGGATGCTTTCTTTAGGCAATGAATAACAGGAATATGGGAAACAAAATGAGCAAGGCATTCAAAAACGTACCGTGATTTTCTTTACATTCACATTTCTGATGCACTGTGTATAATATCAAAGTATAGGGAAGGTGGGCTTCTCACTCTTCTTGGATTCTTTCATTTTATCCAGCTACTTCTGGAGCCAATGTACATCTAGTAAGAGTTCCACTAATGCACAAAAGCAAATGGTCTTACTATCAATTCTGGACTTTACCTGGCACTCCCAGGTGTGGCCCATGGAACACCAAGTTCAACCCCAGAGAGAAGCAGAACAAGTCTGTTCTCCTTCACCTTACATCAAGCCCTATATTCCATTTCCTCAACTACACACCTGAGGTGACAGATATCATTAGCCTCCTCTGAACGAGATAGGGAAATGAATGACATGGACTTAAACCTTCACAAAGACAGAGCCTGTATCAATATTTTCCAGTGCTTGGCCAGCTATCTGCTCTGCCTTGGGGAAATCCTATTCTTTACTGTCAAGCTGCCAGAATATTAGGTAATACGCCTTCATAAATTTTGAAGTTAAGCTATTAGGTCCATAACATTTAAAAGGGTTCTATTTTCTGGTTACATTGCATCTCTCATCCCTGTGGAATCTCCATTGCTACTAATGCCCTGTGCCTTAAGTCAACTTGTTCTCTGATTTCAGTTTAGTACGTCAGTTTTTCTTTGGTTTAGAGGATGCAAAATTTATTTTCACCCTTTCTGTATCTTTGTATGGAAGACATGTCATTTGTAAGTGGCAAATAGGCTTCTTCTTACCCCTGTCCTTTTTTTTCCAAGCTGACCATCTTTGTCTTGGCAGAAAACTACTTTGCGCAAATTCATATGATTTTACCTATACTTTGGCTTAAACTTTCTGTTGAGCCATGTGTTCTTTGTTCCTTTTTCTCCCCTTTATTGCCCCATTCTGGATTTAGTGTTTTTATTATTTGAGTGTCCAGGCTGGTAGCTTTTATTTCCACATGTTTTTTCTCTATTCTTTTCATGATTACCCCAGAGATTACAATATGGCGCCCTGAACTACTGAGGCTCAATATCAATCTGTATTGATACCACTTCCCAAAAACTCCAGAAGTTTAAAACACTTCTAATTCCATCTTATTTTTCCTGACTCACATACTATAGCTGCCATGCATGTTAAATATCTAGGTGAGACCCAGAAAGATACAACTATTTTTGTTTTTCACTCCAGGTTTTATTCAGATTTAAGCTCAGATTTACCCTTACCATGATTCCTCACTGCTTTGTCCACCTTTCTGCTTCACCTAGGATCATTTTTCTATTGCCTAAAGAACCCCCTTTAGCATACCTTTAGTGCCATTGTGCTGGTAAGTAATTTCCTCAGCCTTTTATTTTATGTTTTGTATAAAGATAACGAGGCTTCATCTTCCTTAGGAGGAGAATTTCATGCTGGCAGACATTTTCTCTTAGTACCCTACAGGGGCCATTCCATGGACTTTTAGCTCTTCTCATTTTGGATGGGACGCAGTTGTCAGTTTTACTACTGCTCCTTTGAAGTGAACACGTCTTTCTTCTCTGGCTGCTTTGAAGATCTTTTCTTGTCTTTGGTTTTTAACAGTTCGACTATGGTGTGCTTAAATTTTCTTAGCATTTTTCATGTGAGGTTTGTAACTCTACATTTGTGGCTTGATGTTGTTTGTCAATCTTTGAAAAACTTCTGTTGTTACCTAGTTAAATATTACTTTTGCCCTTCTGTTTGTATCCTTTCTTTCTGGGACTCCAATGATGCATAACAGACCTTGTATTTACTGTGTTTTGTGTTTTCTTCCTTTTTTTTCTCTTCTCTGAACTCTGGGCTAAATATTTTTCTGTCCAAATTTTGGTTCATTGGTTCTTTCGGCTATGAACAATCTTCTGTTAAATCAATCCACTGGGTTTTTAACTTACATTAATATAAATTTTCATTCTAGAATCCCCATTTAATAGTTTTTTTTACAGAACCAGTTCTCTGAAATTTTTTTCCATATTGTCATTCAATTCTCTCAATAGTTTAGTCAGTATTATTTTAAAGTCCTTTGAATAATGCCATAGTTAAGTTAAATCACTCTAATATCTAGATTATCCAATGGTTTCTACCTCTATGATTCCTGCCCTACTGATTTCTAGTTAAGTCCTATGTTTTGGGGCACCTGGTTATTTTTAACTGAATAACACTGTAAATGATGGATTAAAGAGAAAATTTGTGAGTTCAGTGTATGTTACCTTCCTCCAGGGAGCATTTAGTTTTGCTTCTGGCAGATGGATGGGTTAGGAATAGACTACTCATTCCAGGACTGTGGTTACTCTGAAAACTAGCCTTCTCCAGGCTCATCCCTATTCTCTCAATGAAACCTGTTGGAGCCCCAACTCAAAGCTGGGCTGTTTACCAGGCAGGACCTAAATTCCAAAGCTTCTTAGTTCTCTATAGGCTCTGATCTACTCCTCAGCCTCCACATGATATTCTTCATTCCACAAATGCTTGAATGAGAAAAGTTACAATTACTCAGGTCACCTTTTTCGGGGACTTTCCCTGGAATATCAGCCCCACAAATAACTTGCTGTCTTATAAAGTTCAAAGCTTTCAAATGGATATTCTTCACTCCTTCCAGATTGTCCAGCTGTTCTAGATGAAGAACAGTCCAAGCAAGCTGATGGCCAATGCTGGAAATAGAATTCCTATACTGCTATTTAAAAGCTCAAGAACTAGGCCCAGACTTCATTTTCTCCCAAATTGCATACATTTTAAAATATACCTTGGGACAAACTATTGTAAACAGGCATCTATAATGCAAGACCTTCTTCCAGATGATGCAAGGGTATGTGAAATACCCACATCTGCAGACTGCCTGAGGTCAAACTTCAGGCCCCAAAGAAATTACTGAAAGTGTGCATCCATTTCCCTACTTACCAAATGGGGATGATTTTACTCCCTGTGACATAGGTAGCTAGATATAAGCAAAGCACTTGAAAATATTTAAGAAAGTACATTCCACCATATGTAGTAAAAACTCAATAGATGTCAGCAAACATAGTTACTGTTATTAAAACTAATATTAATGTAAGTAGCATCTTTCTTTAATATGATGCACTTGTAAAGACAGTTCCTTGGTTTATACTGGAAGTTTCTCTCATATGTTTGCTACTTCTGATGGCTCCCTTTTGTTCCCATATTTGGCTCCCAACCTTTGCTGAGTAAAAGTCATTCTGCACTGAGATTTCTGCAGCATGGTCAGTCAGTTCTTTAAAGTTATTCCCCCACAGCCTCCATCTGTAGTCCACCATTTTAAGGTGTTTCCAAAAAGTCTACATTGCATAGCCACAAAGGAACATATTAACAGACAGCCCAATTTCATTCATTTCACTTTAACTGAGACACAGACTTAAAGCTCAAAACCCACCTTGTAGTTGGTGACAGGCAGCTCAGAGGTATGCATCAGTCAGCATCTTCCCTCAGTCCCTACTCAAGAATTGTAGCTAGATTTTTACATTTTTGGAGATTTACCAGAACTGACTATTTCAAATGCACTTTTCATTGTCTACAGCTCTAAAACAGACAAATCTAGGATTCATTCTCTTTACTTAATAAAGATGGCCAGAGAAGGGAGTGAGCATGGGGTGCGTAAGGGAGGCATAAGGGAGAATGTCATTAAAACATACATCAGACTTTTTCTGAGAAGAGCACTTTCTTGATAACCTGAAATGCTTTGGATCCCCACTGAAATCGACGAGACTTTCTGCCTGCAATCATAGACACATGGATTTCACCCAAAGTGAAATGAGCAAAACATCACAGTCAGCCACTGGAGCAAAATCTATTTCCCAGTAAGAGGGAAAGTCAGAATCATTCTGGGTGCAATATATCCTACAAAAAAATGTATATATACATATTAATGAGGCAGATGCCACCTAAGAACCAGCCAAATCAGCCATCTGCTCCCCTGTGACACTAGAGAGGAAAAGAACTGAGAACTTTCAAATTCCTAAACCAGAATCGAGGCTGAAATATACTTGAGAGTTTATTTGTACAGAAATCTGCCACATTTACAATACAAGTGATTTAACTTCCAGAAGTTAATGTGGTATTTCATATAATAAATTCTCATAGTTCTAAAAGAAAAGTATTTCATTTCAGAAGCAGTGGGTTTATCCTTTTTATTTATTTTTTATTTTTAACCAACTTCTTGTTATTCAGAACTTAATGAAAACAAAGACATTTGATACCAGTAAACTGCATCTTTTTTCCATGTGAAAAACGGAGGTTTGCCGGTTACTGAATAAGTAAGGTTTCCTGGCATCATGACAACCCGCATAATTAAACTAAATCAAGCATTTTGCTTACTAGTTCACCTGGCCACAGAAAGATACAATCTCTCAAAGCTGTCTGGCCAGTCTGATTCTGAAAGAGTCTACTTATTTAAGTAGCGATGGAAATTAAAACTTAATACCCACTCCAGTGTATCCAGCAGATGACTAGGTGGTGCCTCCTAGAGGCAAGTAGCGATGGAAATTAAAACTTAATACCCACTCCAGTGTATCCAGCAGATGACTAGGTGGTGCCTCCTAGAGGCAAGTGGGGAGGGGATACAAGGAGTAGACAAACTCCTGTAAAAAGAGGCCAAGTAAAAATATAACTGAGGGAAACCCATGGCTACAATTTTTGAAAAGTAATGTCCTTGAAATTCTGACTCATTAAGTCATCAATGTGAGGGATCTGTGATATGAAATGCTTGTCTATTTCCACTTTGTCCATTTCTCCCTTGAAAGAACTCCCTATATGTGAGTAGACCCTCTCTCTCTTTGGTGACAGATGACACATGTGTTTGCCCCGCGTATCCTCCTTGGGGGAGACTCTCCAAATGCACATAGTCTTGTCAGTCTATTGAGATGACCAGATGCCTCAGGCTGGCAAATAAGAATTCTCTATTGCCTAGTAACGTTGAGGGCATTGTTTGGATTTGGGTATGTGAGCCTCTCCATGAAATGTGTAATATGAATGCTGAGAGGAAGAAAATCTTGAGTTTTAGAGGGACAAGCCTGAGGTCATCACTGGTCATCTCTCATACCCTAGGGAGTATTCTCACCCTGCCAGAGAATAAAGCCACGGCATAGGGGGAGTTGAACTGCACTACAGAAAAGGAGACAGTGGGGTGCCTGGGTGGCTCAGTCAGTTAAGTGTCTGACTTTGGCTCAGGTCATGATCTCACGGTCAGTGAGTTCAAGCCCTGTGTCAGGCTCTGTGCTGACAGCTCAGAGCCTGGAGCCTGCTTCAGTTCTTTGTGTCCCTTTCTCTCTGCTCCTCCCCCACTCATGCTTTCTCTCTCTCTCTTAAAAGTGAATAATCCTCCAAAAAAAATTTAAAAAGAAAAGGAGAGAGAGAGCCTGGCAGGTATTGTTTGAACTCCTGAATCCAGCCATGACTGAGGCCATTCTCTACCTCCCCCACTCCCAACAATATAAGCCAATAAATTCCCTTTACGATTAAGCTAGATTTGAGTTTGGGAAACCACAATCACAGAGGGAAGCTAGAACACCCTTCTACCACCAACACGAAATAGCACTCTGCCAGTTAAGAAGCAACAACTAGACAAATAACTACAAATTAAATCCTTCATAGTTTAGACCTGCTTGGTGTTCTGTCCTTGAAAATAAAGCGAGACTCTGAAATGGTTAGAGAGATTGCATAGAGAAGGTAGATTAATTCAAGAAGTATTAGCAGCTAAAATAGAGCTGAAATAAGGGAAAAGGCAAGTATTCAGAAGAGGAACCAATATCAGCTACAGGCCCAGAAAGCCCTGTAAGAGTAGGGATTAGAATTAGGAGCAGGCAGCAATTACTCAGAATGGCTGAGTGGAGTTTCAAAGACAAGATGGAAAGTGAGTCAATGCCTTATGACAGCTACAGCATCCAGGAGTCAGTCACTAAGCATTTGTGAGTGCCTTTGAGTGCTGGGCCCCTGGCTAGGCAGATGAGACAAGACTAATAAAACATGGCCTAAGCCTTCCAATCCACTGTGGGACAAGGACACAAAAACCAATAATAGCAACATTGTAAGCAAACATTATAATCATGTTACACACAAGTTACTGCTATGTACACAGAAGCGGGGCAGGGAGGAAGGGGGTTCCCACTTTCCCAGACTAAAGGATAAGGGCACATCATGGAATGTTGGTTTCTATAGCAATACTCTGACATCCTAGAGAAAACTGTTTTTACTAGTTGTAGGAAATATTGGGAGACCATCAAAGGTATTTCCTGTTACCTATGAGTCTTATGGCAAGTAAGTCAGTTTTATTTGCTGTACAATGATATACACATAATTCTTGACTTAGCAATACAACCAAATCAACATACAAGACCGTGTGTTCTATCTCATAAGAGATCTAGTACTACCAAATACAAATAATTTGTCTGGCCTTCCCCCACCTCATTCCGTTTCAAGTGTGTGTAGAAAAAACTGATAGGCTACCCAGATCCCTCCTCACTCCTAGGACTGAATACTGAACATTGCTGGCCATTAGCTGTTGGCCTCTAATACCGCCATGGATGGAGAGAGTTACCTTGTCCAAGGTAACCCACATCCAATGACTGGTGAACACTAGGGTTTAAAGGGTCAGCTGGCTCACCCCCAACTCAGGACTACTCTCAAAGGCCATGAGAGCTTCAGTTGTTATTACAGAAGAGGGTGGCTGAGGATTCAGAGCTCAAGGTGGGGTCCACTGAGACCTTTGCCAAGAATGTACTGCAGGACTGGGCAGGGGGAGAAGTAAAGCTGCTTCTTTCTTTCCCTTCCCCAGACTCTGATCTGTTTCTAAATTTCCACTATTGAGAGATGAAAGGCAAATATAAAAAGGTACTGCCAAACTTCCAGTAAAAGGGAGTTTTGCCTATAATTGTAAAAAAGAGAAGTCAATAGCCACAAAAAGATATTGCTAACCAGGCTTTCTCCCACAGATATTCAGGTTATAGCATATTGAGAATTTTTCACAAAAGAAAAGCTTTGATCCTAAAAAAAATCCTGCAGGACCTGTGCGGTCATGAGAAGATGAGATGATTTACACATGAGTGAGAATACAAGTAAAAGTCCATCATTTCATTAAAAAAAGTGATGGAACATACTACCTAATGTAGGTGAAGCATCCAGGTCTGGACATTTGTCATGTTTTCATAAAGTTCTCAAAAGTATCACACATTCATCTGAGACGTACCCAGTACAAGGTCCTATAACGGATTCTGAACACGGCTGGTCACATTCTAATTGTTTCTAGAAAAACCAATTTCAGAACCTCACACTTTTCTAGTATAATACTCTTCTAGGATGGACGATAATGAATTGCACCTAGCAAACAACTTTCAGCAATGAAGCCAAGGGTGCATTTGTCCTTAAATAAAAGCTCAGAAAGACATAATCCAGGGCCTCTGAGAACTGTGCCATTAGACAAGAGGCTAAGGCTCTTAATGGCATGCCTCATGGAGCCTGTCTATTTCTCAGTGCTGTCTCTAAATGTCTGGAGGGTGATATTCCTCATCAGAAACTCGAGGGCTTATCTCAAAGAGATGTGTGTGGAGTTTTTTTCTCTCTAAAGAAGTAAACCTTAATTATATTCAGGGGAAACCCACCAGGTTTTTATGAAAATTGGACTGATAGAAACACTGACATCTCAGACTAAACTAGAGACGGTTCTAATGAAAAAGACCACTGAACACTCCAGCTACTCCAAGCAGATATCAGGGTAGGGAAAATAGTTCAAAATATTGGCCACTTCTTATAGAAGAAGAAGAATGACTGAGACAGAAGCCAAATGTCATGGAGAATCATTTCTAGAAGGTAGGGCTGAGTCCTTAATCAATGAGCTGCATCACATGCCAGGCAGCGTTTCTGAATTTCTGTGAATTGGTGACTCCTGCGGGCTTCACCTTCCAGCCCTTTCTGAACAGAAGGCCCTCTATGCAGTTCCCAGGGGCTGCCCACTGTTGTATGCTGAGGGTGGGGGAGGGGTGCAGATAACTTGTCCTGGTAGTTCACAGATCTTCAGACTGAACAGATCTGGATTTGAGGAGCTGTATGAAACCTCACTAGAGGCGGTTCCTCTGTACCTGAGCCTGATGTAGAGGGTGAGATCTTGGACGTGGAGCCTGTGCTTGTATAAAATGAGATTTCAGTCCCTGGAGGTGGAGCTGAGTGTATTTTGCATGTGGAAGGGATGTGATGGGGATGGCTACAGTCAAAGGATGCTGTGCAGACTGTACTTTCCAATCATGGCCACACCAGTATATGTCCTATTTCATGCACTCTTCCTAAAAGGGGATGTTGACACACATCTGCTGAAAGGTGTCCCCTCCACATCGACTTGGAAGGCCTTTGCAGCTGTGGTGGAAGTGATTCTGTGTGACGTGATAAAGTGCAATGCAGTCCCCACCTTCCCCCAGAAAGATGCTTGCCTGTTCAACCTGGTCATCGTGTAGTGAGGGATCCCAGGTTATGCGAGGAGGCCATGCATGGGTACCATGAACAGCAGCCACAGAAAGGTCCCCAGCTGACTCCCACCAACAGCTTGACACATGAGTGAGCAAACCTTCAGATGATTCTAGGCCCTGGCCTTTGAGACCTCCCACTAAAGCCCCAGACATCATGGAGCAGAGATAAGCCACTCCGACCATGCCCTGTCTGAATTCATGGTACACAGAACCTCTGAAAAATAGCAACAATTGCTGTTTGGGGCCATGCATATTCCTGTGACTCAAAATATGAATGCCAATTATAAATGCCATATAAAAATGTACCTACCTCTCAGTTTAATATAAAAATAAAAATTTCAATATTCCTTAGGTCTAACACAGTATTAATTTCAGAGTTCCTCATTCTTGTAGGCTTAAAAAATGTCAGCCTATGTCTGAATTAGCACAAATTAATGATGACAGTGACGATCTACTGATAGATTTGGAAGAGGTCTTCTGCTCAAACACTTATCATAAATTCAAAAATACTCCTTCATGTGCCCAGACCAAACTTTGTAGGAGGGCAGCTGAAGAATGCATGGTCTAGACCAGAAGTACCAGTGGCCCAGTGTCATCCCAATACAAAGCTATCACAAAGGCTCTGATCAATGTTCTTTAGCAGCAGAAAACTGTCAGTAACAAGGAAGAGTATCAGAAAGAGGTAAGACCAATTGACCCAAAAACCACAGTAGGATTTTTGTTGTTGTTTCCTTTGTTTTTAAGAGGCAGTAGAGCTTGATGGTAAAGAGCGTGAGCCCTGGGGTTCAAAAAAACTAGATTCAAATCTCATCTTTTCCAATTATGAGCAGTGTGACTTGCCTTTAGATAAGCTAATTAACCTCACTGTGTCTTTGTCTCATCTATAAATCAGGATTGCATGAGTCAGGGTTCTCTAGAGAAACAAAATATGATGTATGGGTTATATGATAGAGTATATCAGAGAGAGAGAGATTCTAAGGAATTGTCTCAGGCAATTGCTAAGACTGGTAAGTCCAAACTCCACATGGCAGCAGGCTAGAAACTCAGACAGGGTTTCTAGGTTTCAGTCTTGAAGTAAAGTCCTTCTCCAGGAAAACTCATTTATTATTATTATTATTATTATTATTATTATACTTTTAATGTTTAATTAATTTTGAGAGAGCGCACACATGAGTGGGGAGTTTAGGGGGGCAGAGAGAGAGGAAGAGAGAGAATCTGAAGCAGGCTCTGTGCTGATAGCAGACAGCCCAATGCAGTGCTCAATCTCATGAACCCAGAGATCCTGACCTGAGCAGAAGTCATAGCCTCAATGGACTAAGCACACAGGCACCCCAAAATTCAGTCTTTTAAAAGCTTCAATTGATTTGATAAGGCCCACTCATTTATGAAAGGTTATCTGTTTTACTCAACTTGCATTGATTTAAATGTTAGCCTTTATGAAAAGACCTGTGATTTAAATATGAATCACATCTAAAAATACCTTCATAGCAACATCTAGGCCAGAGTTCGACCAAACAACTGGGTACCAGAGTCTAGCCAAGTTGACATAGCACATTAACCATCACAGGGATAAAATACAGTACCTACCTGACTGGGTTTCTCATTGGGGTTAAGTGAGATAATGCAGGTCCCTAGGATGATGCTGGGCAGATAGCAAATGCTCAATGCATGCTAATTATTACTGAGATAACCATCATCATGGCCTTGACATCGCTGGTTTATACTCACTGTTCTTACGTGATTATGAAGAGCACCCTGTGTCCCTTGGTTATTACTTAGAAATTAATCTTGCAAGCCAGAGGATCAGCAGCCTCATGTTTCACCCCAGCTTTATGTGAAAATGTCTCTAGAGGAAAATGGAAACAG
This sequence comes from Suricata suricatta, assembly GCF_006229205.1. Lineage (NCBI taxonomy): Eukaryota > Metazoa > Chordata > Mammalia > Carnivora > Herpestidae > Suricata > Suricata suricatta. Next base: position 55,794,865 of record NC_043713.1, on the reverse strand, counting down.
AAATGCTGGACGTTTCTGAGGAAGCAGGCCAGAGCATCATCCTCTTCAGCCCTAGGTGCCCTCATCTGCTCAGAAACTAGACCTACATTCACACCTGTCACAGCAACTCACCCTCTGAATTATGAGTCGGCAAGAAAAGCCAATTCATGTTTATCATGACTCCATTTTGAGCGTTAGGAGAGTACATCATTCACTTTAGGGGAAAGGGGGCCTTAAAATAAAGATAAATGCAAAATGTTGTCACTTAAATGTGTCAAATACTTATTACAGTGACTCTTTTCTCAGGTACTAGAAAAATTAAATAGTATACAATCTGGTAACACCAGAAACAGTTTAAATTGACCTAGGATATTAAAGAGAGAAAAAATAAATAAAAACAACACAGTGAAAATAACCTTCTATGCCCACAGGAGACGGATTCAAAGTGTAAGTTAAATAGTTTTATTTCTTCTATCCCCATCTCTCACTCCGAAGCCAAGGGGCTCACTTTACAAACTTTCTGAACCTAAGGTTCAATTTGGCATCTGTAGAATTCTCAAATCACCCAGCAAGGGCCATTCATGGCATCAACAGCATTAAGCCACTTTCTTTTCATGATTATATTCTGGTCAGATTATTGCAGGCAATCTGGTGTCGGATAATCTGCATATTGCTCTCTGAAGAACCAAGTGCTGGCCATGCCTCTCATTAAGCAATAATTTGGGCCCAAGGCATCCTAATCTGACTGACCTAAAGTTAGACATACAACTATCCTGTTCTTGTAAAGAAGCATTAAGTAGAAGTGAGGCTCCAGAATAATCCCTAGATCTTTCTGAATTACATAGTTTGGGTTATTTTATGATCACTTACAATTTAACGTGAGCTTCCGCACTGATAGAAATCTGTTCTATATGATCTGCTTATCCGCTCAAGAAATGTAAACTAATGCGATGTGACTGTAAAATAACAAACCTGATTTCTGCATGTAGCTTCTCCAATTACTTTACAAACTGCATCTTGTCCTTTCATCTTAGATCAACTTGAAATTAAAAAAAAAAAAAAAAGTGAAGCCTGTCTTACATGGCAAAAATCCCAATAAAATTTACATGACGTTTAATGCAACAAACACATTGACCAAAGCATCTTGGATTTTCAAGGGCATGTCAAAGCCAAACAGTAGCAGCTTCTGGAGTTACAACAAAACAAACAAATTCTGCAGCCAACTGTTGTACCATATGTTGCTAATGGTTTTTATTCTACATAAAGCCAATTCATCGTTTGAACAAAACACAGTATCACGGAGGCACATCACTGAAGGCATATTTCTGACCATTTGTCAACTTCTTGCTGCAGCAAGCTCTGAAGTCTGAATGGAAAGCTGAATCATGCCTGGAAAGAATGGACACATTGCCAATGGCTTTTCAGCCTAGATCCTGCCAGAACAGTGAAAAATTTGGATTATTTTCTCTGTTGGCTTTTGGAGGTAGACCTACAAAGTGGTTCTCATAGACCCCAGATGTCTTTCCCAAAAGCTTCAAGATATGATGCCTTCAAAGGAAGGATTTGCTTGATGACTATCTATGTACATGTCCTCTAATAGGTAATAGAACTTATTTCTTAACTAATCACATGTAAATTTCTTTTTCTCTTGTCAATTATACAGAATAAAATTTAAAACTCAGGAAGCCGCCTTTTGCCAGTCAGTGATCCTGCTTAGAATGTTAATTGGTATGTTCAGAAAATAAATACACTTTTGTGTTGGTATAAGACCAGCATGATAAGGAAGGCAGAGTTGCTCCCCAAGGGTTTTATTATAAAGTAAAATATAAATAACCCTTGGCAATATTTAAGACCACTGCTTCACTGCCTACTACACATAATCAATAGTTGACAACTGCAATCCAGCCCTTGTTGAAAATAAAAGGGATACATGTTTTCCTCAAAACTAGGTGAAGTAAGATTGAAGATTGTGATTTTCCAGAGCCTTCGAGGACCTTAAACTCTCCCCCACCTTATCCCACAATTTTGCTTAAATACTATTCTGGAACATCCAAGTGAATCCCTTAAAAATCTTATCACTGCAGTTGAGATTTTTAAGTAGAGAGATGAGAGATTCAGATATACTTCACACACCTTATCCGAAAAACCAACAAAATGCAGTGCCTACTCTGCTCAGGAGTGACAGAACCCAAATCAAACTAGACTAAACCAGAAGGGAAATATGTAGATTCATGCAACTAACAGATCCAAGAATAAAAACGCTCCCAGATGTCAGGTGAAAAGGACGCACACACTTCAAACAATGCCTCTGGCTGAAACCTCTGTTCTAGTCTCCGCCAGACCAGCTGGCAACCACAATGGGCCTATGTCCTACCTACTCAAGGATCCCACTGGTTCCCCTTCCAGTTTTCCTACAACTACGTGGGAAACAGCCTGTCTTCCAACAACTATAAGTCTCATGATTCACTCTAACCGAAAGAACTCTTATCTCTAAATAACTGGTAGTCGCCAGAGAGAGGATTACAGGGGCTGTAGCTCAGTGGTAGAGCATTTGACTGCAGAGAGAGGATTACATTGGCTTGCAATATTGAAGTTGGATTCCCACCTCTCAGCCGGCCTTTATAGCTGGGGGAAGCTGAGTCTCTTGCCAGTCCTGTGTGACATGTCCCACCCCTGAAGCTAGAATGGAGCCCCACTGGAAATACATGGCCAGTGATAAGACAGGTGGGGACCAAAGGAAATGTGGGTTGTGTTACTGAAAAGAAGGGGAATGGATATGGGGAAGCAAAACACATTTGCTACCTTCTGTACTATTACATTTATTAGATCCATAAAGTGGCTAGAACTAAGTTATGAGATTTAACTCATGACATTTGAAAAAATGGAGGGAAGGCGGGGGTATAGCTCAGGGGTAGAGCATTTGACTGAAAAAATGGAGGGATTCCACTTAAGTCCAGGTTAACCAGAACATCCGTCCTATAAGGTACAAGACAGTATTTGTTAAATGATTATTTAATTACCACCTGAATGTAAATAATAAAGATAATCAGTACACAAAATGTTCAACACCAGAATGAAGATAGAAGAGATAAATACATAGATAGATAAACTGAAAGAAGATAAATACGAATTCCCAAGGGGAAAGAATGATGGCTGGGTAGATCTCTCCCAAGAAGGAGCAATCTAGTTTCTAAAAATTAAAAAAAAAGAATTCATAAGTACTGTTTGTAAGTCTTTACTCTTCTTCTCTATGACCCACTGAAAGATTTCCACATCATGAGACCCACAATTACATATACTCAAGAATCTTACAAATGCTCTTGCAGATCCTTTATGAGTTTCTTGAGATTTACATGTCACATTGACATATCTTTAAGAGTGATCTCACAGCCAACATTTTAACGTTACAATAACATAATACGAACATGTTTTGGCTACACACACACACACACACACACATAACTTTTCAATCAATATTCCACGTATCTCCACACCTACACTATAAAAATGCTACTTTACACTAGAAATCTAGTTTTGGCCACCTACCTCTGGAATACAAATACCTTGATTATCTAAGGTAGAATATACTAGCATTTTCCTGGAAATAAAATATGCATCTATTGTTATCCTGAATGTGAAGAGAGTGTCATCTTGAATTCTAAGGCAGGCAAATACATAATTATTATGTACTCAGGTTTTCAGGGTGTCCTGAAAATATTGTTCACAAAGCTGTCTAACATTTATATATATTATTTTGTTTGCTCCTCTCCACACAGAAGAGCTTTGAACCATACACATCACTGCAAAGATATCACTATTATTATCATCACCTATATTCAGGTTTTCATTATTTATAAAAATGGTACAGATAATCCAAACGCAGATAATATGAAACTTAATTCATTTTGATTTCAAAACACAATTTGGTCTTGGCAGTCAGTGCACGTCTCTAGTATCGTGGGACTCTGCGGCACTGAATGAGGAATGCTAGAACTGACCGGAGCCAGACAGAAAAGAGAAGAAAACTGCTTCCTAATTGCTATACCCCTAGAGTTCCATCATCCATGTATGTAGTTGTTATTTCTTTTTCAAATATTTTACAAACATTTGTATTCTACAAACCTGAAGGGCCAGTTCCTCTTCCGGTTTTCCTAGACGGAAAACGTTATCCACTGCAGTAGAATAATCCTTTCGCTACCATCATCCTGCTGATTTTTTATTTCAGCCTAGAACAACAGAGCGTCTTCCCCACCACATGTATGGCACGATGCACTCCTATCACCCTCAACCCAGCTCCAAGAAACTCATGAATGAAGTGCCTTCCCAGCTACAGAAGGGGTCTGGGCTGGATGCTACACAAGTGAGGAAACATCAGACATGGCCCTAATCTAAGGACTTTCCAGTTTTGCTGCTTTTGGGTTTCAATTTCCCCTCTCACAAATTTTCTTGGTGTTAGAAATTCTTACTCAGTAGTCCCTAAACTTTGTTGCTCATCAGAACCACAAGAGAAGTTTTAAAATTCCGGATCCCTGCACCCATTTGATTTTAGTAAGCATGAAGTGGGATCAACTGTAAATGTTACAGACAGGTACACATATTTACACATGCCCAACTTTCTTAACACTTCCCAAATGATTCAGATCATCTGCCAGGATGTGTCAGCCACTGTCACACTGCTCTGGATTATAAATGGCCTGTGGTCATAGAATCCATCTGGCTCCTCTCTATAACCCTGACGTATCTGGAAAAGAACCCTGAACAATACAAGTGGATTATGTCTATGGATTTGTTGGCAGGTGACTGATCCACAATCAGTATCCACCATCAGGAGGAAATCATGTTTCCGGATAATCTCGGGACACATGTGTCCATTATGGACATGCATGTACTGTCATGCACAACTGTGCACATGGGTCCTGATAAGGAGGCATGCAGATTCCCTGAAGGCTCGGTGAGAGGGACTCAACCCCCTTGGTTTCTGTCATAAAAGTTCAGGTGATCCCTGGTATTCGGTGATCTAGTTTTGGCCACCTACCTCTGGAATACAAATACCTTGGTTTCTGTCGCAAAAGTTCAGGTGATCCCTGGTATTCAGTAATTGTGCTCAACCAAGATCACTGATGTCCTAGAGCAAGGCTCTAGTAGAAAGGAGATGCGTATATTATTGTTCAACACTTACCACTTCCCAGGGGTAAAAAGATGGATAGGCCATAGTCCCTAAACTCAAATTTGCTCTAGAGGACCAAGATCTGTAAACTGGAGCACAGCTATAGGAAGTATCATAGCAAAGGGGTAAAGACAAGACACATTTTCTTTTGCTCTGACATTAGGTGAATGATAATGAAAATCTGAGAAGGGCTATAAGCCACAGCTATCTTTAGTGAAATCAAGTTCATGGCTGTGAGGGGAAAAAAAGAGGGTTCGAGAAGACAGGCTGGAGGGGGTATATGGTGGAAGGGAAGTATTGGGTTTATTTTTTTTAAGATTAGGGAGATAATAATTTGCATTTCTTTATACCTATATTAATGGGGAACACATGTTTATACACCCCAGCACAACCATGATGCCCTGCATATGGTCAATGTGTGGTAAGTTTTTATTTGAAAAAGGGAAGCATAGCGTTGTTGAGGAAAAAAAAAAAAAAAGTCAAAGAAAATAGGCCAAAAAGTAAAAAAGTTGTTTTCTTTGGATGACATGGTCAGAATTACTTTTATTTTGCTATAAAACTTTCTGTATTTTTGAAGCAGAGCAAGTATTATTTTCGTTATGGGAAAGAGAATAACAGCCTGAGATTTGCTGATTTCACTGAAATTTCATTTGATGTCACCATCAACTCTCCTTAATTTCTTGGTTTCTACTGACTTCTGCTTTTCAAGGAAACAACTGAGCCCAGCAACATATGGAAAGAAATCACTGAAGAACGTCCAGGTTACATTTCTGGAGTCACAGCACTTGGCTTTACCAGATAACAGCTGACAAGTAAGCCACTCTTCGTTCCAATCAGAAGGAGAAGCTTGGGGGTCATTGCAAGGCTTACATGCACCCCAGCATGCTGTGTTTAGAGCAAGCCCTAGAAAGGCACATTCACAGGCGGCATGCCCATTGAGAGGCTTAATATTTTGCTAACACAGCTTCCGGTTAAGTCTGATATTTAAGTGTCACGTATGCAGATGAGGACACGCCCAGACAGAACGTTTTTGAGACAGTGTCAAGTGTACAGCTGGCTATAAGGGAACACTGAGCAGGTTCATACCATTCCCTCAGAGCACCCCACGGTGATACGTGCCAACAGATGGATGCAGCAAGTTTCATTCTGGCTCTGGATGGATAGTTTGACCTGACTGCCATCAGGTTAGTGAGGATGTAGTCTGAAGAGTAAGAGAAAGCGGTCTGAGAGTCACCCTTATGCCAAACACGTGTTAAGTGGCAATAGTAATTACACTTTTGAAACAGGTTCTGTGAGGATTAAGTGAGTTAATATATGCAAATCTTTTAGAACAATGCCTGGCTCATGGTACATCCAATAACATCCTCTTAAATATTATCCAAGAAAAATGTAAGCTTCAAGACATCAGGGATTCCCATCTGTTCGCTTACTGTTATCTCCCCACGTAGGGAGTAGCTAATAATCCCTCAGTGAACAAATACTGGGTTGAAAATGAAGAGGTGAAGTGCATGGTCTGAGGGGTTTAGGGCAGCGGTGACCAGCAGGGACAGAAGGATCAGGTCTCACACAGCAGAGAAAGCAGAACTAGGCTCCAGTCTAGACTACCTACCTATCAGTGGGTACTAGCCAACCAGAAAGCCTTTTAAATTAGAGTCATTTTGACCCAATTACTCAACTTCCAAGGCTGCATTTTCTCCTCTTTTCTTACCCTCCTTCCAGCCACTCCGGGAAATTTTCTCCTCTTCCCTCGTGTCCTTGCAGTTACTCTGCCATCCCTCCCAATACTGGGCTGTAAAGGGCCTCCATTGTTCCCTTAGAACAAAAGTTCCCAAGATTTCTCAGTCTGTTGGTGCTCTTACTAGTTCAGCAATTTTTCCCCCCATGGTATCCTTTGGCCAAAAGAACCACCTTGTTTACATGGTGTCTAGCTGATCTTATTGTGTTTCTCTTGACAATGTAAGCATCCCATGATACTCCTGGAGTTTGTTGCAATGTTCCACAGTGCCTTGGCACACAGTTTGGGAACCAGGGCCTTAGCAGTTAGTTCCTCTTGTCTTCAGGATTAACTACAACTAAATTAGAAATGCCATTTAGTTCAGTATCTGCCTCCTTGCCAATTTCTTCTTTTGAGAGCTGGGCAGAGACCCTGCTCCCAGCAGTACTGCTAACCACTGCATGTGAAATGGCACCAAGCCTTTTATCAACTGAAGCAAGAGAAGATCAGTATCTCTGTATCTTTAAAACAGACAGACAGACAGACACGTTTGAGCATCTGGCAAAACTCCATGAAGAAAAACTCAGGTCTGGAAAGCACAGCAGCGATTGGTTTCACCCAGGAGTCCCAGCAAGCAACCAGCGCCTGCCTGAGTAGCACAGCCCTCCCCGAAAGCTCATGGGCAGGTGTCCACTGACCTGAAAGCAGGTGCCGAGCACGGCCTAAGCCAGTTTGGGCAAAGCATGCTGGTACAATGAGGTCTTTCTCCTCTCACCACATCCCACGACGGAGATCTACATCTGAGCCTTGCCTTGTGTTATTATAAATGGCAAGGCAAGCCTGTTAACCTTAGTTAAGGAAAATATAACATACAACTGAATTTAAAAATGTGCCTTGCTAACAGGACTAGTCTTACTAGTTACTGAAAGGAAAGGGGAAATAAAGAAATGAGGGGGGAAAAAACCCTGAAAATTATGCAGAAACACAAATAAACAATAAAGTCAACTTTTAAAAAAATATTAAAGAAGCTTCTCTCTGAAAGAAAGAGAATGCTATTGGGCAAGAGTCGGAATAATCACCACCAAAAAATTGCAACGGCTTCCAACTGCTGTTGGACTGGTTAGTAAGGACCATCAGACCACCATGGTTGTTCATGTTTCCACCATGACAGGTGAGCAGTGGTCCAGACTGGCATGGCCTTACACAACAATGGGAAATCATACTGCCTCTGGAGAGCTTATTCTGTAAACTGACATTGCACATAAGTGTTGCATAGGAAAGTGGGGCCGACCCACAGCAGGGTCTAGGTTATGCTCACAGGAGAATAGCTATGGCCTGACCTCAGGGAAGCAGAATGGGGAACCACTGTGACACCTACATGAAGACAGAGATTTGTCTGAGAGGTGATACTCAAGTGGCCAGGAGTGTGGATGGAAGCTGTCACAGAGGGAGGGCTTGGGGCCATTTACTGGGGAGATTCTTGCGCAGACCAGTATGTGAAGCCAGTCCAGAATGATCAGCCAGCAGACCTGACAGGGCCCCTTTAGTCCGAGTTTGAATTTACAAAAGCCTGCTGGGGGCCACCCCTATGGACGTCTTGTCAACTCAGGCTGCTTTAACAAAAATACCATAGACTGGGTGACTTAAACAACAAGCATTTATTTCTTATAGTTCTGAAGGCTGGGAAGTCCATGATCAAGGTGCTGGCCAATTTTAGTTCCTGGTGAGGCCTTCTTCCTGGTTTGCAGAGGGACACTTTCCTGCTATGTTCTCACATGGCACTGGGGGGTGGGGGGTGAGATTTCTGCTCCCTTCATCTCCTTATAAGTGCGCCACTCCCACCATGGGGGCTCCGCCTTCATGACATCATCTAAACCTAATTACCTCCCAAAGTCCCATCTCCAAATACCATTTTAAATTTTATGAGTTTGGGGGTAGGCGGGACATAGACGTTCAGTCCATAGCAGCACCTTTCTGTCCATGGAACTGAACATATGTGAAACACAGTCATTCCCCTTCTTCTGCTCCTACATGAGATTCTTGTTTTCTTAGTATGTATTTGTGAAGTTTCTGTACTGCCTTCAAGTGGGTAAACGCTACCATGTAAGCTTCCTCCATTCTATGTCTTTGCAGAGAAGGGAGGCAAGTGTGGTTCTGTGTAGGGGAGTTTTGGATGCTCCCACCAAAATATCAAAGCCTGAGTAAGGTATCAAAAATATAATGGATACTACAAATGTGAGGGACATCAGGACAGTGGTCCTCCACCAGGGGCCGTTTCATCACCCAGCAGACATTTGACAAAGTCCACAGAAGTTTTTGATGACCTTGGGGGTTTACACATCTGCGTGCATCTAGTGGGCAGAAGCCAGAGATGCAGTTAGACAATCTATGTTGCACAGGACGGCCTGGAGATGCACACACACAACTACCTCTGTGAAGTCAAGTCTGGACAACAGCACAGAACTGCTGCAGGAAAGAGTATGAGAGATGGTGTGGAAACAACCAAGGATACGAGTTCTGGAAATGTCTATGTGCTGAGGGCAGGTGAGGGGAAAGGAGCCTAAAGAGACTTAGAGGGATGCCAAGACACAAGCACAAGCATCCAATGTCAGGGACGCCCCAGGAGGCCAAGCATTTCAGCAGGCAGGGCCTAAAAATTACAAGATTGAGTTGAATTTGATCATTTTATTTGCTTATAACCTTCTTCAGTGCAAAAGGGACTTGAGGCCATTACAATGGACAGTTTGGGGTCCACAGTGGCCTTGAGAGACTTAGAGGTAAGGGTAGTTATAAAACGTATCCCATGAAGACTTTGTTCACCTTGCTTTCTTAAATTTTTTTGCTATTTTTATTTATTTTAGAGAGAGAGTCAGCATGAGCAGGGGAGAGTCAGAGAGAGAGGGAGACACAGAATCTGAAGACAGGCTCCAGGCTCGGAGCTAGCTGTCAGCACAGGGACCGATGCAGGGCTCGAACCCATAACCGTGAGATCATGACCTGAGCCGAAGTCTGATGCTCAACCAACTGAGCCACTCAGGTGCCCCCTGTTCATCTTTTTAAAAAAAATGACAATAAAGAAAAAGCTGGAGGTAATGATTCTATCTTTCCCACAGACCCATTCAAATCAACAGCTTCAACTACCTAACCCTCACCTAGAAATACTTACTTGTGTATGTCTTTATGTCATAGGCAACATTCTCTGGCTTACCTATTTACTGGCAAAACTATAGATATAATTCTGTAAGCACATAGTACATTAAGTAGCATTCAGAACAGAAACTGTTAAGTCAAACACAATTAATGAATTCTATTACTAATGTTGCTTTTTTTGGTCACTAGAAATCAAAACGTTAAGGTTTTTTTATGTTTATTATTTATTTTTGAGAGAGAGAGAGAGAGAGAGCACAGGTGGGGGAAGGGAAGAGAGAGAGGGAGACACAGAATCTGAAGCAGGCTCTAGGCTCCGAGCTATTAGCACAGAGCCCAATATGGGAATCAAACCCATGAACCATAAGATCATGACCTGAGCCACAGTCGGATGCTTAACTGATTGAACCACCCAGGGGCCCCTAGAAATCAAAATGTTATAGCTGGAGATTATTATGATCCAATCCCATCTCAATGAAAGAAGAGAATACTTCCACATTATAGCCCAGGACAGGTATTCTGAAGCACACTATTTTTTTTTTTTTTTTTAGTTTGCTTCAATAGCTCTAGATATATATGCCTACAATGAAGATGAATGGGAAGACAAACAGAATACTAAAATTCATAGAGAAAATATAGTTTAAAAGTGCAAATCCTATGGACAGGGTGGTATCATTAAATATAAGTGAAACAAATTACTTGATGATGGAAGGAAATACAAGTGGAATCACATCTCAAGCAGAAACATTTATGAAATGCTAATACTCTATCTTATCTCTATCCATCTGTCCCATAAATAAGGAAAGGACTTCTTTACACAGCCACCTCACATAGGCTCCTTTAACACATTAACCCACAGAACAATAAGAAGGCTTTCTTTGTACATTAAACAGCATTTTTCCTAAATTCTAGGTGACACAGTATGAAAAAGAAAAGCCCAACTTGTAGGGCTGTTCATGTATTTCACAGGGGTTACTGAACTCCAAAGAATCTAGACTGCAGGTAGTTTGTCCATAGCTGAGTTATTATCAAATTGTCCTGCTGGGGCGACAAAGTCAGACCATGGTCCCAGGGGAGGAGGGGATCCCTACTGGATGGATTTTCTGTCCATCACATAGACTGAGGTCAGTCCTAGCAGGAAACGTGGAGATAGAAGCCCTCTTTTCTAGAGTCAACAGTCCCCTCAATTGGGACGGGGAGGAGGTAGCCTGACTCCTGGAGAGCTCCTGGTAGTGGGAGGGAAGATGGCCACTGTCACCAGAGACAGGCTAGAGCCAGAAGGAGCTCTCAGGAGTAGGTTTTGACCTGCTGCAAGACTCCCAAGCTGCACATTCCTCCACCGAAGCAGAACTTCTGGCAAAGTCACGCTGTAAATGGCAGCCTAGTCTCCATGCCACCGAGAAACAACAGGAAGGGCAGACCCATACCTGAAACAAGAGGAGCCAAAGGGAAAGCATTTACCCTTCCCCCGCTGGCCACAGGGAACTTGCAGCAAGAATTGTAGTTGGAAGAGGCAATGCACAGAGGATCAGCATCCTTGCAGGATGAGAAGGCTGGTGTCTTTGAAGGGAATGTTTCTGCTCTGTGGGGCTTCCCAGGAAGAGTTCTGGGGGGATGTCTTGCAGGGGCCAGTTTCTAGCAGGAGACCTGGGGGCTCTGTCATCAGAATTTCCTCTACACTCAAGATCAGTATCTGTTGCAGACAGATTCTAAGTATTCTTCCCCCAGGAAGCACACAAAAATAAAAGCAAAGCATGTCTGACTGTACAATGAGTAGCTTTGGGGGTAACCGTCTGAATTCTAAGGTCACATTCTAACATAACTACTTTGGGTTTGCCTGGTGACACCAACTGACAGGAGTGAACTGTAGTAGCTAGAATCCAGATACAGCATTTCACTTTTCCCTGGAGCGGGTCCTGCACACTCAGGGCTCAGGAAACACAGCAGGGAGCTCATCTGGGTGGACATGGCTAATGTAGGGGGAAAGGGTAGTGGACATGCCAAAGAAGAGCCACCATTTCTTCTCCAGGAAGATCCTGTACTTCTTCACGCTAGTTTAAGGTGCAACAGCAAGTATAAATCAGCAATGCATTTCACCAACAGAGTTGGGGACTCATCCGGTATTAATTTTTCACAAATTAGTATCTGACCATGAACCACCACACTTCATAAAACTCTTCTGTGGCTCCTGGCTGCCTTTTGTGGAGCAGCAGGCTTCCCTCTCCCCTCTCCTTTTTTTTTTTTAAGTTTATTTATTTATTTTGTGAAACAGAGAGAGAAGAGAGAGAGAACGAGTTGGGGAGGGGCACAAGCAGGGGGAGAAGAGAGAGAATCCCATGTAGGTTCTGCACTGTCCGCACAGAGCCCGACACAGGGCTTAAACTCACAACCTGTGAGATCATGAGCTGAGCTGAAGTCAGAACACTTAACTGACCATGCCACCCTGGTCACCCACTTCTCCCCTTTTCAATGTCACCCACTACAAGCGCTAAACCCCTTGAAATCCCTAAAGCTTATTATTTCTGCTATGCCTCACTGATTGCCTAGAGTACTTTGATATGCTTTCCTCAGATCACTGCCCAGGCCTCCTCTCTCCGGAGAAATTGTCTCAACCCTAACTTTAAAAAGAAATAAGCCCTTTGCTCCTTCCCGGGTTCCTAATAAGACCAGCTGTGCCTCCACCATGGGTTCCAGGCGTCACTCTCCTAGAATATGAATCCCCCAGGGCAGGGGTAGCTCACTCTCTGCCACAAGTCAGGACTGTCCTCACGGGCATTCCCGCACTCAACACCATCCCTAATGCTAAGGATGACAGTTCACGTTAAGGGCATTCATAGGCACAGGAACAGAGTACTGAGGTGCAGAAACCTCCACCAGAGAGGCAGGTAACTGCCCCCAAGATATCACACCTACAAAGTACAAGCAAGGACTCAGAGGTGCTTCGGGCCTCTTCATTTTTTTATTCACTCCCAGAATCCGATGTGCCAAGTTCTATGGTAGATACAAAGATTAATAAAACCCCAGAGTTCAGAGGGTGAAAACAAGACACATTACATTTCAGTTAAGTGTTACAGGTGTGGAGATATCAGTCTGCACCTGGGAAGATGAGGCACAAAAAAGAAGGGGATGAACTTGACCTTAGGAAGGAGTCAAAACTGCTCTCCAAAGGCGGAATGAAGAAAGTGAACGCAGTATGATAAACTTTGAAGCTCTCATTGAGAAGCAGTATCTGAACTATTTTTCACCGAGTCTCTTAAAAAAATTAAAAAGTTATTTAGGAGAAATAGTGCTGTTGTACCAAAGCATACGCCCCCAGAAATTAAGTTACATCTTTCCCTGAAAACACTGGATTAAAACTTTCTCCAAAGAGAGTGTTGACCAGATACAAGTAATTTCATCCTGTGGGACTGGGGGAATAACTTGTAAAATCCCTAGGCTAATTTGACCTGCCGGTGTGAGGTTAGGAACAGACACCATTTTCCACCTGTACCATCTGCTTGGCAGACCATTCCTTTCCAGCTTGAAGCCCTTTTCATCCTTAAGTGCTCAGATAGAGAGGTCAGGAGCCTCAGTCCCCACCAGCTTCCCCGCAGCTCATTCCAAGTGAAGACCAGCAGGGAGATTCACACCGCTCATAGAAGTGCGTGACGGGCTGCCCTGGACCTGTGCCCGAATTCCATGACTTCTGAGAATCACATGGTGCAAAGACAAGTCCAAGTTTACAGTGTGACCCCAATTATCTTACCCGAGATGGTTCTATCCATCATACTGTTACAGAACAACACAGCAGCCAAAGTGCATCCCTATAGAGGTATGCGTTATTTCACAGAGTACATATGAAAAATAGCAGAGAAATCATTTTGTAAATTGAATCATTTAAAACCCTTCACAAAGCTAGGGCTCCTTTGGTTATAATAAAAGCCGTATCTTACATTTTAGCCATTGTGCAAGTTTAGGTGCATACAGTGGTCAAACTGTCAATTACTACAAAAGAGCAGTAGTAATACAAAAGTACAAATGGTCTCTAACGCTGTTATATATCCACCCCCAGGCAAAAATTACAGTTGCACTGAAATTTATAAAACTTAAAATAAATTATATATGAAAGTGATATGTTATGATATGTACCTCAACTTATTTCACTCAATATATAAATATTTTAGGAGTTACCACTGCACGTGTCTATAATGTTAAATTTACCTTGGATTATCATTAGGATCTATTGGCCTGGTCGTAGTCCATCAATAAACAATTATGACCCAGGCTAACAGACTAACTAGAATAAAATAAAAGACCTCTCATTTCAAAGAGATGCATTTCAAATAAAATTTCAATCATTATGCTGAAATGTTATATATCAGTCCTTTATATATTTATTCTGTTTGGATCAATTGTGTGCTATAGATCATTGTAATGACTATACAATGTATAGTAATGGAATGTAAGAATTTGGTTTTAAAACGTAGATCTTTAATATCATGAGAAATTATTTTAAAGCATTAATTTAATTTTTATGTTTATTTTATTTTTCTTGATGTATATACATACATATTACTTATGTTCTTATTCTTTTTTTTAAATATTTTATTGTCAAATTGATTTCCATACAACATCCAGTGCTCTTCCCCACAAGTGTCCTCCTAGATACAGATACAGTAGAGTGAGCCATAAATGTGTTACTGAAGCAAACACACATAATTTAAAATAAATTCAAATTGATTTCCATACAACATCCAGTGCTCTTCCCCACAAGTGTCCTCCTAGATACAGATACAGTAGAGTGAGCCATAAATGTGTTACTGAAGCAAACACACATAATTTAAAATAAATTCAGTGGGGAAAGTGGAATAAAATATGATGCAAACAAGCAAGAGGAATGACGTAAAATTTTCCAATGTTAAAACAGAACTTCATGATTAAAATGAAAATAATGGATTTTAAATTACCATGGGACTTAGATTCCAGGTGATATATTTAAAAGAATAATTATAACATTTTATTTCTGAATGTCAATTTTGCAATTTATTGGAATTACATCCTTTACACATATCACAACTTATGATGAAAAACTTTATACATCAACTTATAAGGGCACAAGAGGAGTACATTATTGTTGAAAAACAATTCTTCTAGTTTGAAGACAATGAGACTGAGGGATCTTCATGTCAACACTTTATGTTAACACTGAGACTCCAGCTTCTAAGGATTACCACTCCAGGGAAATACCGCTTAGTTACCAGGACACAACCTTCTCTCTTACTACAGTGGCATTTTCCAAAGGCAATGCTATTCCAATGGAAGACTCTTTGGAAAAAGGGTTCCAGGTTCAAAATCTGAAAAACACTGCAAACAGAACTCTGCTTGCCACAGAGATGAAGTAATGGGGTCCAAATTAACCATCTCATGTGAAACAATTAAATCACATGCAAAATATACAAAACAACAGCTGGTAAGATACAAATTCTAGGAAATGAAGGACAACGATGCCTGAAAAATGGGAAGCAAATGAGATGTGGCCTAAAATTAGCCCAACTGATTCCTTGAGAGAAGGAAGGTTGCAGGTAGCAGGAATTCAGGCACAGCCTAGCAGATTCCCTGGGCTAAAGGGACTAAGTAGAGAGAGTTTGGAGAGGTCAAGGTGGCTAGAGTCCGTAAGACAAGTATCAGAGAAAAGAGAGCTGCACAGAAAGAGTAAGCTCTGGGCATCCACATTCTCCTCAAGTATATCAGTTGAGCAATTGTCAACACAAACACATAAGGAAACAACCCAAGTCTGGAAAAAGAATTATTCGAAAGGATTAGAGCTGACAATGTCCATATTGGTCCGGGAATAGCACATGTTCCCATTGGCCATTCAGAAAAAGAAGTTAATTCACAGAGTATTGGGCAGATTCAGGAGGTTCTTGGCTTAGTAATGGAGAATAATTAACCCTAGACAGCACGCTGCCTCAGTTCTGCCTAACAAATCTTAAAAGCAAGATTTTAAAAAATCAAATTGTTGGGGTGCCTGGATGGCTCAGTCAGTTAAGCCTCCAACTTCAGCTCAGGTCATGATCTCATGGTTCGTGAGTTCAAGCCCCACGTCGGGCTCTGTGCTGACAGCCCAGGGCCTGGAGCCTGCTCCAGATTCTGTGTCTCCCTCTCTCTCTGTCCCTTCCCCATTCGTGGTCTGTCTCTCTCTTTCTCAAAAAAATAAACATTACAAAAATTATCTAAAAAATCAAATTGTTTCTAAATAACACATCCCATAACAAAGCAGACCAATATTTATAGGCATATAAATATATCTGGTACCTAACAATATAAAGTTCACAATGTCTGGAATTGAATCAAAAGTTATCAAGCACCCAAAGAACAGGAAAATAGGATACATCATGAGGTTATAAATCAATCACCAGATATGAACTCAAAACGTAGATTTTGAAACTAGTAGACAAGGACATTAAAATATTCATTATAACTATATTCTATGTGTTTAAAAAGTTAAGTAGAGACATGAAGGAATTTAAAAAGTAGAAATTCTAGAGATGAAACCCACAATGTATGAGATGAAAACTACATTGGGTTGGAATAACTAGGAATTAGACATTTCAGAATAAAAGATGAGGGAACTTGAAAACATAGCAATAGAACATAAAAGGTATAATAAATATATAATTGGTGCTCCCAAGGAAAAAGAGAAAGAAGGACAAAGAGAAAATATCTTCCAGGAATAAAGTTTCCAAGTCTGATGAAAACAATAAACTTGCAGATCCAGGAAGCTCATGAACCTGAAGCACAAGAAATCTGAAAAATATAATTATAAGCTGTGCCAAGGTACATCATAAACAAGTTGCATCAAAATAGTGGTAAACAGAAAAATCTTAAAAGCAGCCAGAAGGGATAAAAAGATACAATACTTATAGCAGAGAACCAAAGGTCAAGATGAAAACTGATGTCCCATCACACATAGTACAAGAGGGGGGAGAAAAGTGGAGAGCATCTTTAAAACAATGAGAGTAAAACTGTCAAACTAGAATTCTATATCCAGCAAAAATATTTTTCAAAAACAATGAAAGCAAAATAAGATATTTTCTGACATATGAAAGCTGATATAACTCATTACCCGTGAATACACACTGTAAAATAAGTGAATATAGTACTTTAGACAGAAAAAAAATGATACCAGATGGGAACATGATTCTACACACAGGAATGAAGAACACCAGAAATGATAACTACATGAATAAATATATAAGATTTTTTTCCTATCATTTTAAATCTCTTCAAAATAAAAGATTCCATAAAGTAAGAAATTGTATAAAGCTAAAGGTGAAACAAGGTATTGTGGTGTTTATAAAAGATGTAAAAGACAATATATGATGATGACAGTATAAAGACTGAGTGTAGAGAAATGGAAATTCACTATTGAAGGTTCTTACACTGTGATACAAAATCACTTGAAGGCAGCCTATGATGTTAAATTCATATACTATATGAGTACTATTTTATTTATTTTTTTATTAATAGTTTATTGTCAAATTGGTTTCCATATAACACCCAGTGCTCTTCACCACAAGTGCCCTCCTCCACTACCACCACCTCCCCCTTCCCCCCTTCCCTCCCCCCTTCAGCCCTAGATTCGTTTTCAGTATTCAGTAGTCTCTCATGATTTTCATCCCTCTCTCTCCTCAACTCTCTTTCCCCTTTCCCCTCCCTATGGTCCTCTGTTAGGTTTCTCCCGTTAGACCTATGAGTGCAAACATACAGTATCCGTCCTTCTCCGCCTGACTTAATTCGCTTAGCATGACACCCTTGAGGTCCATCCACTTTGCTACAATGACCATATTTCATTCTTTCTCATTGCCATGTAATACTCCATTGTATATATATATACCACATCTTCTTGATCCATTCATCAGGTGATGGACATTTAGGCTCTTTCCATGATTTGGCTAGTGTAGAAAATGCCACTATAAACACTGGGGTACATGTGCTCCTGTACAGCCGCTCTGGAAAACAGTGTGGAGGTTCCTCAAAAAACTATCAGTAGAACTCCCCTATATGAGTACTATTATAGTTATAATAAGAAGTTTGAAAGACAATAAAATAAAATTGTGAAAAATAATATAAAAGAAGACAGAACAAGAGAGGAAAGTCAACAAAAAACAGGATAAACATAAAACAAATAATAGGATCACAAATTTAAGCCTAGCCATATCAATAATGACATTACATGTAAATGGCCTAAATGTGCCAATTAAAAGACTATACTATATGGTGTCAACTATACGGTGGCTACAAGAAATGCACTTCAAATACAAAGATACAGGTAGGTTAAAAATAAAATGGTGGGAAAATGTGCACCTATGGAATGGCTACAAAATAGATTCAAAATATGAAATATTATCAGGGATAAAGAAAGTCACTTCACAATTATAAAATGACGAACTCATCAAGAGAATATAAAAATCATAAACATTTGTGTACACCATAGTAGAGCTTCCACATATATAAAGAAAAAATTGACAGAACTACAAGGAGAAATAAACAAATCCAGTTATAATCAGCGATTTCAATACCTCTTGCTCAGTAATTAATAGAACAAGTAGACAGAAAACCAGTAATGATAATATTTGAAAACCATTATTAACCAACTTGACCTAATTGACATTTACAAGACATTACATCCAAACAGCAAAACACACATTCTTTCCAAATGCATTTTCCAAGGCACATTCTGGACTAGAAATTAACTTCAATAAATGCAAAAAGAATTCAAATAATACTGACCATTTTTTCTGACCACAGTGGAGTTAAATTTTTAATTAATAACATAAAATATATAGAAAATCGCCAAATATTTGTATGTTTCTATCACACTAACACACCTCAAAATAACCCGTGGAAGAAATCAAAAGGGAAACTCTAAAATATTTTGAACTGAATGAAAATTTAGTATAGATATACAGATAGATATCAAATTTTTCAGGGTACCACTAAATTACCAGTACTCAGAGAGAAAAACATTGTAAATGTTAACTTTGTATTAACCTTGATAAATCCTAGAGTAAAGAAACTGTCAAAATTATTTTGTCACAGAATCCTTTTGTTTTGATAAAGCTATTAAATCTTGCAGAACACAATTTGAGACCTAAAAGTACATATCACTCACTTGGCACTCTATGCTATACTAGCCAGCATTACTGAATTTTTATTCAGACATGTCTTATCTCCCATGTTAAGTTAGGATCTTTTTAAAGGGACAGGACATGACATACATTGATATCCTTCTAACAGAGTAGCACAATACACAATGCAAATGCTCCCTCACATTTACAGATTTTCACTGGTTTTGTTCTAAAACTTCATTTGCTTCTCTTTATTGACTTTCAAATGTTAAGTCCATTTCCATACTTAAAACTATAATCTCTTCCAAATCTACTGTTTTACTCTGACCTTTTCCTCCAGTTCCAACTACACACTGGACAGTGCTATGAGGATAAGATAGAAACATGCCCCAAAACAAATTTGTAGCTTCTCCCTATTATCCATTTTTCCATCTTCATGGAAAAAAAGTTTAAGTTAGTGGAGATGATTTTAATGACTGAGACAAGAAAGGTAGAAGTGGATAGGAAGGAGGGAGGGAGGGTAGAGAGAGAAGTAGACAAATTTGAGGGATATTTAGGAGAAAGAAAGTATTGTAACTTCAAACTGCCTGAAGGAGGGAATAAAAAGAAGGTGATACCACTGCCTAATTTCTGGATTGAACAACAGTATGGACAGTGGTACAATGTATGGAGGGGAAAAGTTTCTTTGTACTTAACAAACTGATTTCATTTGCTAATTATTAGTTTCATTCCTCTTTAGTGAAACAGATGATGCAGGTTTTCCAAAATCTATCTCTCAGGTCAATTATCCTTTTGTCCATTCAGTTGACTGCATTAAACTGCCTTCCCTCGTCACCTGTTGTTCAAGGCCCATCTCAGAATCCCACGAAGAGCATTTTTTATTCCCCTCACTCTGATATAATTTGTTTTTTGAACTCTCATAAAACCATAATTTTAACGTGGCATTTATTTTACCGGGGGTTTTCAAGGAGGTAAAACCCAGCTGGCACAGAGCACACACATGTTCTGAAAAAGTTTGCCCTAGAAGGCTACTGATACCCTGGAGAAAAGGGAATCCCCACAGCAGCCACCGAATACCCCTCTTAGTACCCATCACCCACAGTCTTTCCATTGAAAACATATATAACCTCATGAATTGGGTAACATCAAATTTCAAGTATAGATAGAGGTATACATACAATCACAGATTGTTAAACATTTGGAGAAAATGAACATTAAGAAAGAGAGGCTGTAAATACAACAAACAATAGAAGTAACACACTAGCAAACAGATATTAGAACAAGCAGGGGACTGTATAGAAATAGACTACCATGTTAATAAAAAAGAAGGTGATCTTGAAAATGTTAAAAAAATGATTTTTGAAATGAAAAACACCATAATTGGTCTAAACAGAAAAAAAAGGATGCAGCTGAAAAATAAATTAGTCATCTGGAAGACAGAACCAAAGAAATTATTTTGCAAGGCATTTCCCTCCCTCCCTCCCACCAAATGAAAGAGAGAGATTTAAAATTTTAAGGAAAAGTTAAGCAAGAAGTTTTAACATATGTCCAGTATGAATTTTGAAAGAAAACAGAGAAAGTAACAGAAAAGACCAAAGAAATAATAGAAGAAAACTGTGCAGAGTTGAAGGTACATGTCCTTAATCAAGAGGGCTCATGAAATTCCAAGCAAGATTAAGGGAACAATGGCTCATATCTGGATAAGAACCTCCCTAGAGCCAGGTCCTCTGTCTTAAACACCTGAATATTTGATGTGTGGCTACCAAAAATGTTGCATTTAAACTATAGCATGGAAAGGGAGCCCAGAAATGAATGACTGATTCTATCTTTGAGAAATGGTCTTACTACCTACTGAATCCAAGCTTTTTACCTTTGTCAATCTCAGTAAAGTTTCTGCTGTAAAATTCCACTTTGAGGTCATCACACACTAATGCATATCTACTGTATCTTAATTCACATCCCTCATTTTCTCTCTCTTCTTCTCCCTCTGTTGCCCCATCCCCACTAGTCCTTACTGTCTCTTACTTTCAGTCTCAAACAAAACTATGAGAATGTAGTCTTGGCATATATATACATTAACAGGAAATTCTGTAAAAGGCCCTCTTGAAGGAAAACCTTACCAAAATGAACATAATCTGCAGTCACATAGAAGTCACAGGGGTGAATTCATTAGCACAACATCTCATAGGAGAGGTGGCTAAAGCAGTGTTAGCTGCACCCTACAGAAATAGGGCTAACAAGTGACAACAGAGCAATGCCCTTCTCTCTTCTCTAGTATCATCTCAGACCCACAAGTTTTACTACACATACCAGCCTCCTGCGACTCCTTATCATTTCACACCCCATTTACACATCATGTAGTGGTACTTAGGGCTCACTCTCCAAAGGGCTAGACCACAGACACCCAATTCCTCCTTCATAAGCAGATGTACTTTGAACAAGTATCAGTGTAAAAGAAAAAAGAAATCTTTTCCAAGGCTTGGTTTTCAACATTCGGGGTAAAGTTAGCAGCTGGAACTTTTAAATTCTGGACTGCTCTGTGATACTACTTTGTAGAGTTTTATTTTCATATAGTGCTGTGACAGTCCATCATATTCTGTCCCCTAAGGAAAGAGTACACCTTTTTATAATAGTTGCAGGAGATTCCTGGGGCAGATCATGCCCTACTTGCACTAAACCCATGGAGCTTAAGATTTAAGAGTCTTACTTCCCACTGTGAAAGAGCATTCTTCCCCTTGAGTCCCACATACGCTAACGGGGCCAGGTCTAGGTACCTGGGCTTACAAGAAAAGTGGCTTATAAGAAATGCTCCTACTTATGGAAGGAGAGAGATAAAAGAAAGGGAAATAACAACACAAAATGGACCCAACAGAACCAATAGTCTTATTGACATGATAAAAAAAAAATGTTAAAAGTCACTTGATAAAATAAGGGGAAAAGCAAGCCTTAAAGTGAGTGACGGCCAGGGGAGCTGGGGACTGGAGGAATAAGGGACAGTCACTCAAGAATATCTTGTTTATCTAATAATGTCATCACAGAGATAGATTTACTAATGAAAATACATTAAACTGAAATGGGATTTAATTTGGTGTTTCTTGATTAGGAATCAGTGGGCAAGGGCCTTGATGGACATGAATTATCGTATAAGTTACAAAACGAGGGTTCACATCTGGCCCAAAGACACAAGCCGGATATAAATTTTATGAAAAGTAATCCCTGATAAGATGCTACCGGGGATCTCTCATAAACAGAGGCTAGTACACATGTGCAAAATCACCCTGTTTATATAAACTCTTTCAAGTGTTCAGGATACAGATCAAACCTGACCCACTGTACCTCCCACATGAAGCTCCCTGTTGCCTCCCTGGCTGGTATAACATCATCGCAGAGAAGCCAGACCCTGTGCCCGTCCCTCTGGTGCCCTGCTCACACACTGCAGTCCAGCTCACATGTGGCAGCTCCAAAGTGGTTGTAACCATCATGCAGACACCATGATTTTTAAGTCTCCCCAGCATCCTGGGCAAAGCCAATGCAAGGCTCCTCACTGGGGACATGCAATCAGGCCAAATCCCTTCTGTCGGACAGGATGTCAGGGAACTTTCACCATGCTCAGAAAGAGAGTGGCTCTGATGGAAGAGAGTTCGGGGCTTGCTAGTACAGGCTGTGGCCCCTGTATCAACCCCCTGCTGGTTCTATCCTGCTTCTGCAGAAACCTCATCATTCCAGGAAACTTCATCATCCTTTGCATACTTTCCACCCCAACCCCCAAGATTGTTTTACAAGGCACACTTGTTGCCTATGCTACAACATGACTCATGGCAATTAGCCCAATATCGAGTAAAGAAAAAAATTACCGCACAAAAGGGAGATTAGAACAAGCATTCAGTTGTTCAGAAAAACTATAAACTATGTTGATTTTATTAATTTAAAATAATGTTAAATTAAGATCTTCATTCAAAATAGTACACAATACAAAAGAGATGTTTGGAAATGTTTTGGTAAAAATCTATACATTTCAAGTAGGAAAAAACTGCTACAGAAAATAAATGCTCTACTTGGAGCATATTTCATATAAGATAGGCTGGAAGGGTACCATGTATTTTGTTAACAGACATTAGCAATTTTGCTAAAATCAGTCCACAAATTTAATGCCCTCCATCAAACTCCAGAGACAGTACCTTCCAAATTTCCAAATGTCTGTTCAAATCACAATCTCTCCCTCCTTCCACAGTTTCTCTCTCTCTCTTACATGTGCACACTCCTCCCCCCCAACCCCCACACCCACAGTAGGTATCTTTCAGGCTAATAAGACACTTAGCTCACATTATTTTCATTGAACCACTAATGATTCATGAGTCAAGTACAAATGCAAATAGTTCACTGCTTACAAAAAGGCTTTGCTCGGGGCGCCTGGGTGGCTCAGTCAGTTAAGTGGACGACTTTGGTTTAGGTCATGAGTTCGTGAGTTGAGCCCCACATCAGACTCTGTGCTGACAGCTCAGAGTCTGGAGCCTGCTTCGGATTCTGTGTCTCCCTCTCTCTCTGCCCTCCCCTGCTCACGTTATGTCTCTCTAAATTAGATAAGCATTACAAAAATTAAACAAAAGCAAAAAGGCTTTGCTCAAGAAATTCTTTGGTAAGCAGGCAACCTAAAAATTGTAATACATGTTCTTATGGGAGCTATGTACTTCAAGTGATTGGCATGGCCAGGCTGGTCATAAAGAGCGGACAGAGCACATTCTGTGTCCCATGGTTGGTGCTGTACCCTGAACCAAACTACTGGCTTACAATGGCACCAGGGGAAGTGTATTTTGGCTTGTGTTGTGGGAAGCTATCCATACCTCCGCCCAAACTTGTCAATGGGCAATTCTCAAGGCCCAGAGGAAGGGACTAATGTCTAGGAAAGGTGGGAGAGGGAAGAAAGGAGGCAGGTAGATGGTGGGGTCTTTTGCTCCTGTAGATTTCGAAAAACAAGACATTTCTGATTCCAGCTGGTTCTTCAGTCACCTTTTTTTTATTTCCCCACCCTCCTAGACTCCACCTGCTTCCTATTATTCCAAAGTCACCATGTCCTGCAGCAGCTCAGGACCACAGGCTTGCTCTGGACAACTCACTGCCAAGAGTACCATCACAGGGCTGCCCCGAAGCAAGCATGCAACCTTGAGGCCTTTGTAAGAAGTGGACTGCTGGTCTTCTCAGGGTGCTCCTCTCTTTTGTTCTGAGCTTCATTCTTCCCTCCCTAAGGTGTCCCCTCTCACCATAAAGTCCACGGAAGAGAAAAAAATCACATGAAAGGCTCTGGTCAGACTTACTTTCACTTCAAAATTAACACGAGCTTGGGTTATCCAGAACATTTAGTCACAGCAGGGCTGGTTAGCGGGTGAGATGTATGACAGGGGTGCTGAAGAAGGAATGCAGTTGGGACCTGACAGGGAGCTGTAGACTCTAGAAGACAGGACATAGTAACAGTGGGGGAACAGGGGCCACAACAAAGACAAAGAAGCTGCAGACGCAGAGTTACCCTCTCTGTGCACCCTGCCCCAACTCTGGAAGGGTCACAATGAGGCCATAAGCAGGTGTGCACAGAGTGCGGTTAACAGCTGTCCACAGAAGGGAGTGGGAAGGGAGATAAAGGGAAACCTACCAAGCACTTCACAGGTGGCCACAGCTCTGTGGGCTGACACTAATTCTTGTGCCTCATCTTAAGTCCAGGGTCCCGAACTGTCCAACATGGGTAATGATTACTAAGAATTAATTGCACAGGAAAAAGTTAGCACCACATCAGACTTAGAGCAGAGGACTCTAATTGGTCACTATTATATTATATACTCACACTTATAATTATTATTATTTAAGTCTGGGATTCTCTGTATTGCTTCCATTTCTTCCAATCAGGAAAAATACTACAAATTAGAAGTGAACATCATCCTACTCAGTCTACTCCCTTTTAATATGCAGAACATTAGAAAGTTACATTTTGGAGGAAATTTGGGAGACAGTTATAATGTAATACTGAAAAAAGCTAATCAAATATAATTTCCTCAAAAAAGTCTTCATTTCTCATATTCAGAGCTTAATTGTATGTCCAAAAACTTTCTTCAAGACCAGCTGAAATCTTTCAATACTGCCCATGCGATTTCAACAATTCAACCTCGGTCCTTTCTCAAACAGTAAGACTGAGCACAGCAGGAACAAAGTCTAAAGGACATCACCAAATTCAGGCTCACTTTCTACCTGACTCCAGTGAAGAATTACAACTTAGCACAATTCTTTGCTGTAACCTTCATAAAGGCAGAGCTGCCTTAAAAGATGCAGGCTATGCTTTCTATACATGGTTAGCTTATCCATTTCAATGCAGTAAGACACAGATTTTGCCCAGGAACCACCGCCCAAGAGTCTCCTGAGGAGTATCATCTATTTCCCATCAGCACAGAATTGCCTCTCTGTGGTCAGGGACGGCGGTCTGCCAGCATACCCACCCTCCGCTGCCCCTCTCTGCCTTCGGCTCACAGCTTTTCAGCCACTTTATCACACATCTCTGTTTCTTCACAAGAGTAAGAGAAGTCATAAAGAGGAAAATTAAATTCCACTCTCAATTTTGTTTCTAGATCACAGAGTTGATGAAACAGAGAGAAAGAAAGAAAAACCGTCACATATGAGGTTTGGGAAATGCCTTTAATTTGTTCACAGAAGCTCCTCCCCAAACCATCATGACAGACAGACTGCAGAATGTTATTAACCTGCCTGAGACAATGGGACATGGGAAAAATTTTCTTTTCCTGGGACAGCCACAAGGATTTACTACTTTATCTTCAAACTATAAAAGAATGTTAAGAATCTGGGGGCGCTTAGGTGGCTCAGTCAGTTAAGTGTCCGACTTTAGCTAGGGTCATAATCTCACGGTTCGTGGGTTCGAGCCCCACATCATGCTCTGTGCTGACCACTAGCTCAGAGCCTGGAGCCTGTCTTCAGAGTCTGTGTCTCCTTCTCTCTCTGACCCTCCCCTGCTCACGCTCTCTCCCTCTCTCCCTCCCTCTCTCTCTCTCTCTCTCAAAAAGAAATTAAAAAAACATTAAAAATAATTTTTAAGAATGTTTAGAATCTGAGGCCAAAAATAAATAAAAGGCTATGTCTATGCCTCCAGAGTAATTATGTGAGGCAAAACCTCCACCCATGTACTAAATGGTAAAACTGCACAGACTCCACCCACAGAGTTAGCTACAAAGTATAAACATCACATAGATGCCTATTTCCTCAAACACGTAAAACCACCAAAATCAATGATCAGTCCTAGCAGATTATGCTACGTTTATTTTTCATTTCTGAACATGGGGTACACTTATTTGTACAGGAAGCTTCTTGGGTTTTAAATATGACAAAAATAAGTCGACAGTGACAAAAAAGACATGCAAGCACTTTGTAGGCACAGATAACTTTTCTTCAGATGCCTTTTTGATGTTCAAATCATAATTTAATTAGACATCCAAAACTCCTTGATGGTACAATACATAATACAGGAGGGGGGAACAGACAGATGGATATGCAGATGGGTAGCAAACAAGCATTTTTAAAACCGATAGTTATCAGGTGGTGGTAGTGTTGCTTTTAATTTAAGGTGACAACAAAAGTGTCACATGACTGCCTAATATCATGTATTACTGTTAGGTTAACTTTAGTTATAAACTTATAAAAAGTTTAATTTTTGTTTCTCTTTTAATTTTTTAATGTTTACTTTTGAGAGAGACAGAGACATAGCATGAGCAGGGAGGGGGAGGGGGAGGGAGAGAGAGAGACACACACACACACACACACACACACACACACAGAATCTGAAACAGGCTCCATGCTCTCAGCTGTGAGCACAGAGCCCAACCAACACAGGGCTTGACCCCATGAACCATGAAATCATGACCTGAGCTGAAGTTGGATGCCACCCAGGCACCCCAAGTTTTCTGTTTCCCATCTCTGCTACCAACATCCCATAGTCAGGATAAAAGGAAACAATCTTTCCTAAAGGAGGCATTTCAGCAGATTTTTTTAAAAACCTACTCTATGTCAGCACCACAAGAAAAATAATGACATCATTCACAATTTTGACTCTGAAAATTGGAATCTGTGGAAAAAAACATGAATACTTGGAACAAGACCCAGGTTTACCTAAAGAGAAAAGGCTGGGAATACAGAAAGAAACCTGCTTATCCCATGAGGGGCATGCCTCCCAAAGCAAGACTCCCAAAGGGGGCACTGCCTAGGTACCCACGGTGGGTTAGATTCCACCTGCAGCTCTCTTGAGCAGGGTCAGGGGAAGAGCTGTGAGGACGATAAATACCTGGCAGAGAACACTGCAGCTGGGGAAAAGGAGAAAAGAAGAAGGAAGTGTCCCATCCTACAGAAAGCAACCTCATTTCACTTAGGTGCTCTCCCCTCAGTCACTGGAACAATTTTAGGCACCATATCATCTTACCAATATGGTAGCCCTGTTCCTCATGACCTAGGATTACCACTTCCACCTCCACAGACACAGCTAACAAAAGTAAGATCGCCTTAAAGGAAAGGGGGCAAAAACAAAAAAAAAGGAATGAAGCATGGAGCTCTGACCTACGCCTACCAAATGCCCCATGTCCACTGAAAAGGGGGCAAATGAGTGAGAAATGAGTAACCCTGAACAGTGCCATGTGTGGAATGAGAAGCCCCAGTCTCCGGTCACAGCCCAGCTCCGCACACTTCAACAGTGATATGGCCTCAGATCCATCTGCAATACACTAATCTTCTCCTTGCTGTGTTTGGCCCATTCCTGAACCAATATATAGAATATTTTAAAAAGCTAAATGGCTCTGTTTTTATTTCTAGATTATCCTTCCCCAAAGGAGCCTGTGATTTCTTTTTAAACACTTTCATTGTGCCTCACAGACTGTATTCCTTATTATCTGTGATTGGTAGTTTGATCTCAGTTGTGCCTGCTGGCTATATCTCATGACAGTGGATTTTCAGATATGTTCATAATATTCACCCAGGAGCTCGTAATAATTCAGAATCTGTTCTCCCCATGGAGGTCCCATGGAGTTTTTGGGTTGAAGAGGTATCCCTGATGGGGTTCTATAGGTTCACTGATTTGCAGACCAAAGTTCATGTTAGTTCATGTTAGTTCCTGAGCTTCGGGCTTCCATATGATGAAAATTTTGCTCACCAAACATGAAAGGACAATGTGGGGGTATAATTTCCAGCATGGGTTGAATTAAGAATTTTTCCACTGGGTCTTCCCTACCCACATTTAAGCCCATTTCCTAAATCTGAAGCCTCCACTGAAAATTCTAGACCCTAAAGCACACATCTGCTCAAGTCGTCCCCTTTCAGTTCAATGCTGTGGCCCTTCTCTTCATTCATCACACCTAAGATATCCCTTTCTCAAGTCTAACCTTGAGAACATATTTTCTAAATCTTTTGAATATTAAAAATGTCATACATTTTTCTAGAATTTCCATTGCTTTAGGAGTGGAGAAGGCTACTCCCATCAACTGGTTCTGCCATCTTGAAGAAAGACAAGCCTCTCAACAAACCTCAACATTCTCTTTTATAATCTTATTGTGAAGTTTACTGAGCATCAACCTTTTATAAAGATCAGTACTTGGTTCTGTAAAAAGGGTAAAGCATAAACCATGTTTTCTGCCCTCTGAGAACTTATAGTCCACACTGAAAGATAAGACAGCCACACATAGAATAAATAATATCAAGCAAACAACTCAATCTCCAAAGGTTAGAAGGTAAGAAAAATTGCTTCTAAACCTGCTGTCAAAAGGAGTCTTTCAATTCTCAAAACTCTTTGAACTTTAACAGTTTTTAAGAAAGTTTTTATCTCAATCGTACCAAGATTGAAGTGAAAGAAACAGAGACCAAAGTAGTTCAGGTTATTAAGGAGGTGCAAAAGTCTTTTGAGAAACTGGATAGGTCGGTAGCATTCATCCTGGAAAGAAATGAGCAGAAACTAAAGGGAAAAAATGGCAAGTCTTGGTGATTTGGATAGAGTGAGTTCAATGGTGAATTCAGAGAGAAGGAGGTCAGTTTTAGAGATGTGAAGTTTATAAAAAAAAAAAAAAAAGTGATGCCCACAGATGCCCACAGATAAATGTTAAGAAAAAAGCTGGATGTGGAGGATGGTGTCAGATTTGGAGATGTGTTTCTGCAAGTCATCTTCAGAGAAATGTTGGTGAAGGCTGACTCGAAATGGCAGTGCCTAAGAACAGAAGATAATGAAGACGAAGAGCGATTTCAAGTGTTTCTGTCACTTTGAACATAAATAAAACCAATCAGAGAAATAACCACACTCTAATATATTTTCCATTTGCTCAATATAAAATTGCACCCTTAAAAAAAGTAGAGATGGCCCATTTACAAATGTTAAGGCACAAACAACAGAAATGCTGGGAGCTGGATATCATTACATGCTCAATGTATAAAGAACATGGGAATTATCCTAAAGCACATCTGTATTTAAATGAAGATAATGTGACTGAAAAGGATTTACTAGAAGTGAGATTAAATCTGCTGACAGAGACTGAAAGAGACCGTCAGTTGCTTAAGGGAGGAAAGTGATCTAAAATAAAAGCATGATTTTATTTCATTTTTGTATGGAGTTTAATTAAATACTTCCATTTTCAAAGTCAGGCAAATGATGTCAATTACCAAAGTCCTTTGTGCTGATTTTAAATGATAATTTTGCAGAACACAGACATGTACAACTTAAGATTTCAAATCCATGTCCATTTATAGAGAGCAATCAGACACCAGCAAAAATATAATAGGTTTTGGATCTAGACTGATGATAATAGGGGACAAAGACATTTAGACAAGGCATCTATCTGAACCGTTTTAATCGAAATTCAGTTACAAAGCTCAGCACAACTCTCAAAACACAGTCACTTTCAGAAGCAAACTTTCTTAATATCATTGCCTAAATATCAGAGATGACAACTCTGTTCATGTTTTACATCTTCCTGGCCAGAGTGATTAGTTCAGGAATGAGCACAGAACTCAAAGTGGTCCAGTGAGACTCAATTCCAGAACTCCACTTGAACCCTTGGACAACCCTTGGTGCTGTGGTGAACGATTCAGTGGCAGTATAGCCTGGAGCTCTCATTAGACGTCTTATCTCCACCACGATAGAGCCTACTGATGGATGATGATCCCAACACAGAGGGGAGCAGGGATGGGTTATTTGGGCCCCCGGACCTAGCTATGCTGGAAGGAGTATCCTTGGAAACTTCATGTACTTAACTCAGTAATCTCCCTGTGTAGTTTGGCTCCACCTGTGTTGAATATTCACTAGACGAAAAAGTCCTAATCCAAATATTGATCACTGTTTTGAAAAGCCTGTCATCTTATCTTTTCAGAACTGTGTTTTCAGTGTTCTGATAATATACATTTTTCTACTATTTTAGATTTCAGATTAAGCTTTGATAATTCTAAATTAACTAGTTTCAAATTTATAGTCCAGGAAATAGGCATGTGATATAAGCTAAGAGGCTCCATGTGTAGATAAAGAAATTTTTTAATCACTCAAATCTGATTATTTCACTCTTTAATGGTTCCTCATTTTCCTTAGGCTGATATACAATTATGTTTTCATGGCTTTCTCCTCTAGTCCTTTCTCTTGTTATTTTCTCCTCCATGGAAGTAAGTAAGCTTTTAGTCATTCTGAATTTCTTTCAGCTCTTCAAATATGTTACGTTTTTTCTTTGCTATAATAGACAGAATGACATCTTCCCCTCACCTCCAAAAATGTCTATGTCCTAACTCCCAGAACTCCAAATCCCCTAATCCTCAAACTGTGGGAATATATAAATTACATGGAAAAGGGGAAATGAGGTTGTAGATGGAATTAAGGTTGCTAATAAACTGGCCTTGACATAGGGAGATGGTCCTGGATGATTGGAAGGGTCCAAGGTAATCACAAGAGTCCCTATAAGTGCAGAGGCAGACAGGAAATTAGAGTTAGGTATGCAAAAATGCCAGGCTGCTAACTTTGAAGACAGAGGAAGACCCACAAGCCAAAAAAGCAGGTAGCCTTGGAAAGCTAGAAAATCAAAAAACAGATTCTCCTCTAGAGCCTCCAGAAGGAATACAGCACCGCTGACCCTTGACTTTATCCCAGTGAGATCCACTCCTGAACTTCTGACCTCCAGAACTAGAAGATAATTTTTGCTTTTTTAAATTTGCAGAATGTGTGGTAATTTGTCATAGCAACAACAGGAAACTCATTTATCTGTCTAGAACATTCTTCCTTCCCACACCCCCTCACTGTAAATCTTCACCACCCTTCCAGTCTCAAATTAGACATCCCTTCCTTTCTGAAGCACTGTATAAACAACCCAATATTAGGTACCCTTCTTCTGTGCCTCTGCAACACCTGGTATTCTTGGTTTTCTATAATTCTAGCTGCCATTAAACAATCGGAACTACCTCCATACTTATCTATATCCCTCAATAAATTTTAACTTCCTCGAGGGTTTGTTTACTCTTAAATATGCACTACCTAGCAGAACGCCTGATAATAATAGTTTTTCAATAATTATTTGAGCAAATCATGCAATCAAGAAATGAATCATTGAAGAGATGTAGTATTTTTGCTAGAATTCAAATACACCAGCTTTCCTATTAAAGGCAAAATTCAATTTACCAGGAGGTTGGGTTTAATAGTGACATCAATGGTGACCACATGCTCAGATTGGTCCACAAATCTCTTCAAATTATAATATATTAAATACTGTGATCTGTGATCATAGCAGTGGGTTGTTCTACAAACACCAGAAAACTAGGCAGAAATGATACAGTCTGATGCTGCTGCTAAAGAACATATGGTGCTAACTTGTGCCAAGTCTGCCCCTTCGTCCCATCTCAGTGGAAATCCTCATCGGCCAACGCCATGTCCAACTTTTGTAGTTCCACTAATTCACCCAAGTGACATGAGCTCATCTCCACTGTCCCCATGCCCTTTGAAAATTCTGAAATATTTTACTGGCTGAATAATGCAATTCCCTAACCCAGTGGCCCTAAGGACAGAGAGAGCATACTTAATTCCTTTTTTCAGGTGACACCATGAGGAAGCAGCAGGATCCCAAGTAAGCATTGCGAGAAAAAGAAATGGGTGATCAGGATAGGCTGCCCACTGCAAGGATCCTCAGGAAACATGACGTCAAAACATGATGCTTAAGAACTGCCTAAAGCCAGAAAAGGTAGAAGAAAGTCTCAGAAAGATGAGAGTGGGAGAAATAATTTTTTTTTTCTGGCCAAAGGCCGCCAAATTTAAGAAAAGAAAAGAAAAGATATTTCTAAATGTGTATTCTCTACTGCACAGTCTCATAGTTACCATTAGCCACATCTGGTTATCTAACTTTACATTTTAATTACTGAGAAAACAGTTAGTTCTCCAGTTGCACTAGGCAGATTTCAAGTTCTAAGTGCCTAGATAGAAAATGATTCCACCATCACAGAAAGTTCTATTGGACAATGCCACAAAAATGTGGCATTGTGATCTTGGGTTCACTGGCTTATAGAATATAACTGCTAGCATTTTGGGGGTAGAGATATTTAAAGTTTTCAATTTGGAGTTTAAATAGCTTATAATCATACTAATTGGATCCACAATTAATTTTAAGGGTCTGGGGTAACTGGGATGAATTTATTGATTGGGATCATGTTAGACTCCTATCCGTAAGAAGGACAAATCCAAATATCCCAAACTCCTTACAAGATTTGGGGCAGGGTAGCATAATCCCACATTCACAGATACTTCCATGGAATGTTCCCCGATCACAGATGAGGGGCAGTGCTAGGAGAGTCTCCACAAACACCACTGAATTTAATCATTTATTAATAAAGATGCACTGCAATCTTTCCTTTTTAAGATTAGAAACAAGATACGGATGCTTATAAAGAGAAAATCCAAAAGAATATATAGAAAAAATTCTAGAATTAATAAGTGAATTTAACAAAGTAGGTGGATACAAGGTCACCATATGAAAGATGAATATATTTCTATGTGACAACAACAGTTAAAAAGTAAAAATTTTAAATATAACATTACTAACACATTTTCTTATATTTGGCAGACTTTGGCCAGAAAAAAAAATATCAGGTACTAAGAATAAATCTAACCAAAGCTGTTCAGGTCTCTCCAAGGTAGATTCTAAAACTCCACAGAGCAAAAATAGAGATCTAACTAAGTGAAGATTCACATCATATTTTTTGATTAAAAGAAATTATTCATTTGAGATAATAAATCTCTCCCAAACTGATATATACATTTAACGCAACTCCATTCAAAATCTCAAGTATTTCTGTAGAACTTAATATGCTGGTTTTAAAATATGTATTGACATGCCAGTTGTATCTAAAATATCCTTAAAGTACTTGAAAAAATACTAAGTAGGACTTGGTCTAGCCGATATGAAAACACCGCACACAATCATAGTCATCAAGCCCGTAGTTACTGGTGCAGGGATGCACAAGCTGACCAGTAGAATAGAATAGAAAGCCCAGATACACAACTACATATATGTGTATAGTTATGTTCTTATGTTAATTTATGACAAAGGTAGCACTGCAGAACAGAGAAGAAAGAATGGCCTTTTGAATAATGGTGTTGGAGAAATTGGGTTTCCATACTAGAAATCAGCAGGAAGGAAAGAAGAGAAAGAGAGAGAAAGGGAGGAAAAATTAGCATTTGACCCTTACCTCAAATCATTAATAAAAGTAAAGTCTATGTAGATTAAACAACAAAATAGCAAAATAAATAAATGTTTTTAAAGATAATATGGAAGAATATCTTGTAGACCTTGTTATACAGAAGGTCTTCTTAAACAGTACACAAAATGTCTTCTTCTTTATGAACAAAAAAATGAGTAAGTTTCACTAGGGAAAGATTTCTGTTCACTAAGGGACACCATGAAGAGAGTGAAAAGCCACAGAATGAAAGAAGATGGCGAACACACAACTAACAAAGGATTTATAGAGAATATTTAAGAAACTATTACATACCCGTGAGCTTTACAAAAGAGAAACTCCAAATGGCTTCAAGTATAAAATTGTGAATGTAACTGGTAATAAGGGAAATACAAAATTTAGCCACAGTAAAATTCTGCTGCATACCTATCGTTTTGGTAACTTAGGTTGACAATTTAAATGAACAAAATCCACCATGAAAAAGATTTGGCATAAGAGGAACTCTCATACATTGTTACTGAGAAAGTATATTCATACAGCCATGTTGGAAAAAGTGTGTCAGTCATGAAAATAAAGTAGAAGTCACACATCCTGTTGCTTAATTCCAATCTCCATGTGATTATGTTCATTAGGATATATACACAAGAATATTCATGGCAGCACTGTTCCATGGCAACCAAAAACAGAAACAACTCAAAGTTCCAGGAGGAGTAAAACAGACAAGCAGAATGAGGTACAGTCATACATTATGCAATGTAAGCGAATTAACGCAGTTACACCCAATGATCATGAATTTTGAACAATACTGAGAAAACGAATTAAGATGTAATCTAATATAGAAGGTATGATTCCATTTTGAAAAAGTTCAAAAGCTGATGAAATTAAAATTGGGCATAAGACATGAATAAGTGCTAAAACTATTTTTACAAAAGCAATAGTTATTAATATAAAACATAAGGTATTTGTTATGTCTGGGGGGAAGGCACAATGGTAGAGAAGGGATAAATGGGGGCTTCTTTGATATGTTCTGCTTCTTGACCTGAGTGATGGTTAAGCAGATGTCATTCTGTATATTCTGTATATTCATATTTTACTCACTTTATTGTATTTATGTATGGTATAGTATGTTATAGTTCACACTAAAAAAATTTACAAAAACCGAAACTTCAATGAAGCACATAAATATCGAACATCCTACACCCAGCCGCCTCAAATACCACATACTTTTCCTCAAATTACCTTAGAAATTTGAAGTAGTTAAAACACAACTAAAATAAACATGAACGATCATCATGCATCATGGGAAAGCACCTGGTCAAAAACTGTCTGAAGTGCAGGTATTTAGAAAGGCAAACCATAGGCACAAAATGTGAAGCTAGGGAAAGCCTGAAACATGTCTGATCTTATTAATGATTGCCAAACATTATAGAATGAAAATGATTCACACTAGAAAATCACAATTTAAATTAGTCTAAGAGAAGCATGGTTAGAATTTCTTCTACACCCACATGTGTAGAGGGTCTGAGAGGGTCTAATAAGCTTAAAGACAAATAATAGACATAAGCAGTTCTAGACTAAAATTGATGATTTCATCTTAAATATGTACCTGAAAAGATGCTGCATTCTCCATCACAATAATATAAATGGATCATTTAATAGGTGTGTGGGCTAATCGTTCTTTTAATTCAATCATTTTTCCAGGTTTATGACTATGGCCCAAGGCATATATTTAGATGCTCTTTTTTTTTTTTTTTTACAGCTACAAGAACAGGTAACGTGAGCCCTAAAAGCATTATACAGCATATCTGCAGGATGAAAGAGCTTTGAAGTATCTCGTCTAACTCCTTTATTTTACTGCTTGGTTGAGTTGTCTACCCTTTTCTGGGAATTACATTAGTTGAGCTAATCCTTAGAGCTCTCTTAAAAACATTTTTAAAAATTCAAACACTGATTTTGCCACAACTGCACTCCATGACCATAGACTGAAGGATTCAATACTAATGCACTTGCAATATTTTCATTTTCAAAATTATATGGGCAATGAATTTTTGTCTAACCTAGTTGATTGAAAGAATATTAATATACTTTGGTTAGACTTTTAAAATACTAAGAAGTCTTATACTGATCATTTTAGTGCTGATTAAGGCAACAGATAAGCCATTATTTCTCATTTAAGTCAATGTTCACACAAATCAGAAAATAAGGACCTATGGAAAGGTCATAAAGAAAACTCAAACTATATACCTTAGATGTCATTGTCAATACCCTGGTTACATCCTTTTAGACACTGTCTTTGGTCCTGTCATTCATTGTACAGAATGCAATCTTACCCTATAATTTTATAATCTGATTTCTGGCTTAGTTAACATTATATGCAGTTGTAATGTCAATAAATGAATATCTACAGCTTCCTTTAATGACTTTAGAGTCTTCTAATATAGGAATGCCTCACACAGAGTACAGCCAACCCAAGGTTGCTAGATATTAAGATTTTTTTAAATATAACTGGGGCTCAGTTGATAAATATGGACTCTTGGTTTCAGCTTAAGTCATGATCTCATGGTTCTGTAGGTTTAAGCCCAGCATCAGGCTCCAGGCTGACAGTGCAGAACCTGTCTGGGATTCAAGGTCTCCTTCTCTCCCTGCCCCTCCCCCACTTGTGCTCGCTCTGTCTCTCTCAAAATAAAGAAACTTTTTTAAAAAGTTGGGTTTTTTTTAAATATCACCATCACATCACACACACACACACACACACACACACACACACACACACACACAGGACAGGTTTAATTATCTGAAGACTAACTTAAATTTTGATTTAAAAGTAGTACTATCTATTTGTGTGAAATGTCCAAAATAGGCAAATCCTTAGGGACAGAAAGGAAATTAGTGGTTTCCAGGGGTAGGGGGATGTGAGGGGAGGACGGAAAGTGACAGCTTAATAAAGTGTTTCCATCAGGGGTGATGACAATGTTCTGGAGCTATAGAGGTGTGATGGTTGCACAACACTGTGAATATATTTTAACACGATAAAAATGAAAATGAAAACTACTGGAACTTAAGCACAAGCAAGGAAGCTCTTTAAAAATGCCTATTAAAGACAAAATATTGCCAAATGCTCTATGGTTCACTCACATGCCACTAATTTTATAAATCAAACCCCAAAATGGTTACTTGAGATATTCATTTTTAATGAATATCTTTGCTTTCTTGAGCAGGAGATGTTTTCAGTAAGTTTACTAGAGATTCGCAAAATCAAGCCATGAACATAAATGCAATACTGAACATCTTGAGTCTGAAGTACTTGTCTTGTCGGCTACTAAAAATAGAGATCTGATTGCAAAGAAAAATATATCCTAAATATTTATAACCAGAAGCCAAAAGCCTACTGATAATAAAACAAAAATAAAATATTTATGAAATATTATTTCATAAATTCATACTAACAAAAATATCAAAATTGTTATGAGCAAATGATAGGAAAAAATGAACTGTTAAAATGCATATTAATTGCTGGGCTTAGAGAAGCATATTTTAGCCTGCTGAGAAGGTTAATAAGTATGTTTCTGGATTCTAATTCATCCCTAACCACTGAAAGCCTGGAAAAGACTTTGAGGTGATTTTTTAATAATTAGTACTTTAAACTGTGATAAATTATACATACATGAAATTTACTGTCTTAACCATTTTTAAGTGTACAGTTCAGCAGTGTTAAATATACCCACATTGTTGTGCAATCAGTCTCTGATTTTTTTTTAACATTTTATTTATTTTTGAGG
Source organism: Suricata suricatta (assembly GCF_006229205.1). Taxonomy (NCBI): domain Eukaryota; kingdom Metazoa; phylum Chordata; class Mammalia; order Carnivora; family Herpestidae; genus Suricata; species Suricata suricatta. The sequence goes on along the minus strand of NC_043713.1, from coordinate 55,757,251 downwards.
GACAGAGAGACAGAGCATGAGCAGGAAAGGGCAGAGAGAGAGGGAGACACAGAATCTGAAGTAGGTTCCAGGCTCCGAGCAGTCGGCACAGAGCCTGACGTGGGGCTTGAACTCACAAACCGAGAGATCATGACCTGAGCAGAAGTCGGCCGCTTAATCGACTGGGCCACCCAGGTGCCTCTGATTTTTTTTTTTAAACTATCAACCTTCATGGGTATTTTATTTCCCACTCACACACTTGTGTCACTCAAGAGAGTTCTAAGCCTAGGGCAACCATAACCAGCAGACAATAGGATGAGTCGAATTCAAATCTTAAATCGAATGGGAGTGTCCCCCTCCAATGCAGTAAATGGAGCACAGGACATCTGAAGGCAAGTCAAATAGCAATGTCAAAATCAAATCCCAGAGGCCACGCTAAGATTGCTCAGTGTGAAGGAGTGGTCAGGGGCAGCTACAGTGACAGCAGCAATATACCTTGAACATGAGATTAGCCCCTTCTAAGTCTGTGGCTAAAGAACCCACTGGACTGCCCAGACTTCCACTGAAGCCACCAGGCCCTTGCCAGGAAAAAGGCAGGCCTCTGGGGCGAGGAGAAAGCTTGCTTCTGGGGGCTTAGTTCCCAGGGAGTCTCCTGCTCCTGAGATAACGCACACTCCCTGGCTGTGTTCCCACAGATGGAAAGAACAGAGGAAGTGAGGGTTATGCTCAATTAAGTACTTTCCAAGGCACCAGACAATAGCCTAAAAACCTACAATAGTTCACATGCATCTAAGTAGCTGTTGAGCCACAGCGCATGATCTGCATAATTAATTCTTCTCAGTGCTGTCATCTTCAATTACTGAGGGCCACTGCATGTTAAACAAACAAACCTAAAGGCCAGAGACGGGGCTGCTCTGAATGGGGGCACACCCTGGGTCTTAGGGACAGAGCACTACACACAAGAGAGAAAGACGAGCAGTACCCCAGAAATCTCGGCAGAAAGCAGAAGCACACAGCACGAGGAGCAAGCATCAGAGGGACAGCAGGGGAGGAGCATGTCTTGAGCAGCAAAGATGTTGGGGACATGCAAGGGCAGGCACCTGTAAGTAGTTCAGGACAGCAAAGCAGGTGAGGAGGGGGGAGGCCACCTGCACTGATTTTAAAGCCCACACCAACACTCTAGTAGAATAAAAGGCATTTCTGTCTTCTTTTCAGAAAACCTAGAAGCCTAGTGAGTCTGCAGAAAAAGGACAGAGATGAGTGGTGGCAACTGCCTCCTTGACAGTCGGCCTCATAAAACATTTAACTCTATCTGGTGATCCCCAGTGGGTGGTCCACCAAAGGGTTCCCAGGCAACAGGCAATTGCAGAGGAAAGGGGGCTGAAGCCATTTTATTTACACACTTTCCACATATTTGAAACAGAAGAATAAGGATATTGTTCACAGTCACCCTGTTAATACCAATTACTCTCTGGCTCCTAAAAGTTATATATGTGCTTTCCAGGTGTGTCCAGTGGCAGAGCACAAGAACATTCCCCTTGGGGGTGGCATTCTCAGGCTCTGTTACAAAGACCACTTGAGATGGCCATCAGGTAGAAAATTGTGACCAGAGGTTATGGTGATACAGGGGTAGGTTTAGATTTGGATACTTTGATTTGACACAAGGCTGACAACAGTACCAGATGCTAGGCTCTGCTGAAATAAGAGCAACTACACCCATTAGCCCCATGAGAAGCAATGGCCTTTGGTCTGATCCTGTCTCCTAGGAATGATCCAGTATACCAGAAACACTCCATTTGGTTGGCGACCCCACCCAATGTCCTTGCTGAGACCTCCTGGGGTAAGTGAAGTGAGCTCTGACTGCCCTTCACCTAGACTGGTCAGCTCCCACCAGCCCTTTCTGAGCCATGTGGCCAAGGTCCACACAGGCATGGAAGTCTTTTCACTAAATCTAAAAGGTTATGCCTGTAAAGATTCCTCTTCCCTCTCAACTCAGAGGGACTGTACTCTGAACTGCAGCCTGTGACTTGAATGATGATCACGTGCACCTGCCATCCACAAGCACTGAGCTGGTTATGTCAGTTAAGTTCAGTGAGGTTCGCAGTTCACGGTGGTGGATGTGCATTTATATCATCATCTTCCTACTAATCGTGTCTGTTAAGTCTAACATTTTTGTTACTAAGTGGTGCTTTAGCTCAAATTTGCAATAATGAATCCAGTTTTAAAAAGGGGGTTTATTAAAATGAAAAATAATGACAAAGGTAGTAGCAAACTTGATAGTTTAAAATAATAATATCTTGGCAAAAAGAAAACCCACAATGTGGGGCACCTGGGTGGCTCAGTCGGTTAAGTGTCCAACTTCGGCTCATGTCATGATCTCATGGTTTGTGAGTTTGAGCCCCATGTCAGGCTCTGTGCTGACAGCTCGGAGCCAGGAACCTACTTCAGATTCTGTGTCTCCCTCTGTCTCTGCCCCTCCCCCTCTCACAAAAATAAACATGAAAAAAAAAATTTTAAACCCACAATGCAAATATACAACCAAGTTAGAACATGCTGGTACAAGAGCACCTAAAAGAGTAATGGTATCATACAATGTGCCAAAACAGATCAAGTGCAAATAGAGGGGATGACGATAAATATCTCAGCATAGCCTCAACTCGTCCTGTGTGCAATGAATTTGCCCCAGTTCTCAGTAAATGGACTGTCCCAAAACTTTCACAATGTCTCAACGAAAACCTGGCAACTTTTTCAAAGCGGCGACTCTGGGTAATCCAATAGGGATTTTCCCAAACAAACCCATTAATTCCCTCTATAAACCTAACAAATGTTGTCATGAAAGAAAGACCCTCATTTACAGAGGCACCATTCAAAACTGTTCTCAAAGGGAACAAAAAATAAATGTACAAATCACACATTGAGAGCCTCCTGAAGCCAGCTGCAAGGTTCCTGAACCATATTATGTGCAGAGAGAAAGCAGGAAAGTCTCCTGGCAGAATTCCTGCATCACGTGACACTGCTGGCCACCAATCTAATAACAAAGTACAATGGCAACAGAAAATCAAAGTCATACAATAGAAAATGACAACTGCTCTCCACAATACCTCCCAGGAGACAACCACTGAATGTAGTCAGCTCTTAGAACATGGCCAGGGTTGTGGGCATGGGGGGCGCAGATTAGAAGGGAGACCTGCCTCCATTTTTGGTGTTTTTTGACAGGAGTAGAGCATTTTGCTGCACGTGTGGAAAGCATGATGTAGACTTGGAAAAGTGCTCGGAGATCGCCCTACTGGAGTTCTGGCCAGGCTCCCATCAGAGGTGCTCAGAGCTGCACCTGGCTACCACCCCACACCCTGACTTATTCCTGGGCAACAGCTGGCAGAGGGAAACTGGGGGTCAAAGAGTCTCGTGCCGATGCTATTTTTGAAATCCCTGGCACATTAAAAATGTAGGGATGCTAACATACAATTTTAAAGGATGTTGTTTTCAATATTTAACATATGAAACTTTAAAGACTCAAAATATTATAATGGACTAAAGGTTCATTGCAGCAGTTTCTACAATAGCCAAATCATGGAACGAGCCTAAATGTCCATCAACTGATGAATGGATCAAGCAGATGTGGTATATATATATATATATATATATATATATATATATA
>NC_043713.1:55549866-55753514 GCF_006229205.1 Suricata suricatta | reverse complement strand
TAGGTCTAACAGGAGAGACCTGGCAGGGGACCATGGGGAGAGGAAGGGAGAAAGAGAGTCGCGGAGAGAGTGAATACTGAAAACGAACCATGGACTGAAGGGGGAGGGGGAGGGAGGGAGGGGGTGATGGTCATGGTGGGGGGCACTTGTGGGGAGAAGCACTGGGTGTTACATGGAAACCAATTTGACAATAAACTATTAAAAAATTTAAAAAATAAAAAAATTTAAAAAGCACTAATTTCTGGTACATCATAAGCAGTATGATCCAGCAGTGAGACACAGACTTGGCCAAATGATGAACACGTTCTACTTTCCACCTTGTGTCTCTGTGTCTTAAAGCTTGTCCTCTTTTTGAGGATAATGTTGAGAGTCTCAGTGTGAGGCTCCTGTCCCGTCTGTCCCCCCATGCTCACCCCATGACTCTTACCACATTCAGGTGGACTCAACATCGTAAGCCTCCTGATATTGATTCACTATTGAATAAAGGAAAAAAATGGGGAAATGACCACAGTTTAGCTAAATTTCCGGCACACTATGCATGAAGAAAGAGAACCGCCTGCTGCAAGGAATAGTCTTAGATGGTCACAATGTCAAGAAAGGTAGTATATGAGCTCATGCGACCAACTCAAGTTGTGTATTTCAACAACACATTCAATATTTTGAGCAACTTCTCATTCTACAACTGGGAGATGAAAATAAATGCACATAGGTACCAAGATAATTTGATGGACAAAGAATGGTATGTATATTAGTTTGCTAGAGCTGCCATTAAAAAAAAAAACAAAAACAAACCAAACAAAAATAAAAACAAACAACAGCAACAAAACCACCACAGTTTCCATTAAAAAATACCACAGCAGAAATGTACTTTGTCATAGTTCTGGGGTTTGAAAGTCTAAGAGGAGGGTGCAGCAGGGGGCTTTATTCTGAATCCTCTCCCTGGCTTGCAAATAGCTCTCTTCTCACTGTGTCTTCTCACATACCTTCATATGGCCTTTCCTCCATGTATTCACATCACTGGTATCTTTTCCTCTTCCTTTAAGAACACCAATCACATTGGGGCGCCTGGGTGGCTCAGTCGGTTAAGTGTCCGACTTCAGCTCAGGTCATGATCTCATGGTTCGTGGGTTTGAGCCCCACGTTGGGCTCTGTGCTGATAGCTAGCTCAGAGCCTGGAGCCTGTCTTCAGATCCTGTGACTCCTTCTCTCTCTGACCCTCCCCTGCTCACACTATCTATCTCTCTCTCTCAAAAATAAATAAAAACATTAAAAAAAAATTTTAAAAGAACACCAGTCACATTGGACTAAAGCTCACCCTAACGGCCTCATATTAACTTAATCACATCTTTAAAGACCTAATCTCCAAATACAGTTACATTTGGAGGTTAGGCCTTCAACATATGGATTTCAGGTAAGAGGGAACAATTCAATTCATAACAGATGGTCTTTTCAACAAATAGGACTAGGACTTTTGGATATACATATGCAAATAATCATAATCATAATCAACTCAAACCCTTACCTCACACCATAGTTAATTTGCATAGATACTGAATCTAAATGTAAGATATTTCGGAGAAAAGTAAATCTAAAACTTTTAAAAGAAAACATAAGAGAAAATCTATTTGATCTTGAGATATAACACCAAAAGTATCCTCCATGAAAGAAGAAAATGAGTAATTAGACCCTGCACATCATTCTAAGCTTTGTACATATTCTCTCACATTTCTTTTTTAATTTTTTTAATGTTTTATTTATTTATTTATTTATTTTGAGAGACAGAGAGAAACAGAGCACGAGCAAGGGAGAGACAGAGAGAGAGGGAGACACAGATTCCAAAGCAGGCTCCAGGTTCTGAGCTGCTAGCACAGAGCCCAACGTGGGGCTTGAACCCATGAATGTGAGATCATGACTGACTCAAAATCGGATGCTCAACTGACTGAGCCACCCAGGTGCCCCTCTCATATTTAATTCTTACAACTACATTATGACATGAGTTTTCATTTCTACATTTTACAGATGAGAAAACTGAGGTTCACAAAGGCCAAGTAACTTGAGCAAGATCACATGGTTAGAAGGTGCTAAAGTCAGAAAGACTGAGGGCGCCTGAACGGCTCAGTCAGTTGGGCGGCCGACATTGGCTCATATCATGGTCTCACAGTTCGTGGGTTCAAGTCTCGTGTCAGGCTCTGTGCTGACAGCTCAGACCCTAGAGCCTGCCTCTGATTCTGTGTCTCCCTCTCTCTCTGACCATCCCACACTCACACTCTGTATCTCTCTCCCTCAAAAATAAAGAAACGTTTAAGAAGTAAAAAATTAAAGTCAGAAAGCTTGAAGTAAGCTAACAGCAATTTTCCTATTGGGCATATTACAGAACAGAATTAAAACCCAAGCCTAATATTTTAGTAGAATAAAAAAAATATTTTCTAAAGCTTAATACAGCCAAACTGTGGTGTGGGAGCCTATTTATTATTATCTCTAAGTTAAAATATACAAATATCCAGCTTTCAATTGTGCATGTTCCTTTAATGTGGTCCTTGTATGGCCTGCAGGGTGAAATCTCAATGTCCAGCAATGTAGATATCTTGAAAATAATGTTTAAAAATTCTCTCTTGGGGAAGAAACCATTTTTATATTTCTCAATTTAAAATAAGTCCTTTCAAAATTTATTTTAGAATTTCTGATTGATCTTTTTTAAAATATGTATTATGTGTCAGTCATATAATCAGTGGGTACCAGAAGTTTGCGAAACACAGTATTATATAATGAGACGTCTGAGCCCCAGAAAGACAAGCACAAATGTCAGAGGGATGGTAGAGAAGCCAAACAGAACAAAACAGAATGGAAGAGAGTAGAAGTGCCATGTGCTCTTCACCTTCTAGAGTTTTCCTACCTAGAAAGAGAAGGTAGAGCGATCTTCACATGCCTCTACAATAAACCGCTTCTCCCAGGCCCAAGGTTAAAACTGAATTTAATATTCTGTATCAGACCACCGTGAAGAATAATCTATACAAATTATGATGATGTCATCTGTAAACACCTATTGGTATCAATGGCTTTAAATTATGGGTTGGCATTCTGGTTTATGAGGAAGCTCCTTAAGATGTATTAAAAATCTGTTTACTCTTCGTATTGATTTTTTGATTAATATGTTATCCAGAGAGGTTATATGCAATGGTTTCCCTAGAAAAGCTGACATTTATTCAATGATATTTACTTTACTGAATTAAGTAGCAATATATGCTCATATATCTTGGCTATCTCTAGAAAATTATCTTCTCAGAGTTAAGGTAAAGGAATATCTGTTTTATAGAAATATTAGGGTATGACTTAATGACATAAAGCCTAAGAAAAGCTCTATGTGTGTAATATCTACAAGTTACAGATTAATTCTTTCCTGGTTTTTATATCAAAACACCAGAAAATTAAAGTGAATTCTCAAAACTATTTTGGTCAATTAACTGGATTTTTTAAAATGGCCTTCATTTTAAAGAAAAAAAATCATCATTATTTTCAATTTTCAGTAATTTTCTCTAGTCATAAGTCACCAGGACTATGGCCTTTTCTTAAATAAAATCCTCTATGGACAAAAATGGCAGAGGCTGCAAGCCGGTCACGAAATGTTCTTTCTTCTTCCTCCAGGGCATCCAACCAAACTCTACTCCCCAGCTATCCCTGCAGGTTGCAGAGACCACGTGTCTTTGTTCTACTTCTGAATCTGGTCCACAGCAACCTCCCACATCAATCCTCCCGCGACTGTCTCCTTTGCCACCAAGATGTACACTTGAGGGCAATCTTGGAAAACACATGCAAAAGATGGCCGAGTCCTCCGCAACATGGATGTCTTGTAGCGGGCTGTTCCCAACCCGAAGACTTCCAATCTGGAACCACCCTAGACTGCTACACGAATGGAAAACTAATGTCTACAGTGTGAAGGCAGCATCTAGTGCATTTTTTGTATTCTGTGAATTCTTAGCAAAAAACAAAGAGCTTCATTTTCTTTAGAAATCTCTTTAATCTCAAAATAAGGATCTAGATCACAGAACCTATTGAATTTAGATGTATCCTATTCTCAGAACTCATTCAATAAGTCAATAGACATTTGTGGAATAATCATTTCATTTGCTCTTACAAAGACTTACAAAGTTAGTGAAAATGTCTCCCATGAATATAATTAATTACTTAGCTTGGAAGACAACCTATTTATAAATTACATCTTCAAATTACAGAGAAAGCCGAATATTATAAAAATATGATAAATTACTAGTTCCTTAAAGAACAATGCTTTTGGTCACAATTGTTTTCTTTTTTTAATTATTATTCGGTTGGTTGGTGAGCTGTTTTCTGTGTTTATTTTTTGTGAACCAATATTCATTTCTCTTTCTAAGGGTGAGCAGCCACTCCTATGAATTCCCTCAGGGTGCTCTCTTTCTTTTTTTGAACTGGAAGAAAGTTCATCAAGTTAGAAAGTACTGGTCTTAGAACTTGAAAACCAGTAATTTCCCTCATTATTAGTAGAAATAGCAAGAAAGGCAGGAAATGAAACAGATGGTGACTCTAAAGGGTTTTACAATAATTATTTTTGAAAGGTTTTGCTGAATTTGTCTAGAATGAAGCCTTAGCAATCTCTTCTTTGACCTACCTGAATTGAATAGGTAAGTTAATTAAGGAAGAAAGGGGGGAAAATCACTTAAATCAGAAGATTCCTTGAAACCAAGACTGTTTCAAAATTCCTCTCTTTGGGTGAGTGGGTATGTAGAGGCAAATGAGGATAGCCTCTCTCTACCCACTACGCTGACCTCAGAAAATCTGGGACCAAAGTTTATCCTGCTGTCTGAAAAAATATCTGATCTCTGGGATTTATTCTGAATCAAAACACAGGGCAGGCTGTGGTGTGAAAGGATCACAGAGGATTTAAATCTGCTCCCTGGAGCTCTGGGGGCTCTCTGCTCTCTGCTCTTTGCTTTCCCGTGGACATGTCATTAAAGGCCACTGGGGAAGGTCACTAATGATAAAGATCTTATGAAACACAAGAATAAATAAGAACTCTTAACGGGGCCAAAGGAGATAAGGAAGAGAAGCAGAGAAGGCATATTCATGAGCTCATTTGCAAAACCTGACCCAGTGTCTTAGCAATGTCACCTGGAACAAGGGCAGCCCATTCAATTAAAAGAGCAAAGAATTACACGTCTCCATCTGCTGGAGGACTTAAGGAATTACCCAAATTAGAAAGTGTGACTTGGCTTTATAATGCTTATTGAAAATCTTATCAAACAAATTAAATAAGAAAAGAAAACAGGACCCTGTGGCAGGCTCAAGAAAGTGTGACTGGTCATACCAATCACAACTATATACTTCTATTACTTAAAGGTTGAAATGAAACAACATGACATTTCTCTGTTCAGTGGCAGGGAAAACAATGCATGAGCCAAAGGCAGGCATTTTAGAAAGACATATCTCAGTGAAGGGCTCAGTGAAGGCAGACCCTCCCTTCATATAATTCTACTGGAGGAAAAAGGCTGTATCTCCAACCTGCGGGGTGGCTATGGATGCCAACTACTAAAGTGGGCAGATGGCCACTTCCTGCTCTTTCTTGATTACATCTATCAAATCTTTTTAGGAAGCCTTGTTAAGTATGCCAGCCTGTGGGGGACTCCAAATAACAGGGACTTCCTAACGTGAGTCCCAGGTTTCAGAAGTCAACATTATGGGCAGGCCACTGGTAGATGAAATTAATCTTTAGTGAGTCTTTACCACTTCCTAATTTTAATTTTCTTTTCTTCGGGTCAGTGCTTTATTCTATTTTAATACTTGGTCTGTCAAGTAAAACTTTGCCTCCTTGCTCTTAGGTCATCCATGACTGTCTTGATCTTCTAGGATACTACACCAGTGCCTGCCCACAGCGGGTGCTTCATGAGTATTTACTGAAACAGAAAAGTCTAGAAAGAGCTAGAAAGGTCATCTGTTTCTGTCTTCTTTGAGCTTAACTATTAACTATCTAAAATAGCCAGATCTCTAGAGAGCATGAATTCTCCTGATAACTCTTCCCAGGCTATGTTAACATTAAACTCAGAAAATGTTGATCTGTTGTGCCTTTTAAATATTAGTAAATGCTGTTAAAACTCATATCTTTGGAAAGAAATGTGTTATCTTACATAAATGCAGGTATGGACATCAGGGAAACAGATATGTGACTGGTAGGTTCGCCTGCAGGACCTGTTATCAGCTCATACGTAGTTTCTATCAAGCACAATTTCCAAGTCTCCCTGAATAATGTTCAACCAGCCTGATATCACTTTGTCAGTGCACATTTCACAATAATAGGAGTTGAAATTATTTTATCATGACAGTAAATATGATGGTTCCACAGTTAAGAATCTCAGAAGTAGCAAAAAACAAAAAAATCTCAGAAGTAGCATTACCAATGATTTTATACAACTTCCCTACATACAATTAAGTTAAAATAATTCACTTTACCCAACCTTCTGCTGTCCAGAAAGCCTCCACCCAATTTCAAATATATGAATATTAATCCTACTTTCAAATTTTTCTAGAGGATGACATCTCAGAAACTAGACCTTCAGAGAACTTGTATAATTCACAGTTATGTGTCTTTGTACAATGTCATTGGGTGGGGGGTGGTTATTTATTTTAAATGGGTATTTATTAATATAACCAATAAATGCCTTGCAGTAATAGGGATGAAGTACTTAGATTGTCTTTATTCAAAAAAGAAAGTGAGTTTTAACACTCAGATATCTTTTTGGCAGTATTTCCAGAATCTTTTCCCCTTCTGTTTTTCCCCCCAGAGTCCTCTGGGCCTTTAACTGTAAATTGCCATGGTAGGCATTTCACTTAAGATGGTCTAGGCCAGCAGTTCTCAAAGTGTCTTCCAGGGACCCTGAATTCTCTGAGACCCTTCTGGGGAATCCACAAGGCCAAAATGGCTTTCACAATAATAATATGACGTTATTTGACTTTACTGTTCTCATTTTGTTCTCAATTACTAACAGATGTCCATCACTGCTCTGATGGCTTACGGCATGCATGTATATACACTGTTGTCAAAATTTCTGGTTCAATTTCTAATCCAGAAAATATAAACAGACAATACCCACATGAACAAAACCTCTTTAAATGCATCACATGCTCTTTTAAGAGTGTAAAGGGGCCCTGAGACCAAAGAGATTGAGAACCACTCAGAACACAACTCCAAAATCTCAGTGGCATGACACAAGGAAGTTTCTGTTTCCCTGGGGTGCATGCTCTCCCCGCCCCCGCCCCCCGCCCCCCCGGCAGTCAGCTGAGGGAGTGTGTGCACACAGGGAGCGGGGAGAAGTCACTGCTACATCTCCTCCCTCGGGCACCCAAGCTAAAAGCATCCCGATGCTTCCACAATTAGCAAGGCAGGAAAAAAAGAAGAGTATGGGGAATCTCATACTCACTGCTGAAGCTCAGCCTGAAAGTGACATGTGTCACTTCTACTCACATTTCACCAGCCAAATCAGGTGTAGCCACATTTAAATCAAAGGGGACAGAAACACACAATCCTCCCATGTTTCTAGAAGGTGAAAGTTGAAAGCAGTTATTCGACAACACTACTAACTACCAGAAGAGCTATCTCTTCAGGCAGCTCAAACCTTCCCAGCATCTTTTCCTGATACCATTATGCCTCATGACCGTGTACTGATGGGGACTCATGAAACCCATTTCAGGAAACACATGGAAAAAGTGTATTTAAATATGACACATACGAGGGGCACTTGAGTGGCTCAGTCTGTTATGCAGCCAACTTCGGCTCAGGTCATGATCTCACAGTTTGTGAGTTCTAGCCTTGCATTGGGCTCTGTGCTGCCAGTTCAGGGCCTGGAGCCTGCTTCCAGTTCTGTGTCTCTCTCTCTGTCTCTCCTCTGCTCCCACTGTCTATCTGTCTCACACACACACTCTCTCTCAAAAAAAAACATTAAACATAAATAAATAAATAAGACACATACAAGGTAACATATTTAAGATTTTCTTTCAAGACAACCTAGAAACATCAAATCTAAACAAAACATATTATGGTATACTTGCCTAAGCTTGTATATAGTGCTATTGTGTAAAACAGGCTTTCTAAAAGTCTTTGTTTGACCAGATGTGTAAAACCAATTATTTATAAGAATTCATGCCACTAAAAAATGCCCAACGCCTTTTCATGAGAGCAAGACCCAGATCAATTCAAATAAATTAACATTCCTGTCTGAACTGACTCACCCAGCCCAAGTAACAAATCCAGATGTCAATGGTGGGCTGACCCAATGACCCATCTGCTGAAAAATACAAACTGTATCATTTTGTTTTCCAAATAACAAGCATTGATTGCAGTATTAGAAAGGTCACTTGTCATCAGCTCAGTCATTGACCTGCTGGCAAATTGCAGCCTGTCACTCCACAGTGAGCCAGGACCATCAGGAGGAACTAAGGCACGTTGTGTTTATAAAGCACAATTGGGGAGGTGACTCCATTTTCACAAGATGTGTGTTTAACAGGATGAGCATCACAGTCAGCAGAGATGGAAAAAGAAAACAGCATGAAAAGGAATGGCTATAGATATATTTCAGAATTTCCCAGGATGACTACCAGAAACCTCACAGACGTCTATCTGCTTTAAAATGCACTGAATCGAACCCAGCCTATGTCCCCAAGTCTGATGTTAAGGATTTCAATCTTCTGTACATTTTCTATGGGTAACAGAGTAAATATAAAAGATGTCTCTTTCAAGTTCCCTAAAAGGAACCAGGGAAAATAAAATTAAGAAACAAACCCGTATCAGACAACCTAAAGCATACGAATAAGGATGGGTCATTTGAAAAACACATCTCCAGCGACATCCTTTCTAAGACTACTGCTATAGTCACGTGCTACCCCACATACCTGATTCCGACATTATCAGTTGTCTCAATTTGTCCACCCACCAGAGAGAGGTATCATGATTGTCCAGCTGACAATCAATTAAATAGCCATATTTATTTCTCTTTCAACCATTAAGCTTTTAAATATCACTTTAAGATATAATTTATCACAATCTCCTAGAATAAAGTATCAGCCAACTATGCATTAAAGGCCACTTATTTAAAATAATGATCTGCACAATCATTTCATGGAGTCTGCCAAGAAATGCTGTAAGATTTTTTTCTGTATTCAGCCTTATATTATGGACAGGATACAAATGAATGCAGGCATGTATCCAAAAATAAAATTAATAATTCCTTATGCATCTTCTTGCAAAGTTTCAGTTAGCCACCAAAATATCCACCAATAGGATAAAGATCGTTATACTTGGTACACTCACTGAGGCATAAGACCACAGTGTAGATAGAGCATGTGTCCTATTTTAGAGAGTCCTAAAATTACATCCCTGAAGTTAGTCACTCTCAATCAGTACATCGGCTCCACTAAGCCTCTCCAATAAAGACCAAGGAATCATTCTGATAAGCTCCGAAAGGGAAGATACGGGTCACCTTAGTTTTTTTAAATATATATATAAATATTTTCAATGTGATTTGAGAGGACAGCCTTCTGCATCCGTGTACAATAATTGCTTTGGCATGGTACCAAATTGGGGTACTTCTTGCTGGTGCCCCTTGGGTCCCCATATACACAGCAAATTTTTTTTAGTCTTAAAACTACAGAACAGCTGAAACAGTAGTACAGTAAATACCTATACACACTGGACACAGACTTAACTGTTAACATGTTCCCACATTTGCACACTCTCCCAACACATACACGTATGCACACACATTCAACAATCAACAAATTGTCTCCTTGCTTCACATCTTCGCCAGCTCAGTACAGCCTCTGAGTGTCTTTCTCCCTCCAGGCTATGATGTGGGTCATTCCCTGATGCTCTGCAGCTTCCTGAGCAGCCTCAGGAGTGCATCTGCTGCCCACACTCCACTCACTGCCTGGAGACAGGCTGTTCCTTCTGCCTGGCCTGCCCACCTGCTCTGGCCTCACTCCTCACGCTCTCAAGGCCCCTCTTGGGAACACCTCCTCCTGGGGGCCTTCTGCTGGCCCTCGGCCACCAGGCTCTGTCTGGGCAGCGGCCTGGCCCCACCAGGGCACTGGCCACGCCACTTTGGCCTCTCCTGGAAGACTGGGCCTCACTCCTGGCTGTACCCTCAGGGCCCAGAATATACAGCTCAGGGCTTCACGTACAGCTGTAGCTCCAAAAGAGACCTTCCAATTCTTCCTGGCCTTCAGGTAAAAGGAATTAATTCAGGCATAACCATTTCTTATTTAAATGTATTCATCTCTTTGGGGCACCTGGGTGGCTCAGTCGGTTAAGCTTCTGACTCTTGGTTTTGGCTCAGATCATGATCTCATGAACTGTGAGCAGTGTCAAGCTCTGTTGACAGAGCAGAGCCTGCTTGGGATTGTCTTCTCTCCCTTTCTCTCTTCCCCTCCCCACTTCTCTCTCTCTCAAAATAAATACACTTAAAACAATTAAAATTTATTCATCTCTTTGATTCCTTGGAACATGGAAGGTCTCAGATGCACTTCACGGGGAGCCTACGTCTCTGACCACCATAGGCAAGAGGAGATTGGGGTAAACCAGGGCCCTCGGGACACACAGAATGTCCAAGCCTCCCGCTCCCCCACTGCCATGCTGCACAGGGCAACCTTCCCCTACCAGTGGCTATGCAAGCCAGTATATCAGTGGCCCACTCCAAACCCCCCATAAAGCAAAGCCCCAGACCCAGTGGCCCATCTCCCTCAGGCCTCAGGCTCTCTGATCTTTAAAGAAACTGTTTTCAAATCAGCCCAGCCCTACCCCACCACCCGCTGCAGGCCAGTGAGGAATGTGTGTTCCAAAGGCTGACAGGGTCCCAGAGTTTCACATCAAAGCCCACTGGCCCTTCTTTTGGCTCTACTGCCAAAGCAGGCTCCTCTTTTCCAACAATTTGGCCGTGCCCCGCTCCTGGGGCCCTTGCACCCAGAACACACGATGCATGACAGATGACCACCTCCTCACTGTGACTCTCTCAGGCTGGCTCTAACAACTGCCCCACCGCTCCATCTGAATCTCACTTCTTGCATTCCTCCCCTACTCAGATTCTGAGAGCTTTACAATACCTCTCATGATTGGCCTGCCTGTTCATTCCATTACTCAGCGTCACGTAACTCTTGTGATGTCATCTTGTACAACTTTACAGGAAATCAAGCAAGAAATAAATGTATTTTGAAAACACCTACTTATATATACAGGCTCCTTTGTGTCCTTTCCAGCAAATATTTAAAAAGTAGCTAGCCACTGTTTTTGTTTTTGTAAGTTTCCAATCAGCCAAGGCAAGAATTTAGAACAAGTTTAAATGAGAACATTTGTTGAACACTGAATATAAATGATTGAAATAAGTGATCATACCTAATAAAATAGCCCCTGGCCACCTTGAAACACTTATTAAAAATCAAGACACTTAAAATAAAAAAAGACTCCCCTGAACTTGAAAGTCTGTCTACAAAAACAGAATCACTGAAAACAGTATGTCAAGTGATGTAAGCCAGGCACAAAAGGACAAATGCTATGATTCCAATGATACGAGGGACCCGAAGAAGTCAAATTCAGAAACAGGAAGTAGAGTGGTAGCAGCCAGGGCCTGGGCAGAGGAGGGAATGGGGAGGGAGAGTTTAATGGGTACAGGGTTTTGGTTTGGGGAGACAAAAAAGTTCTGGGGATGGACAAATGGAAATAGTTGTACAACAGTGTGAATGTACTTAATGCCAATGAACCCTTAAAAATGGTTAGCATGGTAAATTTTATGTTGTTTACACCCATGTTAAAGTGAGGCTACCCAGAGCCCCATCCTGTTTAACTAGAATTCCACATACATCACTGATCTGAAATGGATATTTTTTATTACATTCTAAAGTCATTTTTCTAAATTTTTTAATTTAGAAACTACTGAGAGAATATAAGTTGGGTCCAATTTCTTTCACTGTGTCTCATCATTTACAGTTTAAAAGCTAACTGGCCTTGGGTGGCTCACTTGGTTAGGTGTCCAACTTTAAACCAGGTCATTATCTCACAGTCTGTGAGTTCAAGCCCTATGTCAGGCTCTGTGCTAACAGCTCAGAGCCTGAAGCCTGTTTCAGATGGTGTGTGTGTGTCTTTCTCTCTGCTCCTCCCCAACTTGCATTCTATTTCTGTCTCTCAAAATTAAATAAACATCAAAAAGTTTTTTTTTAAACCCTAACTGGAAACCCATCCCAAGCTTCACCAAGGTGATCTGAGTAAGATGTAGGGAGGAGTGGCCATTAGTGACTATCTTACATCTGGGTGGCAGGCAGGCACCTTCTATGGGTCATCTGAATCAGATTCCCAAGGAAAGCAAAACTGTTTTTATTTCCTGAGTTCAAGGACTGGAAATATTCAGAATCAACTTAAAGGATGCCAATTCAATGATCACCCCCTAAAAAAATGGTAAGGCAATCCTCCCATCCCCCCAAAAATACTATCAGTATTTTAATGGACTTCTTTGACCTTACTTTTTTAATTCAATCAGAAATTATATGGGTGGCCCCTGGATGGCTCAGTTGGTTAAGCATCTGACTCTTGACTTCAGCTCAGGTCATGATCTCATGGTTTTGTGATCAAGCCCAGTGCCGGGCTCTGCACTGGGCATGGAGCCTGCTTAAGATTCTCATTCATATTCTCTCTCTCTCATTCGCTCTGTCTCTCTCTCTCACCCCTTCCCATGCTTGTTCTCTCTCTCTCAAAAAAAAAAAAAAAAAGATTATATGAAGGTCTATATCTTCTGCGATAGAGAAAATAATAACCTGGTCTGACTGCCCACTTTGCTCAGAAGTCCAAATTAAGCTAAGGGATGAACTCATAACAAATTGCTCCTGAAGAATTAATTAATACTGTGCTGAGCCAGGTATGAGGCTGAGTTCGTAAAGTAGGTCATCTTGTCTCACCTGGTCCACAACCCTACAAGGCAGGTTCTAAACACCTTTCCACAGCCTTCAGGATCCAGTTAAGACTGACCACCCTGCTCCATCCAGCAGAGCTCACCTCTACCCCGATGTGGCTCCTGCTCTTCTCTCTGCCCAGATCCCTCAGCCTCCATGTTCTTCTCGCTCAAAAGGATCACGGTCTCTGCTTCCCAATCACCCCACAGATAAGCTGGTCCTGTCTACAGTTCCCATCCCTTGGAAGACCCTGATCCTAGTGCAGCTTTTCTCTCCAGCCCTTAGCACATGCCAACATCAATGTGTGTCTCTGCTTATGAGCTCCTGCTTTCCTCCTCCCCAAGACGCAATCAGTAAGGGGACAGACTTTACTACTGTGGCTCCACCATGGACAGCCAGGCCCATGGCAGTCACTCCCCAAACACATATTACTATCAGTTTACAAATGAGGAGGCTGGGAAACCAAGAGCTTAACAACCTGCCCAGGGTCAATAACTACAAAGTGACAGAACTAACATTTGACCCGGGTGGGGCCAGCAGCCCCCACACTGGATAAGCCTTCATGTCCATTTTCAGAAGATCCAGAATGTTTCCTTCTGGGATGAAGACCATCCCCTCACTAAATGCCATGTGCTGCTGTGGGAAGATCACTCCTCAGTACTCAGGAGAGCAAAACTGGGAGCTGGCTGGCTCTCCGATCTGGAAGCTGGGAGCAGGTTTAACTTCTCTGAACTTCAGGGAAGCCCAGGGCGCTCAGTCTGTTAAAGTGTTCAAATTTGGTTCCAGTCCTGGCCTCACAGTTTATGGGTTCGAGCCCTGCATCGGGCTCCATGTTGACAGTGTAGAGCCTGCTTGGGATTCCCTCTCCCCATCTCTCTGTCTGCCACTTCCCAACTCAGGCCTTCTCTCTCTCAAAAACAGATAAACATAAAAAAAAAAAAAAAAAAAAAAAAACCCACCTTCACTGAACTGCAGTCTCCTCAGGTATAAAAGAGAGATAAATGCTTCCCAATTTTCCAGGGTCATCATGAAGATCAAAGACAGACGCAAAGAAGCAAACTTTGTCAACTGCTGAGAGTCATTCAAAGATTTCTTTGTTTGTTAAGGAGAATGATCAGAGAGTACTGGCTAGCCCCTCGCCTGCAATACAGATTTTGTTTTTATTTCTTCTAAGGGACAAAGTATACAAAAAAGCTAAATTTGATGCTATTGTGCACTGAGTCTGATGAACTAAATTCTGTATTACCTTTTAAGTATTCAATTCTAGAAAGCCATTAATTAATGAGGGGAAAATGTGGTCTTATAGGACATAATCTCTGAGCAATCCAAGAAGGATCTTACCAGTCTGAGGATGAAAGGGACACCAGGGAGGGGTCCTTACTTGGCTTGCTCAGTGATGAATCCCGATGTGATGTGACGAATAACAATGCCTCACACATCGCAGGTGTTAAGTAAATATTTGTTGAATGTTGACAGATTCAAAGGATGAATGAGATAATTAGACAACTGTCTGAATATTCTGTGCCAAAAATACTACTCACTAGATACAGACTAAAATTGGAGGAAAAATGCCTTTTCAACCCCACAGTCTCCTCTTCATCACTCACTAAACCTTGCAAAAGCCCTGAAGTGTGAATAAATGCAGAAGGCTTCCCTTACCAGAGGAAAATATGCCTGATGAATGCACCCAAAGAGGAAACTTCAGTTCGTGTGTATGCCACTCCATCATCTTTCCCAAATGTGAAACTGACTCCATGTAAATAGACGTAGTCATTTTTTCTATTTTCTGGGTCATCACACTAACAGTGCATATAGCCCTTCATCCAGCACTTCGTCTCTCTGCCTTCCACAGGGGCACCCAGAGAAATGATTCGATCCTTAGTCACAGCATCTCACGAAGACCACCATCCCCAGTTTGCAATATATAAACAAAGTGTAGAAGGCTAGATGAGCTTCCCCTGGTTACGTTCTACACTACCCGGAAAATGTGTTAAGTTTTCCTAGTGCTGGAAACCAAATTCAGTTAACAACAGCCCTGATGGAGTCATGATTTTTTTAAGTTTATTTATTTATTTTGATAGAGACAGAGACGATGAGAGTGGGGAAAGAGCAGAGGAAGATGGGGAGAGAGAATCCCAAGCAGGTTCTGCACTGTCATTGCAGAGACTGATGCAGGGTTTGCACCCATGAAGCCAGATTATCAGGACCAGAGCCAAAACCAAGAGTCAGATGCTTAACCAAATGAGCCACCCAGGCACCTCTAGAGTGATGACTTCTTAAAGGGACCATGTCAGGTATAAATAAATGTCAATATTATGAGTACCAAATGGCCATGTTTATAAGCTACCTGTACATTTTTTAATATTATGGACAGATTGGTTGTTTTCATGTTTTATATAAAATAAACTTGCATCTTCTTAGACATCAGATATAGAACTTGTCAAATATCCATTTTATAGAACTGGAGCACAAAGGCACTATTATCCTTAACTGAAATGTTAAAACATCAACTACTGTCAAACTGTGCAATTGTTTTTATATGATAAAACATTTCTTAATTAATACATCTTAATCTACTCTGATAATTAGACAATGTGCCACAGTACAGAGAGTGCCAGGATACAACAGGACTAGCAAAATGTACCAGATTATTATTTGGTTACTGAAGCAAGCATTCTTGCACTCAAAGTAGTAATCCTTATGATGAAGTTTAAGAAAGGTCCCCATTGCCAGAGGAAACCAATCGATAGGAAATGAACCACACATGCACCAGTAAAGAGAAATCATGAGTCACATAGTTTCACCATCAAACAAACTGGCTCAGAGCTAGCTGCAAAAGTATAATCTGTAACATACACATCAACTTCAAATATAAAAATTTAAATGGCATTTGGTATTTATTTGCCCTAAATATGTATTTCCAGAACCAATGTCACAGCCTTAGATTAGTAACCAAGTCAGCTTATATAAAGCTCTAGACTGTATTTAAATTTTTTAAATGTGGCTAAAAATAACCCCACACGTGAAGATACAGAGAAACAAACCCAACACACACTGGAGCATCAATCACAAAAAAAGACCCAGAAAAAGGAAAATTTTAACTAGAGCAAGCTTAACGTAAAAATTGTAGCCTTTCATGGTCATAATTTTAAAAATCAGCTTGATGGATTATTTGCTTATTAGAATCACAACAGGCCCACAAGGGTGAGGGGATTAAACAATAAAGAAAATCTCAATGGTTTTCAAACAGAAAGCAAATCTATGAGAAAGATAGAGAAAACCCCTAATCATCATGATGGGTTTTTTTTCTTACTGATTCTAATGGCCTAATATTTGGAAAATATATCACCTGAAAGTAGGAGAAAATGTGAAACAGTACTTGGTTGTGAATAATTATAATATGAATACAGAAAACAATACCAATATAAACCAAGTCCAAAGCAACAATTACAGGCTGGTGCCAAAATGGTCTAAGACAGGGGTCAGCAAAATTTTTCCATAATGGACCAGACGGACAGTAAACTTCTAGGCTTGGTAAGCCCTACAGTGTCTGCTGTCATGTCTATTCTCAGCTCTGCTACCGTCGCTTGAAACCAGTCACAGACTATGTTTAATAGGCAGTGCTGGGTGCCAGTAAAACTTTGCTTATGGATGCTGAAATGTGAATTTCAAATGTCACAAAATGTTGTTATTATCTTGATTTTTTTTTTCAACCAATTAAAAAAATCAAAACCACGCTCGGCCTTCGAGCCCTCCAAATATTGGCAGGAGGCTGGATCTGGCCTGCGGAACACAGTATGCCAAACGCTAGTCTAAGACACCACAGAACCAGGCTATGCACAAGGGAAAACGTACAAATATACATGTGAGAACAAACCCAATAGTACTTTATTGTTTTTAATCTTGTTTTTTGAAAGTTTATTTTATTTTGAGACAGACATAGAGAGCAAGTGAAGAAGGAGGGAGCAGAGAGAGAGGGAGGGAGAATCTCAAGCAGGCTCCATCCGCATTGTCAGCAGCCCGAAACAGCACATGAACTCCAGAATTATGAGATCATGTCCTGAGCCGAAATCGAACCGACTGAGCCACCCACGTGGCTAATATGCCCCTAATCCAATAATATTTTAAGGATGGTTTT
Organism: Suricata suricatta; assembly: GCF_006229205.1. Classification (NCBI taxonomy): domain Eukaryota; kingdom Metazoa; phylum Chordata; class Mammalia; order Carnivora; family Herpestidae; genus Suricata; species Suricata suricatta. The sequence continues at coordinate 55,736,422 of NC_043713.1, read as the reverse complement.
AAGGAAATTAACCCTCAGGAAGGTTTGGTTGTATCTGATTTTGCCACCCTAAATTTATGCTGATAAATTCATAAAACTAGTTTTTGTTTTAGTGTAAGAGGACCAGCTTTGGAATTTGTTTTTGAAATAAATATATCATGTTATACATATTAATGCAAAAGGGAGAGAGGAAAACCCTTGCCACTAAATAGTATTTAAAGCAAGTCATGGCTGTAATGTCTAAACACATTGGAAACTCTGTTTTCAAATCCATACCTTAGGATACTATATGCAAAGTTTATAAGATGTTTCCTAATTTCTAATAATGAAATTTCATTGAGAATTTCACTTCTCACCTTGGGCAGATAGGTCAGCTGATGTTTATTGCTCTTAAAATATTGCCACTCTATACAATACCAAATTATATAAAAAATACAACTGGATTGTTCCCTTATTGTATTTTCGTAACTCTCTTTCCCAAGTACTCAAGTTCCTATAGAGAAAGACTCATTTCTTATAATCTTTCATCCCCTGCAGTAATCAGCATCATGATTAGCATATACTAGTGCACCAAGGAATTTTTTTAATGACTAAAGTTCCTTTAATGAATAGGAGGGGGGAAATACCATATTATGTTATGGCAAAAAAATTTAGTCTGATGGAACAGCTACCAATTTTCAAAAATCTCATCTGGACCCATGCCCACTGACATCACGGGAGACCCACCGACACCCAACCACCCAAATATCCCCACAGTGATCTGCACTCTGAGGTGGGGTTTGAGGGCACACATTTGTAACTATCAAAAATCAGACGGAACTGACAAACAAGTTGGAAGATAAACCCCTCAGAGATCTCAAGTTAAAAAAGGCCTAACATTAGAGGGAGAAGAGAACGTGGGTGATGGGCTTTGAGGAGGGCACTTGTTGGGATGAATACTGGGTGTTGTATGGAAGTCAATTCGACAATAAATTATATATAAAAAAGGCCGAATATTAATCACCAAGTATTCCATTAGTCATTAGAAGCAGAATAAATTCAAACAGAAAGTATAAATACCCCACTTCATTCTTCCAAAGGCAGAGGAGCCTTCAAAAGCCAGAAGTTTGCAAAGTTGCTTCCTCTTTGTTCTTTCATTTATCCAACCAATTGTTCCAAGATGCAACTGGTCTTTGATCTTTATTACCATTTTTATAATGGCCTCTGCTAGGAACCCATCATTTCTATACTTAGAACTTGGACATCCTGGCCTGAGATTCTACTGCGGGAAATCAAAAAGTAAAGGACAAGATGGTGGCAAGAAATGATACCTCCCCCTCCTTCACAGAAGGGTGCACCTTATCATGTGACAAAAACTGAACTAGTGAAGGCTGAAAAAGATACTGTAATATTGGGGCTTATTTGTAAAAGTCAATTTTTCCAAGACAGTCTTCAAACTAAAGGGCCACAATAATTACACCGACTGCCTAATGTGAAAAATTGCAACGTTTTTAAAAACCAAATTAGAAGAAAATGAGAAAAGCCCAAGTCACTCTTATGGAGAACTCTCCCAGGACTAAATCTGAGCACCCTGCCCACTCTCATGGCCTCAGCCATCCCACGCCTCTCTGGACATAGGCTAGAGCCTCAAGAGAGAACAGGCAATGCCCAAAAGGCCTTCTGGGGTAGAAAGCTAGTATAGGGAAGGACATCTCTGCACAAGAAGTGCTATCTCCCCCACTCACTGGCCAGCATGGGAGCAAAAGCTGGAATTTGTAAAAATAACTAAAGTACCACTGATCCAAACACAAGTCATATTGAAAGCACACACACATATAAGAGAAAAAGAGAGACAGAAAAGGAGAATGTCAGCGGAGGGGACATAACCAAGAGCTAGAATTGTTTGAAGTCCAGTAAAGCCGTAGAGCTAAGGAGCTCAGTGATCCCTTCTTTGAAGTTATAAGGAGTTAAACGTGGGAAGGAGAGAGCAAGAACATGGTGGGCATTAAAACTGGTAACACTTTGTGAAGAACAACGTTAAACTCTACTTCCTGTTGAAAATCTATCTTTACAAGATGACTTACTAAATGCAATTATTGCTACATCTGGGTGTATTAATGAAGACTTTTACAGTTACAAAAAAAGTACAAAAATTGTGTTTTATCTAAAATCCAAATTGGAATCATGTTTGGTATTTTGAATCCTGAATAGAGTATACTCTTCACCCCTTTGTAACATGAATCAGCAAATCTAACTTTTTAGATTAGACCTGAAAGACCTAAAAAGGGTGTCCCTTAAAGTGATCAAGTTCAATGTGATTGACATTCACTCATCAACAACTCCCTGTTCTTCCTTCAAAACAGGAAGTTGAGTTCTTGTTGGTGTTCAGTGGAACAAATGTCTTTCACTCATGGGAAATTTACTAAGCACTTCTTCCAGAACAAAAAGTATCCACATTTTTATCTTTTCATCTTTATCCCCAGTTTATCTTTGGTGCCAACTGATCCCCTGAGGCTGACAAGGTTTAAGTTATTCCCCAAGGTCTCCCATTTGTGAAGCAGACTTTGTTTGGATTCCCCAGCTAGAGCTCCATCCACTACTAGACACATCTGCTAGAAGAGGCATCCATCTATTGCCCATATCTGCTGCTTGGGAAAGGATCAACTGGGGAATGCCCATTAATCTAGCTCAGCCGCACCCAAAGATAAAGGAAGTAAACTTTAATTAAACTTTAAAGGAAGAGATACAAAGGTAAACTCCTTGTACCTCATCACTGGTCCTCTTGTACTAGTACTATGTACTATGGTACTATGTACTATGTACAATAGTAATGTACTAGTTAATCACCTTGAAATGCCACACTCAAAGACCAACTCCCCCACTCATCCAACCAATACCCAATGAATATTAACTGTGATGAAGACTCTTGTGAAGCTGTGATTTTGAAAAAGAAAATTTAGGGGCACTGGGGTGGCTCAGTCGGTTAAGCGCCTGGCATCAGCTCAGGTCATGATCTCACAGTTTGTGAGTTCAAGCCCCACATTAGGTTCTCTGCTGTCAATGCAGAGTCTGCTTCAGATCCTGTGTCTACCTCATTCTACTCCTTCCTCAGCCTCTCTGTCTCTCAAAAAGAAATAAACATAAAAAAATTTTTTTAAATAAAAGAAAAGAAAAAGAAATTTTAATTTTTTTATTTTAAAACAAAAACTTAAAACTATATGCAAACCTGATGGCATCCACGGATCCGAAGCTGGTTTGGTCAAGGTGTTCACCTGCTCCCAGTTGAAGTCATCATCTTCGGCCTGACTATATCCGCATGCGCTATACGGCTCGTCAAAGAGGCAACCCCCTAAACGTAAAAGAATGAAAAGTAATGTGAGCCACAGACAGACTTCTGGAGTAAACTATGATGATTGCAGGTAACTGTGAATCTACTTGATACCAAACTAAATTTGATTTGACCTTTGTGCTCAGGTAGTATGGAACTTGACCGTACTGTACCCTAAAGGCTAAGCGCTAATCAAGCTGAATATTCACCGTGCCTTGCCAGCACTGCTATACTATACTGTTCCCCACCCCCAAGGAATCCAATGTTTGTATAATCCAATTGAGAGGAAGACCCACATAAATTTATAATTCATATTTTCCAGATTTACAGAAATCTGGAATAAATGATCCTATGTTCAAAACTTTAATAGGGTTGCCCTAGGTAGTCAATGTGTTTTCAGTAAAAACGTATCAAGATGTGTCCAAAAAAATTAAAAGAGAAATGCTTTCACCATAACACTGGCCCAATGTCAGGGGGAAATAGTAGAGGCCATGAACATAGCTTGACAAATATATTCTCTAAGGATTATTCTAAATCTAAGATAAAAGCAGGTTTAACTTTAATACTTTGGAGATTTGAGGACTCAAAAGTAAAACATTATAAATTTGCTTATAGTCCACACACTTTTTAAAGGCAAGAATAAATTCAAAACTAAACATGCGGTAAACATCTGCTTAATTCTGGTGCTAGAAATGAAGCTACTTCAAGAAACAAAGAATAAAAACAAATGCAATTTAACAAAGCAGTTCAGCTGTTTCAGCATCCTGGGCCACACTGACGATGTTCAGTGCCACCCACATTCTCTTAAATGTCTCCTGTTACTTTGAATTAGTACAATATCAAATCTTTTCACCAATGTTTCACATTGCGAAAGAGAGTGATTATATTAATCATATTATTATGAAAGTTCTAATATCCGTTATATAATGCTATTAGTTATATTCATTGAAAAGTATTACTCATACCATTTGCAACTACATGGATGGAACTAGAAGGCATCATGCTAAGCGAAATTAGCCAGTCAGAGAAAGACAATTATCATATGACTTCACTCACATGAGGACTTTAAGATACAAAACAGATGAACATAAGGGAAGGGAAACAAAAATAATACAAAAATAGGGAGGAGGACAAAAACATAAGAGACTCTTAAATATGGAGAACAAACCAAGGTTTACAGGGAGGGGCTATAGAAAGGAGGGATGGGCTAAACGGGTAAGGGGCATTAAGGAATCTACTCTTGAAATCACTGTTGTACTTCATGCTAACTAACTGGAAGTAAATTTTTTAAAATTAATTTTAAAAAGGTATTATTCATAATTACTTGCCAATGATGAGAAGGGCTCTGATCAAGAAAACACAAAATAAGAACATTATTGCACTATGTCTGCAGTGCAATAATACTATGTCCAGCAGCAAAAAGATAAATGAAATAGCAAATGTACAAACTCAGAGGTAAAGACAGATGTTAGAGGTCACCCGGGGCCAACCTCCACCCAAATGCTTATGTCAAGACTACAAGCTTCTAGATAGACAGCTTTGAGCAGGCAAGACCCTCGGGAAATTTAGAAAAGCATCCCCACCTTGTAGACAATCCTCCCTTTAAAAAGACCCAAACTCTGCTTCTTCAAATGTACACTCCTCAGCTCTACCCTGTGCAGAAATAGGAAAAAAGTCTCCACTTTCACACAGGAAAGCTGATTATGTGAAAAGAGCTGTTATGTTCTAAGTCTTCGCTTCCCCAGGCAAAACATGCATTGCTCCCCTCAGTTCCTTCTACCAGAAGGCTTTCAGATTTTCACTGCCCTGGCCGCTGTTCTCTGGATACTCCCAGGGTTATCAGCATTCATCCAGAACAATGACTCCCAGTACTGGAGCCAGAATTCAACTGGCTGTTTCCCTAGACCTCACACTCTTTCAACAGTCTGGGCAGAGTAGCGGTCCATTCCGAGCTTCTGTGAGCCTTAAGTCCTGTATGTCTTTTTCATAGCTGTTAACCTTTCCCCTCTCTTGTAACAAGACTTCCTGATTTTGAACTCAGGGCTGTACATGGATCCTTCTTACTAAATCCCATCTCATTGTCTTCCATGCCTCACTCCAGCCTGTTAAGAGCTGTCAGAATCCTGATTCCACCATTCGGGTATTAGTCATCCTACCTAGACTGGGGTTATCTGCAAATTTGATGAGCACACGTTCTATGTCTGCCTCCAAATCGCTGATTAAAAAATGTTAAACAGGGCAGAGTCAAGGGACCTCAGACCGTTTTAGGTCTCTCCCAGCTCTCTAGCTTTGCCTTAGTTGTTAGCTTCAGGCATGCCGGTGAAATTAGTAACCCTGGACACTATCCTCTGTGACACTTTAACAGAACTGGTCAATTAAACATTCCACTGAGAACAAAAACTCATTACAAAGATACAGCACTAACTCAATATTTCACCCTGACAACAACTGGTAATTTATACTTCCCTCCCACTCAGCTTTAACAAGTTCAGAAACAAAGTGGATTTGGTAAAAAAGACATAATACTAACAACTTTCCAATTTGGGGTAAGAAATGTTAGAAGTCTATGCAAACATCTAGGAGAAATATTTTCCCTTCGATGCAAACCCTAATTCTGATGTAGAAAATAGCTTCAGTACTGTAGGAATAAGCTCAAATAGCAGTAGCACTAATAATATTCAGACAGAAGGAAACTACCATGAATTCTGACAGAAATGGGGTCCCCCCATGGAAACACGGCCTGCAGCGCAATCTTAAACAGTGAGAAATAGCTATCGGCAGCCACAAAGCAATTCAATGCTGGTTAAAGATCTGGTTCACAAAACCACCATTGGCACTGAAGATATAACCAAATATAAAGGCGAAAGCATGCATGGCTGACAGCAAGCCCCAAAGGCTGATACAAAAACCTGGTGCAAAGATATACTTTCCCATTACATAAAGCTGCTTTTATCACTTGAAAGGAAACATAAAATATATGCTATGGTTCTTTCTGGACCCATGTACGACTATCATACCACTGGAAAATGGGATAGACTCTGAATTTCCTACTGCCCAAAGATAGATATATCTGCGCCCCCCCCCCCCGCCCCGCACCGCACACCAATTTTCAGAGCCACCACTGGCCTCATCCAACAGAGTTGAGACCCTAAAAATAGTAAAGGCAGTTTACTGAGCTAAAATGAGATGAGATTAAGGTGTTTACATCTGAATTAAATTAACCAATTAAAGAGACAACACTTAAACCTTGGTTTTCAAGGCGGCTCTGTGTAGTGACAAGGGGAACAAGGTCAAAGATCTGGCCGATCCCCCTCCTCCCACGGCTAGCTTTGTGACTGTAGACAAATCACTTAGAGAATCCTGGTCTATCCATCCATAAAATGGAGATGACACATATCTGACATGGTATTTCTGATGATTCAATAAAGAGAGCAAATGTCAAGTTAGTGTATCATGTGGTCAGGTATGTTCAGCCAGTATCCGTTTATCATTCATTCGGAAATCCTTCTTACAACAGTGACCCTTGTGGGTTCATTTCATTGCAAATAACTGGGATATGTAATTGGAAATTTAGAAGTGTGTGTCATCGGAAGGTGAAGAGCCGTGAGCCACACTCCTGTGGGCTTCTCCGTGGAGCCATGTAAGGGCAAAGAGCACTAGGTTTTTCAAATACATGCTTTGGGGCCAATGAAGAATGTGATAAGAAAGCAAAGTCTCCAAAAAATGCAGTGAAATAAAACTCTTCCAAAAATAAATCTTCATTTTCAGAATAACACAGTTTCTGTACAGGAATGGATGGGGAAATGGTCAGCAACAGACATGCCACGGTTTCCCCAGAACGGTTTTTACTTGGACTAATGCCCAACAACTCATGGCTCAACCACAGTCCTCCACCCAGATGGAATTAAATTCTTTCCTTTGTGTGGAGGGAAATCAGTATTAACCAAAAGTCATGCACAAGATGGAGGAAAGGCAATGCAAGCCAAGTGGGGTGCTGGTTGTCATCATTCACATTCTCTCTCCCCCTCCATCTCCTTCTTCCTCTCTCCCTCCCCCCATCTCTCTAGCCTCCCTCTCTCTGTCCCCCCCCCGTCCCCTCCTCCCCTTCTCTACTTCTCTCAGCTATCTCCCTCCCTCTCTCTCTCTCTCTCTCTCTAAAAGAAAGGTGCATGAAAGCCTACAGGCAGGGTAGGAATTCTGAAGAGAAGCAATTTTGGTTATAAATCTTAGTCATCTTGGTACTCTCTGGAACTGGTACACAATAGTAAAATGAGTAATGAATTCCCCAAAATTCTATGCAGAATTTGGCTACAACAATTTTGGCTGGGCATGTTTAAAATAAGTGCAAGGTAACATCCACTTAGTCAATGAAAACAACCCCCACACAGCCCCGACAAAACACCCAGCTCCATTCTGTTGTATTCCAAGATGAATAAGCTACAAATGTTACTAAGTCAGCGAACATATGCATTTTTTATTAGGGGTGAAAACTATAAGCTAGTTAAATGTTAATTAAGTCTCTACAAATTACAGGTTTTGCTTTAGAAAAGTTGAACTCTTTTGGGGGGCAATAATTAGACAGCAAGACTAGCTGTCTATAAAGGTCATTCTTGATTTATGAAATAAAACATTGCATTTGCATATTGAAGGGAATTTATCTTTCTTCTTTCTTTGGAGTAGCAGAGAATTAGTAGATCCAAGAATAGTATGATATCAATTAAGATAGAAGCTATAAAGGAGAGGATGGTCCACTTCTTCCCCAAAGGAAACCTTAAAAGATCTTTCACATGACTGTCTATGTCCTACTAAAGTGCCAAGCCTGGAGAGTAGACAAAAGAAAACAAACTGACAAGAGTTGGAGCCCCACCATTAAGAGCAGTATTTTATTTTATTTTATTTTATTTTTATCTCTTTATTATTGAAGTATAGTTAGCATACAGTATTATATTCATTTTGCCTATACAATATGATTCCACAATTCTCTACACAGTGACCCACATAGGTCACGACATGTTGACCCAGCACACATACATGTACATTTTGCAAACCAAATTTAACTCTACTGAGATACACTGATATTATCCATCTCTATTCTATTTGGTTTTGTAAAAGCCTGGTCCACATCCACTAAACTGACTTCACGGTCTTCAAAGGTTGCTACCAGTAGTCTTTAAGGTTTGAGAAGGAGATCCATTACCTGAGACTAGTTATTTTTCTTGAAGTTACTAACCAACACTACCATGTGAGAACTCTATTAAGGCAGAGTACAACCTGTGATCTACAAAATTCCATGGTCTCAACAGCTACCATTCTGTGGACATCTGCCATGTGCCAGCCAGATTCTGCTTAAGGCAACAGGTCATTATTTCACTTACTCCTCACAATCACTATGAGACATTTGTCTCAATTCAAAGAAATTGTTATGTAATAAAACCATGCATATGTTTACATGTATTACTTTATCTTAAAAACCCTAAAGGCAAGCATTGAGATCCTTTATGCCGGCTATTGATGTAATACCTCTGAGTTCTAAATTCACTTTTCATTGCTTGCTCTGCAGAACTGTATCCGAGCTCTCTAACTACAGTTCCTGTCTCAGGTGGCAAAGCCAGTGAGCATTAACAGTAGAGGGTTCTGAAGAGGCACTGTGAGAGGAAGTGGGGGCGGAGGGGCAGCTTGCAGGGCTCCTTAGCACACAAGGTTTCTCCAGTGCAGGGCCCACAATGCAGGAGCCTTCCCAGGGCCCAGCTTGACTGGTGCGTGGTGGTAGGCAATAACCTGAAGACCGGAAGTTAACCCCAGCGCTCCTTCAGCAGTTCTGTAGTGGGGTGCCCCCCAAAAGAACATTCCCATGAACAGCTTCCCCTGCTACTCAAGAGGACACACTTCCTCCAAGTTCCATCGCTGTGGCCCCACAGCAACTACCCTACCATCCACTGAGCCCTGGATATCACCTCTAGAAGGATCTCCTCCTTGGACCCTTCTATTTCTTCCCTGGACCAGTGCCTGTCTCTCATATCTACTATTCCTTTATTCTTAGAGCTCTCTTTACTTTGTACTCACCAATCTCTTATATTCCAATCCACTGTTATAGTTAACTCAGTTTTTTAAACCTCATTTATTTATGTTTTTGAGAGAGCACTAGCAGGAGAGAAGCAGAGAGAGAGAGGGGAAGAAGGAGAGAATCCCAAGCAGGCTCCACACTGTCCACTCAGAGCCCTATTCAGGGCTAGATCTCATGAACAGTGAGATCATGACCTGAGCGGAAATCAAAAGTCCGGTCCTCAACCCATTGAGCCACCCAGGTGCCCTTACTTAATTATTCTTTATATGAGACTCTCCCTGTTCAAATTACTCTGTGGTTTCTGTCTTCTGCCTGGACATTCATTGCTACATCCCTGTTTTTACAAACAGGAGTTTGGAGTGGTCAATTATCTTGCCCAAAGTCACACAGAGTTCACCCAAAGTCTGAGTCCAAAGATCATACTATTTCCAGTCTGCACATTTTTGCTCTGAATGCGCCTCAATAAGTAAACAATGTGTAATACTTATAGAAAGATTGTTTCATGAACTGCATTGCAAATAAGCTCACCTAAGAAGCCAGCAGAGGACAATCAAATGTTAATTTCATAAACTGACTTATAAGATACACACACATTTTGAATTGTTCTGCCTTTAACAGGTTAAATTGACTCATATATTCTAGCAATAAAGTTCTTCTTGTTATAATTACAGTCCATTTAAAGTTATTTTGTAAAAAGATGGCAATACTCCTTGAGGAGATTTCTGGAACATTTTTCTCATTTGTTCTAAATACAGAATGACCCCATTTAAGGCAGCCTTTACCAAACGCATAAAGTATTAAATGGGTCTCTCTACAGAGTGGGCGAATCAAAAACTAGTGCTCACGCACTGCACGAAGTAATGTTATATGTTCTATTTTCCTAAAATACGTGTAATCTCAGGTGGTCCTATCCACTTATTTCAAAGCTAAAACTGTCAGGTAAATGGCTAGAAATTAATATATTTCAAACAATAAACAGAAAGTGAGCTGTAATATATGTAATTGTTTTAAGAGTTAAAGAAACAAACCTACAGCAACATAATGAAGCCACTGCTTTCTTCTTATAAATCAATCCCAGTGACATCTACATTTAATTGCCTGCCAAACAATACAAGTATATAAAACCTCTTAAACTTTGAGTGCCCCGGTGATGGTTAGTGAATCAGACACTAAGCATTATAGAAATGCTCTTCTACATAATTTAATCCAGCAAGTAGTTTTTCCACATTGCATAGGCATTTAAACGGCTAATGCTATGCTCTATTGTAAAAAGTGCTATTTACCAATGGATATATTTTATATAATTCAAAGGAAATGAGCTGTCTTGTTCTTAAAGTGTCTATGGCTTATTATACTTACTGCATACTTCATTTCATATGCATCTATTGATTCCTGATTTTTAAAAAAGGCCTGATTGCAACAAGCATGCATTTTTCTTATTGATCTTAATATCTTTTTTTTTTTTTTTTACCCCATGGGTAACAGCATCATTTTTTTTCAATGTTTATTTTTTCTTGAGAGAGAGAGAGAGAGAGAGAGAGAGAGAGAGAGAGAGCGCAACAGAGCATACGCAGGGGAAGGGCAGACCAAGAGAGACACAGAATCTGAAGGAGACTGCAGGCTCTGAGCTGTCAGCACAGAACCCAATGCGGGACTCAAATCCACAAACCTTGAGATCATGACCTGAGCTGAAGTCAGATGCTCAATGAACTGAGCTACCCAGGTGCCCCATAACAGCATCATTTCTATTCCCAAATACTATACAGATGCATCCAAATCATTAGGGACCTGTCTCAGTTTCCCATTTACAAATAAATACCTTATAGAGTCGCTACACGAGTTAATTAAACCACTCATACAAACTCCCTACGAATTCAAGTCTACCTGAATCTAACACTGGTCCTCTTACTGTCCACCAATATTGAAAACTACTGTGTGAAAAACAGTTGTCTGCCTCTATCACTGCAACAGCAGTTTAAGAAAAAAAAAAAAAGGAAAACAAAATGATAGCGTATCTGCAGGAACTGTCTAGGGGAGACGATGGTCAAATCTAGATCAGTATTTACCACTTCATCTTTGGAAGTGCATGGGTCCTGAGTCCTATACTGGAGCAATGGCTCTCAAAGTAGGTCCCTGGACCAGCAGTATCACCCGGGATCCTGTTAGAAATGCATATTCCTAGGCCCTGCCCCCAACTTTCTAAATGAAAAACTCAGGGTAGAGTCTTGAGATTTTTTTTATCTTTGTTTTTAAGTGTATTTATTTATTTTTGAAAGAAACAGAGACAGCATGAGGTGGGAGGGGCAGGGAAAGAGGGAGAGAGGGAGGGGGAAAGAGAGAAAGAGGGAAGGATGGAGGGAGGGAGGGAGGGGGGAGAGAGAGAGAGAGAAAGAAAGAGAGAGAGAGAGAGAGAGAGAGAATCCAAAGCAGACCCTGCACTGCCTGCCACAGAGCTCGACATGGGGCGTGAACCCATGAAATAAGTTCCTGACCTAAAGTAAAACTAAGAGTCTGACACTTAACCAACTGAGCCACCCAGTTGCCCCTGAAAGTCTCGTGTTTTAATAAGCCAGACCTCCAGGTGATTCTGGAGCCTACTAATGTCTGATAACCACTGTTCCAGACTGACCTATTTAACCAGACTCTTCTGAGAGCAGCTCTGGGAATCAGTGCATTTAAAAAAGAATTCCCAGAATAATCTAATCATTTGGCCCATTTTTAGAAAATTGCTTCAGATCAGTGGCTTCAAATATTTTTTAAGAAGGTATTATCAATTTTTTAAAAAAGGCACAACCATCCTATGTTTACCTATTTGTAAATTATATAGATTATTATAGACACACACATAACTGACCTTTTCTAGTGCAAACTACAAAGCAAATATAAATCGAAGTTCAAATATTTTCTTCCATGCACCAAGGGACTGTACTATACACCTCAAAGGGTATGGAGAAAGCCCTTTGGGGATCACTGCTCTAAATAACTCCTTTTAGTCATAAATATCTCTCAGGTGAATAAGGGCTACAGAATAACACTGCTTGATCAAAGTGTTGAATTCCATGCTCTAATTTCATGCTAAGAAATCCCCGATCTATAAATTTTCTCCTAACTGTAACTGTTCAACAAAAGCAGATATCCTAGGTAGAAAATGATCCTGGTTGTTGGTCAGAGAAATCCAGGAAAGTAATTAAAAAAAAAAAACCAGAATTTCATTATACGCCCAGTAGCGCTCCTGCCAGCTTATTATGATTTACAAATCCATCTCTTGATGATTTTATTAGCACAAAATCATTGTGTGGGAAACCCGATAAAATAAACTCCTGAATTCACCCATAGCCAAGCCATGTTATGCAGCTTAAAACAGGCAACCAATTGTTTATTTTCACTGGATGCTGATTAACCTAAACTCAACTAAATGTATTCCCTCATTGAACATTTTTTCTCTGCACATCACACTCATTGGGTAAAATCAAATTATAAGGCAAAAGTAAATATAATTTCCTATATCCTCTTGGCAAAATATTCATTCCAATTTCCTATCATTAGGAGTAATTATTCTAAAACAAAAATTGGTAACTTGTAAGACTGACTCTATTTAGGTGGAATCTGAGACCCAGGATACATTAAACCCTGGCTCTGTCACCTACCTGCTCTATCTCTGGACAAGTCACAGGCTGTGTGTCATACTCTCTGTATGAAAAGGGGAGAATGCAAGGTTCCCATCATGGGAGCAGTTAGTGTGTATGATTTCAACAATGAAACTGGGGAACCGTAATAGAGAAGTCTTCTACTTAGTTTACGACGACTATGCCAATATGCCCATATTGTCCATATGAGCTAGGTGAGAAATAGTGCCCCCACCCATCAGCCACTGTTCCCTTCATCCCTCATGTCTTTCTTAGAGGACACATCACAGTGGGTTCGGCATAATTCTCATGCCCACCAATCTACATTTTTATACATAACATGGATCCAAAATCCAAGCCTCCTACCAATTTGGTGCTCAAGTGAGGAAACAGCATCTATTCCAGTGGCAAGAGTTAGGGGGTGGCTCGGTTTGGCTTACTGGGAAACACTACCACAGTCTTCAACTCAGAAGTTAACCTATAGGATTTTCGGGGGGAAATTCCAACCTTAGGCAAATCCCTGAGGATTTATGTCCTACCGCAGATACGACTCTTTTGTACAATTGACTGCTTGTCTCCTAGGGACACAGAGCAGGTTGAACTTGATGGGATACATGAAAGCGTAGTCACTGTTACAAGATGAGGAACCTCAAAGAGAGCCATGGCCAAGGTTCATGCATGTTATCTGAAACAGGAAATTAAGGTGACAGACACCCCTTTGTGGATACTGCCTATGAGGACTTAGTGGCACCACAAAACGGAGGTTCAAGCCAAGAACCTGAGTCACCCACCTCTCTGTCCAATGCCTTACCCCCCAAACACTTTCTCAGATGTTTTTCCTGCCATTTCCACTACTCCCACCCTATCACAACTTGAGTTTCAGCTAATGTCCCCACTGACCTTGACCCATCCCCTAACATTTAGACTCTGACCTTCCCTAGAATATCCCACACATAACTAGCAAGCCGACCTTTTATAAAACAGATAGCCAAAAATGGTCTCTCCCTACTTAAAACTATTCCTGGGCCCCTCATTGCCCACGGGATACTATCCAAATGTTACCATGTGACATATGAGATTTTCTGGATCTGAACTGTGTGTGTGTGTGTGTGTGTGTGTGTGTGTGCACACACACTTCTTAATCTTCATTTTTGGCCATGACTTTCCTGTAATAGTATGCTCCAGTAATTCCTGACCATCTGTAGATTCACTCCAAGGACCGTGCTGCCCACATGCCACATGTCTGGGACACCATCCCTGCACCTACCCCAGAGTCTGGCTAGCCGATTACTCTTTGCTTTTCAAATGCCAGCTCAGATGCTACCTCTCCTGGGTACCTGTTTCTGATTCCTTTTCACAGATAAAATCAATCACTCCTTCCTATGTACCATCAGTGCAAAACATGTAAGTCTTCTAGATGTCCTGATTACCCCAAGTAGCAACATGGTTGTGGGCAAGTCTGTTGTCTCTGCTGCATTCTGAGCTCTGCGGTCTGGCAATGTTCTCTTCACCTCTATCCTAGTCCTAGAAAGGTACCTGTTACTCATTACATACCTGGTAGATTTAATGGAATCTTGTGCAGTTTTCTACAACAAAGTTAAACACAAAAACCATTTGCTGCTGTATTTTTATTGGAAAGGGACACTGAAAAAAAATACTAACAGATTCTATTCACTCAACATTCTCACTGCGCCAGGGGAAGAAGGCATTCTGATTCTAGAGCTCTTTCTTGCCTTTTGATCTTACTCATGGCGTCTCCTTCTCTCCCTCCTCCTTCCCTGTCAGCTCAATTCCTCTCAACTGAGGACCCATGTGGCAGGCAGGGGAAGAGAGAAAGGGAGAAGGGGTTAAAAAGAAATACAAAGAGAATGAAAAAGAAGCCCTGGTCCTCAGGGAAGGCAACCTGGGGAACAGGAAGTTGTTAAAAAGGAGAAAAATGCTACAAGAGCCAAGAGAAAGACCAAAACCTCATCCTGAAGGCCTCCTGTCCCTAAATGGTCCAGATAAAAAAGAAAACCAGGGAGTCAGCAACTAGATGTGAGAATCTAAAATATCCATGGCCTGTTATTCTGAGAATCTGCATAATAAGGCTCTTATCTGGCAGACCTCAGCAGAAGTCAACAAAAAGCATAGGGATTCTGTGTGTATCATACTGGAACTCTGGTTTAATGCCTCCGTCAGTTGTTTTTATGTTTCAAACATAAAAAGAATGCTAATGATTACATGTCATATATCCTTCTCGTTTATGAAATGTAAAAGTTGTGAATAAGTATTCAATCTCAAACTTCAGTTCACAGGCTGTGATGAAAGCAAACTATGAAGAATACTTCATTGTATAATTTTTTAAACCAGGAAGCTGCATTCTCTAAGCTAACAACAATACTTATATAATGCAAAAAATGGCTAAGAATCAGCTTTCCTTCCAGTCATTTTACATGAACAATTAGTTGCTAAAATATAGGGAACTAAGAATATTAACCCTTCTGAAGGTCAACACAATTGAAGCATCTTTCTTTCCATAATTGAGTATTTACTCAGTATTCTATTTCCTTTGTTAGCAGGTATTATTTTGCCACTGACTAAAGAGAACAAGTGGGGGCGCCTGGGTGGCTCAATCGATTAAGCCTCCAGCTTTGGCTCAGGACATGATCTCACAGTTCATGGGTTCGAGCCCCACATCAGGCTCTGTGCTGACAGCTAGCTCAGAGCCTGGAGCCTGCTTCACATTCTGTATCTCCCTCTCTCTCTGACCCTCCCCTGCTCGCACTGTCTCTGTCTCTCAAAAATAAATTAAAAAAAAATAAAATAATAAAAATAAAAGAGAACCAGTGGTCTGAGGAAATAAGCCTGGACCAGGAAGCAGAATGTCTGGGTCCCAGGCATGCCCTGGCCTGTGTGTGGCTTTCAGTGAGGTAACCAGCTGGCAATGGGGAGATACAATGGACAGATTGTAGATTAACCACCAAAAAGACCTGAGGTAAGTATCAACTCTATCCATTCAAAAGCTTTTCTCCTCTATTCATATGTAAAACCATCCACTTTCTAGAATATTATAAGAATCAAACTTTGTATATATGTGCATGTGTTCATATATACACAGTTATATCATCTATTTGCCTACCTACCAACCAATCCAGTTACTTATCTTACTTTATTATCTGTCTAGTAAATAGGTAAATATTGGCTCTCTTTCCTTTCTGGTTCTCCCTTCTGATCTATATATAATAGCCCAGATAAACCAGATCATTGGGTTTTCAGTGTGCCTCCCAGAACCCTTAGACTCCCTTAGATTGCGAAGGTAAACCTACTGCTGGCCTTCCTAAAACCCTGCTTCAACCCGATATATTCAACATTCCTTTACTTTAAATGTTGGTGTTCCATGGGCAATAAGAGAATTGTACCATAAAATCTGTCAAATATACTGTTAATATCTAACTTCAGATTTAGATGATCTCTAAGGTAAGACTTCCATTCCAAGATGATACATTCTTTGTTTTTCTCTCCTCTTAAATGTAATTCTTATTCAGGAACATGATGGAAGTTAAAATCTGTTGGTGTGTATCTAGGTATATGGTTGAGACGGGTCTGATAATAATATAAAACTAAGGAAAATTAATGTTAAATAATACAAGCAGAAAGAATAGCAGAGCTCAACTTTAAAGAGAGAAGAGAAGAAGGCAGAGGTGGTGAAGAAGTAAAAAGGTATGAACATCTGCATGAAGACCGGCCAGGTTCATGGCCTAGGAAAAGCAGAGCACACAAATTCACAGGACCAGACACCCACTATTCTCAAATCTGTGTGGGCTGGAACTGATTTGGGGTGATTATTGCTATCCAATCCAACTCCAAAAAGATCTACATCCTATTTGTCGGAAAGATTTCAGAATATCTAATAGAAGTTCTTCTCAACCTGTCCCACTCCTCAGCAGCTGCTTACTCATGTCTTAAAGTATCTGAATCAAGGGGCACCTGGGTGGCTCAGTCAGTTAAGAGTCTGACTTCGGCTCAGGTCATGCTCTCATGGCTCGTGAGTTCGAGCCCCGCATCAGGTTCTGTACTGACAGCTCAGAGCCTGGAGCCTGCTTTGGGTTTTCAGTGTGCCTCCTTCTCTATCTTTGGATTCTGTGTCTCCTTCTCTATCTCTGCCTCTCCACAACTTATACTCTGTCTCTCTCCCTCAAGAATAAATAAATATTTAAAAAAAATTTTAAGTATCTGAATCAGTTTATGTATTTTTCAAAGTCTATAAGAAAGAAGCTCAAAATCTAAAACTCAAACAAAAGCTACATGGAAATGGATTCGTACGACCAGTCCTATAACCACATCTACCCCAATAAAAATATTTATTTAGACCACGTTCAGGCCATTCAATCAATCCCCACATACAAGTAACTAGATGTTAAATATTTCTTATTTTGATAGAGATCACATAAGGGCATTAAACACAGGAAACGTTGAAGGGGAGCAGCTTCAAAAAAAGGTAATATCAAATTCAGTGACTCCAAAATATGGAGAAACTACTTAGTGGCATAACTGTAACATAAAGCCAAGAGACTGGAGAACTCTTCTTCTTAGGAAGATTTTTTTTTAATTTATTATTTTGTTTTTTAAGAAGCTTGTTATAAGAGGCCACAGTCACTGGGATTAGTCAATCAAGGCATCACTGTATCGTTGGTTTTAAGCATCTGAGTGTGTGATTTTACATTTGATTAAACCTACCCTGGATCTCTCTTTCTTAGGAGATTCTCTTTCAGCAAGCTTATTGGACACATACCTTTAACAACATCTAACCTAGCACTGGGTACCCTGTGAATTGAGAATAAACCTTTGTGGATCAATATAATATTGACTGGGCTTAAGAATCAGTAACCCTTCATAGGGACAGAAATTTGCCTAGAGGAAACGTCACAGGCCGTCTTTATCTCTGTAACATCTAAGCCAACGATCAAAGGCGGGACTCCGGGACCCAAGCTGCACCTGCTAAGAACAAGCTGTAGTTACCAGCGGGTTGCCCAGCCTCAGCTTTTGCTGGGAAACACATCTCTCTGATCAGAGCCCCCCGTCCGAGTTAACTGCACCCCATTTGCAGTACTGATTTCGGCAGGATAAACAATATGCCCACTTCCCCACTGGTTTAGAAAGAAATAAGGGTGCAGGCAACATTTTCAGCAGCACACCTGACTGATATGAAAGTTCTTGGGGTAAGCAGTAAAAACCAAGTTGCATCAATATCCATTTTTTCCTCATATGCTCCCTAAATTTCAAAAAGATGTGTATCTTAGAAATGCAGATATGACTTTAACCACAGGAGAGCCAAGTGTGGCACCAATACTAATAATTCTCAATAAAGACCTTCATTATACTGAACTTTATATACTGCTAACTGCAAAATTAAAAACTAAAACCCACGGGAAACCAGAAGATTTAATTAGGTCAGGGGGGAAAAAAAAAACTCCTTTTGGGGGGAAAAAAAAAACCCTATTACAGATAAACTGTTAAATCTCTGGATCAACCAAACACTGTGTCTTCTTTAGACAATGGGACAGTAACCCAAACCTAAGTCCCAATTCGCAAATTGGGTGGCAAGCGGGCACTCTCCTCATGTGTTTATAGTAGGGCTCCTGAAAATACCAACTATCCCTATATCACAAAACATTTTTTAAGAGTTATTAATCTCTAGTCTCTACCATTGCATTGTTCTCATTTTGTATAAGCTTAAGAAAAGCATCTAAGCATTCCTCCTAGCTCAGTGATTCTTAAACACTTGGGAGTTGATGGATCCTCTTGAGAATCTGAACAGAGCTATCCATGATCTTTCCCCCAGAACAAATGTGTGGATGCAAATTTATAATTCCCTGAGTTTAAAGGTTCTTAAGAACAACTCATTTACTCAAAGGGCAGTTTGAGGACTACCTATATCAGAATCAACAAATAATTTCTTAAAACACGGGTCTTGAGCCCTGCCCTAGACCTAAGGAATCAACTGCTGAGGGTGAGGCGGGGCCTCTATTTAGGTCACTTCCTGGGGATTCTGTGGCTGGTTGAGGGCAGGGCAGGTCCTCTGCTCTAGCCATTTTCCTTTCCTCTTATGACACCAACTGGTTCTGAGACCGATGCTCCTCTGGCACTCGCTTCTCTCTCTCCTGATGAGCCCAGCCTCTGTCATCTCCACCTGACCAAAGGGCATCTCTACCAGCATCCTCACTGGCTCTGCACGCTTCGCTCACAACCACCCTTACCTCCATGTACACCAGGCTCCTGGGCTCATGTGTACGTCTACCATCCACCAACTGGCCAGCCTCCCAGAACACTCTTGCTCACTTGTCCATTAAGACCCACTGCCGCAGAACAGACTAGGTCTCCACTCTGTTCCTGTGTTGTCAGCTCATAATTCTCCCATGAATGAGATCGTCCCTCTTCTCACTCTGTACAGGGTTCAGTGATCTCACAAATTACATGATGAGCACCCCAAGCTTAATGCAGAAGTAGTGCCTGGCCATCTGGGGACCCTGCTCCTTAACTACTTGTAGTATTTGACTTACACTGCTACACCTGAGTCACATCCAAGGACAATCCTGAAAAGACACTGGAGATCCTCCAAAGTGTTATGCAATAAGGATGATGAGGGGGAGGATGGGGGATTGTCTGATTTATTAAATCACCAGTCACCATCCAGTAAGTCCAGAGCCATACAAGGGCACCGTTCAGTGTAGTAACAGATGCCAAAAAACAGGGTCCCAATCCTCCATTTTAGTATACTTAGCAACACAGGACACATACATAATCAACTCCAGTTCAGCCCTGTGATGAGGACACAGGAGATTACTAAGAGGCAATTTCAGATTAGGAAGAAGACGGGTGAATTCACAAGGGAGAAGGCATTTCAGGTGTGGCTGAGAAGACTGGTCAAGTTTTGAGAGGGCAGAGAGAGAGATTCAAAAGAGCATAAACACAAAGGAAAGAGGGGAGAAACATATACATTAAGAAGTCACAGAATCAAAGCTCATTTCACCATGATTAATATAAAGAAGGGCTGAGTTGGGCTGCAAAGGCAAACCAGAGCAGGACAGTGCCAGAAATGAGATGATCACATTACCACGTTCATGATCCCACATGGTCACCCACAGCAGCCTGGTGACAAAGGAGGGCAAGGACAAAAAAGGCACCCCATCTCACAGACAAGGGAAGAGGTTGGAATAGTGATCTGACTTGCTAACGGTGAAGAAGTGGATAATGGCAGAGCTGGAGTCAGACCGTTGGTTTCCTGACCCTTAAGATACAGGCTTTCCTTCCAGTAAAAATGTTATACACAATTACAGTAAAATCAACATTCCATGGATGCTCCTTCCACATTTACTATGTAAGTAAATTGCATCTTTCCTAAATCAAACACATTGGATGTTGTTCTTGAATTTTATCCCCAAATAGCATTGACATCTTAACACCACTGAAGATCCTTTACATACTTATTAAATAAAGATTTGATGACAACAATATCAAGTTAATTAAGGGAAGGCAAAGAGAAGTAAAATTTATTTCCTCAAATAGATACCAGAGAAAATTCACTGCTACCATCAACTACCAGTAATCCTGCCGAACAAATCGATCCTTTACAAGCTGTAGCACGTTAAGCAGGAGCGCTTAGAGAAGCAATACACTGGAGTAGGCATCTTGACAACAAAATGCAGGGACACGCAAAATTAACTGCTTGTTTGCTTTTCCATTTACATCAGAAACCTAACCTTAAAACTAAAGCAGCCACAGTAAACCTTCACGAAATATCAGACACTGAAATGGGGTGCTGAGAGATCAAATCTCCCTTCAAAATTGAAAAGAAATGCTAATATACTCCAGATCAGAAGTACTGTACCAGAAAGGAAATTAATACTAACTCTGAAACAGTATCTTCTGTTCCACCCAGTAGGAAGAAAACAATGGTGTTTGGTCAGAAAGTACGAGGAAATGTAGGGCTGTGATAGCAACAGAGGAAATGAAGATGCACCTTACAAAGAATCCAACATGGAACAAAGCTGTCCAAATGCAGAGGGAGTGCAAGGCTTGCATTGAAAAGGCTGTGATCAGAGCAAAGTCCCATGTTCTTGAAACTCCTACCTTACCTCTTACTCTTGCCTCCCACATAGAGAGCAGCAACTGGAAAGAGACTACAAAATGGAAAAAAAATTATACAAATATATATATATATACATATTTGTAGAAGGGCACAAACTTAATTTTTGAAGGCAGGACTTCCTATATAAAAGGTCTGGTCACACACTGGGCCAAGAGTATTTAAGAAAACAAAGAAATGAGGGCAGATTGTTCTCATCTCCTTTTATTTTGACTCAGTTTAAATGCCAAGTGACAGACAGGCACAAAATTCTTGCACTGTCTTCAAATCCTATTTCTGCTTTGGACCCAAATGCAATCAGCTACTAAGCCTTCCAATTACTCCTCATGTGGACCAGACACGTTCCTCTCCTCACTGTGGCGGGCAGGCGACCCTTGCCCCTGCCCTAAAAGACTGTGTTGCTATTTCCTTATTTCTGTCCTCATTTCTGGTGTTCCTTCTCACTTTGACAGGAACCATGTGGACTGAACAGACTACAACATCCAGCTCCTCGAAGGACCTACAAGATGAAAACCACACTCGCTTGCTTCTTTTGCTAAGTTCTCTGATGTTCAGCCACAACTTTCCATTCTCACCACTAATAGATCCACTTTGGTTCCCTCTGGCTAGTCCTTTTATCATCAGGCCAGTCTCAGCTTGGCTGTGTTTTCCCTGATCATTCTTTTTTTGTTTGTTTGCTTGCATATTTACTTATTTATTCATTCAATCAATCAATCATGTATTTATTTATTTTTGAGAGAGAGAAAACACACAAGCAGGGGAGGGACACAGTGAGAAGGAGACATAGAATCCAAAGCAGGCTCCAGGCTCCAAGCTGTCAGCACAGAGCCCAATGCAGGATTCAAATTCACGAGCCCAAGAGGTTGTGACCAGAGCCAAAGTCAGAAGCTCAATGGACTGAGCCACCCAGGTGCCCCTGATCATTCTACCCCTTCCCGTACTGGGGCCATGACCCTCTGCTACACGAGTTGTTTCATGTGTCATGATTATTTTCATATTCTTGGCTCCAAATATCACAAAAGCCTGGTTAATCAAAATAGAAGAACAATTCAACAGAAGGGTAAATAATAAATGGTAGCCTGGAGAAACATGCTTTTGAAGGGACCTAGGGAGGAGGGAGAGAGACAGGGGCAGTCTGCTCAGGAATACTGGCCTCTCATGTTACTCTGTGCTCTGCAAAAGTCACATAGTGAATCACCACTCACTGATCCCACTGGTCATTGCCTTAAAGTTCACATGTCCTGCATTTAAGCTCCTTGCTGACTGCATGTGGTCACTGAACCACATTCCAGCCACTAGAGAGAAGACAGACAGATTCACCATCTCCCTCTGACCCCTTCACAGGAAGGTGGGTCCTGCATCCCACTTGTCCAGGGACCACCCCAACCATCGCTACATACCCCTGCTACTTATCTCTCAAGAGACAGATCGTGAAGAGAACAAAGCGGCAGTGCTATAAAGATGCTATCACAAGTAGTGCAACTGCCAATCCAATTAAAGGACTTGTTACCTCATTTCTAAGGAGCACAACTGCCTAGCAATTATTCAAGGGGATGTGGACGGGAGCCTGATGTCTCCACAGAGTAAATGAAGACAGTGAAGGGAGGTAACACCTTGGGAGCCAGAAGTCTAGTCTATAGTAAATGATGCTCATGTCTATTTGTTTACTAGTTGCAGATTATCTTCATTCAAATATTTGCTTGGACAATGTGTCCATATTTGCTTTCAATTCAAGCACCTCAAAGGTGACAATTCGTATTCTATGAAATTCTGTATAAGAGCCCACAAACTGGAGGGTGATGGTAAAGGCCCTCTTTACACTGCTGCATGCAAGATCCAGCACAGAGCTACACACTTAAGGATCCTTAAGAATCCTTGTTGATGACAGACACTATGAGGAACATGATGTAACGGGTAGAGAAGAAATAGAAAACTAAAACACAACTATACAACACTGGTTAATGTTTAAAATGCCAACTAATCTATATTCAACAAGAAGGTCTAAAGCATTTTCACACACTTGAAATACAAGCTTGTCATTCTGAAAAATAAAAAAGAATAAAAAGGAATACTGCACCATTAAAGATGTATCGGGCAGAATTACAGCACACGTGTGAATAGTTATGTTAGCGATGCCAAAATGAAATAGGAGGAGATGGCCAAAGAGGAGAAGCGGGGGAAAGGGTGAGTGACGCCAAAAATTCAACACTGTAATGGGTCCCAAAATAAAACAGTATGCATTCAGCCAAAAAGAAAATAGAGTTATAAATTAAGCCAAACAGAAAATGGTATGATTCCACCAAAAACATTAGCAAAGAGGGCCAAAACTAAAAATGATAAAAACAGAATAAAAATCGCATTTTATTTATTTTATTTACTTATTTATTTTTTTAATTTTCTTTTATATTTTACTGTCAAGTTGGTTTCCATATAACACCCAGTGCTTGTCCCCACAAGTGTCCTCCTCAATGCCCATCAACTCCTTCCCCTCTCCTATCAGCCCTCAGATTGTTCTCAGTATTTAAGAGTTTCTCATGGTTCGCCTCCCTCCCTCTCCCCAACTATTTTCCCCTTCCCCTCCCCCATAGTCCTTTGCTAAATTTCTCCTGTTACATATATGAGTGAAAACATACAGTATCTGTCCTTCTCTGCCTGACTTATTTCACTTAGCATGACACCCTCGAGTTCCATCCACGTTTCCACGAATGGCCAGATTTCATTCTTTCTCATTGCCATGTAGTATTGTATATATAAACCACATCTTCTTCATCCATTCATCAGTTGATGGACATTTAGGTTCTTTCCATGATTTGGCTATTGTAGAAAGTGCTGCTATGAACATTGGCGTACACGTGCCCCTATGCATCAGTACTTCTGTATTCCTTGGGTAGACCCCAGCAGGGGTCATAGGGGAGTTCTATTGTTAATTTTTTGAGGAACCTCCACACTGTTTTCCAGAGTGGTTGCACCAGTTTACATTCCCACCAACAGTGCAGGAGGGTATAAAATGGCATTTTAAAGAGAAGCAAACTTAACCATTTGAATCTTCTCAAAGACAGTATGGCAAAGCTACTCTGCAGTTATATATGAAGTAACTCATTTTGGCAATTCAAATCCTGGCTATATCACATACACAGAGCAAGAAGAACATCTGACACTTAACTGGTCGCCTACGATGTACCAGTGACTTATACCATACTTAGTATTCATATTCAACAACTTTACCAGAGATTACTGTGCTCATGTAACTGATGAGTAATCTACAGCTTGCAGAGGGAAGTTTCTTGAGATTATATAAGGAAGTTAACAGTAACTAGCATCAACTCAAGATGCACCAGTCTTCAAAACTTATCCACCTCAATATTTTTCCCCTTCACAAATATTGGATGGGATACAGAGATCACTGGTTACCTCTCAATAGATGTTTTACTAAATTACTAATCTTTCCAAACAGTTTCAATCAAATTTGTAGGGCTAGGAAAATATCTGTATCCCCTTCCAAACTGGCTTAAGTATTCTACTAAACCAAAGATTTGTAAACTGGTCTTCTATGTCTTGTTCATTATAACATTTAAAGAATCCACCTTTCCCTAATTATTAGTTTTCTAAATGACTTTTTCCTTTATATTTACTTATTTGTTTGTTTATTTATTTTTGGAGAGAGAGAGAACACAAGCAGGGGGAGGGTACTGGGGAGGGGGAAGAGATAGATAGAGACAGAGACACACACACACACACAGAGAGAGAGAGAGAGAGAGAGAGAGAGAGAGAAAGTATCCCAAGCAGGCTCCACAGCCCAACATAGGGCTCAATCCCAGTCCCTGGGATCATGACCTGAGCCAAAATCAAGAGTCAGACGCACAACCGACTGAGCCACTCAGGTGCATCATGGCTTTTTCCTTTAAAGAGCAGTTCAAAATTTAAGAATATTTACCAAAAAGAAAATAATAATAAGCAAAATATATTTTAAGCCAAGAGCATCCATCAAAATAACTAATGAACTTAGAAAACACATTCTTTGCCACGTGGCCACAATGAAGAAATCTGATCTGAGTAGGTAGTTTTCTTGAGTACTGTTTCCAGGGCTCACAAGTTCACGTCCAACATTAATAAATCCTAAAATCAACCATCACCTTCATGTTTCCCACTTGTAGAAATCACAGAAATATTTTTTAAAAAAATATTCATTGCCTATCATATATACTTTCCTAGAATGTCTCATAGTCCAAGCACAAGTGGCATTCAAAATCACGCCACAAATATTATAAGATCCAGAAAATACAAAAACGCATTCAGCAAAATTCAAATGTGTTTATCAACATAGGCAGAAAACTTGGCTAATCCTTACAAGATGAGATTTTCAGTAAGAGTCGCAACCAAAAACATTGAATTCATTTGGTTATAAATATATATGTGTATATGTGTTGGAGGGGGATCTAGAGGGAGGAAAATAATTAAAAAAAAAAAAGGTGCTATTAGGCTTGGTAAATACCAGATGGAAAAGTCATTCATTCAACAAAGCATGCACAGGCCCCTAGCACGTGCTGGGCTGTGTACACTGCAATATGGTGGTAAATACAATGGACGCAGTATCTGCTCTCATGCAGCTCAACAGTTAATATCAAGCTTCTACTGCCTAGTGAACAAGACTGGTCATTTCTTTAAAGGTCTCTGATTGGGAGATTCACAATCCTGTAAAGAAACAAAATAAAACATAAGGGATGCTCTGGGCAAAGGATAATATACACCAAATGAGTTCCAAAAAGGGACAGAACACCTGACCTCCCTCCAGATTCTGCCCCTCTGCAGGCAGCCATAGTGGCTGTGATGTGTTATTTTGTGTCAACTTGTCTGTCACATGAGGCACCCAGATATCAGGTTAAACATTATATCTGGGTACATCTGTGATGGTGTTTCCAGTAGAAACTAGCATTTGAATGAGAAGACTGAGTAAAACAGGTGGCTTTCCCCAGGACGGATGGGCACCATCCAATTCACTGAGGGCCTGACTAGAACAAAAAGGTGGAGGAATGGAAAACTTGTTCTCTCTGGCTAACTGCAAGAGCTAAAATATCAGCCTTCTTCTGCCCTTGGACTGAGAATTACACCATTAGCGCTCTGGTACTCCGGACTACACTGCCAATTCTCCTGGGTCTCCAGCTTGCTGATGACACGGCTCATGGCTTGTGTCAGCCTCCATAATCATGTGAGCCAACTCCATATAACAAGAGAGTTATATGAGTAAATAGAGTTTATATATATATATAAAATTAGAGTTCTCCAGAGAAGCAGAACCAATGGGATACATACATATAGGATCAGTAGGTTAGCTAGGGACAGACTGATATTGGCCTTGACCACTGGGCATCCTGCCCTCCTCACACCACAGCATATACAGAAAACAAGTATATGTATGTCTCACTGGGGTAGAATGACAATCTCTGTCCTTCTGGGAGGAAAGTGACACCTGAGCCCATTTGGGGAGCACAGGCTGGCAAGCTCTGCTCCACCATTAGAACCAAGAAGAAATGATCTTGCTTCCTATCTCGAGGGACTTGCTTCCATCTTGATCACTTCTGGACTGGCATGCTCAACCCTGGACACTAAAAGGCTCTGTTATGCTGGGAGTTCAGCTGGTGTTCAGTTTTATTGAGAGCAGAAATAAAGTGGTCATTCAATGCACACATTTTATCCAGATTTGTGGAGAAAAGAACTGTCCCAGAAGTGACCAAGAGGTGGATATGATACAATGAAGGTGTGGCATAGCTGAGGTAAGAATGTCAGGTGTTAGGGGGCTGGGGGGGCCTACGTGTCAAACAGAAAAGTTGTATGTGCTGTAGTGGCCAGTAACGAGCCATTTTGGACACCTGAGTGACAAACCGTACTTCATCAGGAGCTGCAGTATATGAAACAGGACAAAAGAGAGACTACACATCACCAATGAGCACACAGATGGCTTCAAAATGAGGAGAAACAGATAAACCCACCAAGTATTTTGGTGTTAGATTTGGTATATAAAAGATGGTATGTTAAAAAAAAAATAGCCTGTAACAAGCACATTTCACTAAGAAGCTTAGAAATCATTTGAATGTTCTTTTATTTAAAAAAAAAGGCAAAACAACAGGGATACCTGGGTGGCTCAGTCAGTTAAGGGTCCAGCTCTAGATTTCAGCTCAGGTCATGATCTCATGGTTCATCCATGAGTTTGAGCCCCACATCGGTGCAGAACCTGCATTGGATTCTCTCTCTCTCGGTCTCTCTCTGCGCCTCTCTGCCCCTACTCGTGCTCTCTCTCTCTCAAAATAAGTAAATAAACATTAAAAAGTAAAAAAAAAAAAAAAAAGAATTTAAAAGAGAATGAGATATAAATTTAAATTTGGCTTATCAGAACTTAACTCATCCCCATGGTATTTCCTTTTGCCAGTTATTAAAATGATAACAGAGGAAAATATCCTTTGGTCACAAAACTATCCTGTAATTCCAATTTTCTTAGCAGAACCTAGAAAGAGATTATACATTGGGGGATTTATGTATAAACCCTTATCAAGTCAACTACCAGGTCTTAAAAGCTAAAGTGAATACAAACCTTGCTTAAGAAGACAGAAAAGTAGCAGTTAACCGACATTAACTGACATCGTAACACTAGATACCAGACTTCTTAAGCCATCTGCAAACACAGGCTCTTATCCGACTTGCTTTAAATGAAATTTTTCAATGCTTGACAAAGCACAGACAGATCTGGCCTCCCCAGGCAAACAACCTCACTTAAAAACAGGATTGTTTAACCTTAGGGATTTCTGCAAAGGTTTTCATGTTTGTTGTTGCTGCTGCTGCTGCTGTTGTCAATATCCCTAACATGGAGACTGAGAATAACTATCTTCTGTGCTTTATAAACCACAAGGCACAAGCCTTCACGTAAACCATCGTTAAAGTAAGTGAGTCTCCCAGCAAGGCCCATCTTCCTGCCTGTGACCCTGTAAGCACAAACCATATGCCAGCCCATTACGACAGCTCAGGCTATTAGGAGCAAATGGGGTCAGACTGTAATTACACTTAAATAGGGCTCCAAGTCCTACCACAGGCAAGACATGCATGTCCCACATGGTCCCAAGGAATTTTCTTCAAACACACTCATAATCTCCGTTAAAATAAAAATATTATTGGCTTACATCTCTGGATTTCCCAAAGTATACAACGAGACTAGGCAGGTTGTAGATGGTAGGGAGAAATGCAATTAATGAGCAATTACTATTTAAAGACCAAATCCCTGTCAAAACAGCTTGACAAAAAAAATGGTGGTTTTTAACACACACAGCTTGCAGTAGTGCTGCCAACAAAAACAGTGGGTGGTGATCTGCCAGCAAACATGGTGCTCCAATGGGGGCAGGGGAGAGAAGAATCGTTCAGTCCCCTCCTGTGGACCCTCTTCAAACAGCAGTACATGTGGCCACATCCCAGTCCTGTTCCTGAAGAGCTCCCTGGTTCTTAACAAGGCCATCTGGGCAGGCAACCCCAAAAGCAAACATTAGAGCAGCTAGTGGACCTTCGAAGCATGTCACACCAAGTAAGACTGCGCCTCAGTTGCAAGCGGTCTCACCCTGAGCAAACTTAGACCACTTAGACTATAATCAGGAAATATCAACGGAAGGATTCTAAAATTATCCACTGGCAAATTGGTTTAAACTTTTTACTGAACAGAAACTTCCAAGACGTCTCATCAATGTTGGAGGTTAATTCCAATAGGGGAGGGAAGGAAGAGGAGGGGGCTTTCTTACTCGTACCCTCTCCAAACACGGGAACAGAAGGCTATGGGTCTCTAAGTCAAGAACTCTGCCTCCATTTGGAAGCTGGTTCATTTTAATCATGACAGCCAGGATTTAGGGTGGCATAAAATATTAAGCTATCATCATCACTAATGATGCTGGGAAGCCATACTTGGCTTCTGCCTCCTTGTATCAATTAGGATTTGATTAATCAAAAAGGGCAGGAAATCCAAATGGCAATGGGAGCCCAGAAGATTTCTTTCTCAAACAGATGAAGTCTGCGTAAGATATGGAAACTGTGTTCCATGATGTCCCCAGAGACGCTGAATCTCCCCAGCCTGTGGATCCACAGTGTGAAGGGGAAGTCTTGATCCTCACTATGGATGGGGCTCCATCCAGCACATTCACAGGCATGAAGGAGGATGGAGAAGGGAAAATAAGGGCACTTCCCTCCCCTAAAGACAACACAGAGGAATTTGTGCACAGCATTTCCATTCATTAGCCACTGTGTGGAGTGGGGCTGTTCAATTCAGAACTACCAGCCACATATAACTATTTCAATTGAGGGCTCATGCCTGTAAAAGACCCTGGAGCCACAGAGGTCTTCGTGATCTTCTCTCTCTCCGTTGAATATGTATATACAGCCCCTGACACCTTTCTCCCTCCCAACTCCCATTCTAGAGCAAGCTTTCCATGGAAATAGTCACCAGACATTCACCAGAAATGTGGGGAGGGAGCCCCGTCCTACTGTCCAGGCTATAATGAGGTGAAACGGCAGAGGGAAGAGATGTTCTAGGTATCCCAAGTTGGAAGTCACCACACTGTTTCACAGAAAAACCATGGTATATGGTGGTGAGGTTCTACTGACTTAAAATACTGTTCTGTGGGTCTATTTCAGGGTCTAAAAAATGTAGTGAGCTGATAAAAATTTATGTCTGAAAATATCTGAATTATGCCCTCACTTTTGAAGGCTGTCATCACTGAATACAGAATTCTAGATTGGCAGAATTATTTCAGGATTTCCAAAATATCATGTTACCACTGTCTTTTGGATGCCATTGTTTCTGTGAAGAAATCAACTCAAATTCTTATGGCTGCTTCTTTGAAGATCTTCTGTCTTTCTTCCTCTGGCTGCTCCTAGCACTTTCTCTTTGTCTTTGATTTTCAGCAATTTGACCTTGATGTCTCCAGGTACAGTGTCCCTTGTGTTTATCTTGTTGTAATTTCCCCAAATCTTTACCAGATCTCTTTTACCAATTTGGCAAATTCCCAAGCACCATCTCTTCAGATGTTGCTTCTATTCCATTCTTCTATCTGCTTTTCCTGTGCCTCTACTTCCATTAAGTCATGTATCCACCATATCCATGTCTTTTAAGTTCTTTTCTGTATCTTTTGTCTCTGTTTTTATCAGTCTGGCTATTTTATTCTGTCTTTTAAGCACTGTTCCCTTTATGTATTTAATCTACTGAGTTTTTAATTTTAGCTATTACACTTTTCAACTTTAGAATTTTATGTAACTGATGTCAAAATTCTAAAACTTGTCCTTTAATTCTCCTAATATATTAAATCATAGTTATTTTAAAGCACATATATCTCAACTCCTATTTTGATTTGAGATACCCTGGAGATATGTTTCTGTTGTCTTTACTTTCTCTTGGTTTTTGGTCACAAGCTGGCCATCTCTTCATATGACTGGC
Source organism: Suricata suricatta (assembly GCF_006229205.1). Classification (NCBI taxonomy): domain Eukaryota; kingdom Metazoa; phylum Chordata; class Mammalia; order Carnivora; family Herpestidae; genus Suricata; species Suricata suricatta. The sequence goes on along the minus strand of NC_043713.1, from coordinate 55,705,858 downwards.
TACTTCTGATGGGTTTCTTCCAGGTAGATAGGTTTGAGGTACTAGCCATTTCAGATCACCTTAACCTAATCTAAGATGATTTGAGCTAGGGATGCCTGAGTGACTCAGTCAGTTAAGTGTCTGACTTTGGCTCAGGTCATGATCTTACAGTTCATGAGTTCGAACCCTACATCAAACTCTGTGCTGACCGTGCGGAGTCTGGAGCCTGCTTCAGATTCTTTGTCTCCCTCTCTCTCTGACCCTCTCCAGCTCACACTGTCTCTCTCAAAAATAAATAAACAAAAAAAAATTATAACAAGAAAATTTTGAGCTGGACTACTCCCTACTCACCCTAACACCTAGGATGGGGCCTTTGAGATCTCAAAGCCTGGTGTGTTTATTTTCTCCTTGGCAGGCCCTAAGTTTCAATCTAGTTGCCCTATCCCCAACACTGTCAGTCTCTTATAAGCTCTACTCTTTAATATCTACTGTCAATTAAGAAAGCACAGGCTGAGAGACTGTGACACTGTCTTGAGGAGAAAAGTGGCCCTAAATGCTGGGCTCACAAATCTGGGCCTCCTGGATCATACAACTACTCTTGAGCAGACCTTTGCTAACGCCAAAAAGATAGCTGTACATATAATCCAGTTCTCTAACTTTTCTCAGCAAAAGGATTGGCCTAAAACAACTTAGTCCTATTGCCACTAACTTATGGGCTGATAAACTTTTATTTCCATCCTTAACTATTGAAAGTATTACTTATTACTGACATTTTCTATTAGAGAAGATGAATGTTTAAACAGTTTTGATAATTTACCCAGGTTCATCAGCTACCAAAAGAGTAAAGTCAGACACTGAGCCCAATTCAGTAGAACTTTAGACCTCAGTTTCTTAACCACTACTTCTCTGATTTGATCCTTAATATGACCTAAGCAATGAAGAAATTAAGAAAATGGCATGCTGGGGTTCTGAGCTAGTATTCTGACTTCAAAGTCCCACCCTCCTGATGGTATTTCTACTGGAGTTCAGAATCTAAATACATTGGATTTGGGTTTTTTTCCTATGACAAAATAAATTCAAACAAATGACATTTTGAGATACCATCACATTTCAGTTGAAACTAAGGTATTGTCTATAATCATAGCTATCCTCAGAGTTTCTCTGGGAAAATGTTGGGTGGCAGGGTGGCCAATATTATTCTCATTTTTTAAACAAACTGAAGACTACGAAGATAAAGACCCTGGCTATGGGTTCATTTACTTATTCAAAAAATATTGATCTATTCCCTACCACATCCCAGGCACTGTTCTAGGCCTTTGGGATATACTTTACTAGGTGAAACAAACTAGAAACCTAAACATCACAAATAAGCCAACTATACAGATCTAGGTTCTATGAGACGAAATAAAGCTTTGTAAAAGGACAGGACAAGAAATAGGGAGCAGACCACAGGATTTCACTTTTACATAAGATTTTCCAAACTGCAGTTGATAATTACTCCACCACACTCCCCCCTATTCATCATAAGGACATGCTTTCCAGACTAATTGAGGCTTTTTTTCACCTGCAAATTCAGTTTCCTGCCACCTTCAAATGCTTCAAACAAAAAACCTCAGCACTCAGGATTACAACTTACAGGAAAACAAACAGACTAATTATTCCTTGGCTACAGAATCCAGTACCCTTAACACTGTGGCCTTTATCAGCCCCAAATTTGCAGAGAAATGTGGTCCGATTTTTTCAAACCCACTTTAACTTATTATATATATATGTATATATTTTTTTACAAAACCTTTTCAAGTAGCTCTACTGAGTAATTATTGAAAATATATAGTCTAGCTTAGGCTTTAAAAAGGATTTCCCCAATCAATCTAAATAACATGAATCCAAGTGTGATGTTTCCCCCTAATTGCAGAAAAATCTAAGTCAGAAGGCTGATTTCATGGTAATCATTGCCATTTGTTTGATGAATTTTACAGTTATTTCAGAATAAGAGCTATTGAATAATGTATTCCTGCCTTTATATAAGCAAAGGTATATTAATTTTGGTAGTTTCTATGGATTTTTTTAATCTACAGCTTAAAAAAAGAACCTAGGTTTCTATATAAACCAGTTTACAAACCAAAATGTATGTAACAGCTTATACTACATATAAATTCCCCTGTTTTGTTCAATGCCCAAAATATTTAAGGGAAGATTTGCTGACATTAGCCAGCTGCACATTTAATCCTGTAGTGGTAAAACCCTGTCCACCTGCTAAATAAAGCAGGAGTTCTGTTTGTCTAGTTCATTTAAATACTGGATTTCAGCCAGCCTTTCCCTTTTTATTTTATGAATACAATATTATTCAAAATTCCTCATGTAATTGTCTCTATTTCTACCACTCTGGTACTCACAGCACTCACTCAGTAAATATTTAGGAACAAACTGACAACACGACTGACATTAGTTAGGACAGAAGAATTTCTTAGACTGTTGCCAAAGATTCCACTTAAAAATGTAGTGGACAGGCACCTGGTAGCTCAGTCAGTTGAGCTTCTGACTCCTGATAGGATCCCAAGGTCATGGGATTGAGTCTTGCATCAGGCTCCACACTGAGCATGGAGCCTGCTTAACATTCTCTCACTCTTGCTCTTGCTCTCCCCTGACCTTCCTCCAACTCACACTCTCTCTCTCTAAAATAAAAACATATAAAGTAGATAAATAAAAATGCAATGGAGCTAAGTTGTTAACATTTGTTTATATAGCATGATGCACAGCACCAAACCATTTTTTACATGCATTATTCCATGACATCTTCACAATAGTATATTGTATTTGATGAGACAGATATTACAATTCCCATGATTGTAGGTGATAAAAATTAGGCAAGGAAAACTTAAGTGACAATTAGTGGTCACACACGAGGTAATACTGAATTGGATATTTGGACTCCTTTCCTTTCTACTCCGAACAACGTAAGAACTAAGCACTGGACTCTAATCATTCCAACCTAGGTTTTCATGATTACAGTTAAATGACATGGTGCTGTACGTTTTTGCCCCTCTCTTTTCTCAACAGTCAAATGGGAATATGATCACTGGTTTCACTGCATTGTCATCAGAATGATATCAGAAAAACTACACATAGTATTGTGGCTGATACCTAGGAAATAAGAAAAGACTCTCCTATATAAATTTATGCAACTTAATTTCTAAATTTTTTAAATATTTATTCACTTTTCAGAGACAGAGATAGTGTAAGTTGGGGGCAGGGGGTGGACAGAGAGGGAGACACAGAATCTGAAGCAGCTTCCAGGCTCTGAGCTCTCAGCACAGAGCCTGAAGCGGGATTCAAACTCACAAACTGTGAGATCATGACCTGAGCCAAAGTTGGTCATGACTGAGCCACCCAGGCACCCCATATGCAAATTAATTTCTAATTTTCAAGTTAAATTTCTACTTTCAGCAGAAATTATTAACAATTTTTATAATGTTAAGCTTACCATAATCTACCTTTGGCTATTTTTCATACTTCCATCTTGTAGAATTCAATTATGCCTCAGAATCTTGCTCAGTGCCTGAACCCTGATCTGCTACACAGAATCCCAGGATCTCCTTCAAACTAAAGCAGCTCTTTATTTTTTTAATAGCTACTTTTTAATTCAAGTATAATTAATATGCAGTGTTATAGTTTCAGGTGTACAATATAATGATTCAATAATTCTATATATTACTCAGCTCTCATCATGATACATGTACTCTTAATCCCCATCACACCCCTTCCCTTTGGTAGCCATCTGTTTGTTCTCTATATTTGAGTTTGTTTTCCAAAGCACTTCTTTAAAAAGATTGAACTTTGTTTCTCAACTATACATCCTTTTATCCATCTAATTTCCTAATATAATTTCTTAAAGAGAAATGATGAGCAGACAGCTGGGTAAATGGATGTGAAAGAGGACTTCAAGTACCTACATTTGGACCTCAGTCTGTACTTTGATTAATTTCTGCTTTCCAGATTATCTCTTAACTCAGCAAAAGACCATGCAGCCAAACATTCCTTGATGGGAACTTATACTAACCCCTCCTGCAATGGGGGCTGCCCTGAGTCAGCAGACCACAGGTAATTGTTCTCAAGACAATGACCGATATGATTGACCTTCACTCCCTACCTGCCTGTGCCCACCCACCTCTTTCCAAGCTTTGCTTATATAAACCTGGAAGTACTTTGGGAACTTTGGAGACAGTCTTTGAGACGCTAGTCTGCTGTCTTCCTGATATTGGCCTCACTGAAATAAATTCCTTTCTTGTTCTATCACCACTCGTTTCTCTGCGTTTGGATTGTGTCAGAGGTGAGTACCTGAACTTGGTCCGTTTGGAACCCCAGAGTCAGTGGGGACTACAGATGAATGATGAATGGAAAGACATATCACTGGATAGGGAAAATCCAGGGACTCAATTATTTCACACAATCAGGGGGAAAATCCCAGGATCTTATACACCACATGAAAAAATAAATTAAAAGCCCATTTTTACATCTATTTACCCACAATTCTGCCTTACTATTTTTTAAAGTTACTAGAAATAGCCAACATATTTCTCATTCACTGCAAGTTAAATGCTGCCATTTTAAATGTATATAATGCTTTAAAAATGGACAGACGAAAACTGTATGTAGGATTCACGCTGTGCTATCACATATCACCTTCTTCCAAAAACTTCCAAGTCCATTACCTTTAGTTTTAGATCTCTGAAGACCAATCCATCGCTTCCCCCAAACCAGACTCTAGGAAACTACAGCGGGGAATAATGTGTTAATGACATAAGTCATCAGGCTCTAAAAGATGCTTTTTACAGAACTGGGAGAAATAGAAGGTGGCACATCAGAATAACAATAGCTCTTGACAAATAGGTGCACAGCCATTCCAGTAAACAGGAACTTCCCTGCAGGAAATCTTCCTCCCCTGGGATCCGTAATTTGGCTGTTGCCTTAGAGAACTGATGAAAGCAATTACAGGACAGAGAGACTGATTTCCCTGCATCTGTTCAAGCGAAGCCAGGGGTAAGGTTTCATTTATACTAAAGGAATTCACGATTTCTTTCAAAATAGAGCCTGAAAGGTAAACCAATCTCATCAGAGGCACAGGCACCTTAGTGAGATGAAAACCCCTTAAGATTTAGTTTCCCAGGCCTTAAAGGTCAAGCCACTTATTAAGCTTTAGAACATTCTGGTCAGAAATGACCACCAAATATGGCTTCACAGAAGCCACACAGGAAACATGGAGCCATCTTTGTGGGTTGTCATTAACTACAAATATTAGTGACTGACAAATATGATGTTTTATGAAAAAGCACAAAGGAAATGGTGCACAACAGAATTAATTTCTTGCTGTCAGTGTTTTCAAATGCTCTAGTCTGAGAGACCTGGCTCTGTGGCAGTGACAAGAATCTGCTTTGGAGTAAGGCAGGAATGGCAGCAGGTAGAATGGGCTCCCCCGCATCTTCAGTAAAACTGATGCCATCCCTGGGCTGCCGAGCAGATTGCTGTGCACCTTGCTGCAGCGTGAGTGTGGCCAAAATGGGGGGGCGGGGTATGTGCTCTTGGAAGACATACCCACTGAACACCTTCTGTACACAAAAGACATTCACTGAGCACCTACTAAATGGCCACTGCTAGGCTAACAGCTTTTCATGAAACATCTCATTTTATGTTCAAGATGACACAACGCATTCTAGATTTTATGATTATTTCCATTTACCAATGAAGAAAGGGAGGCTAAGAGAGGTTAGTACCTTGCTTTCACAAGGCTAGGTAATTCAATACTGTTGGGGGCCACCGAGTTTTGGCCGCCTCAGGCAAGGACATATCGCTCTCCAGGGAGCAACCAGAAAAACAAGATTTACATCTGGAGGCTAGGAGAGTGCATTTCCTGGTCCAGATTTTGGAGACAGTCATACTGAGCCAGACGAAAAAAGCCAAAATGAACAAAAGATCAAACTGCATTTTGGATTATGCAGAGCTAGGCTTCCCCTTCCCAGCATTGCAGACGCAAGTCTGGGCGCTTCTTCTGATGCTGTGTCCGGAGTTTCAGTTTCGGTTTCCCCTTTCTTTAATATTCATTTGACTCTGTTACCTGGCAACCAACCTGGGTCAGTTCCCTGCCCCAAACCCTATATAAGAGTATTATTTTCTTAATAAAGGGGGCTTGATCAGAAATCACTTGTCTTGCCTCACTCTCTGTGCGTCCCCTTCCTGCCCTATTTCTCTCTCCCTCCCTCAGGAAAGAACCCGCAGGATTCACCACCCCACGGGCCAGAGCGGCTAGACCGGACACAATACCAGTCTACACACTTACCAATATCTCCCTCTGCAATCCCAGTAAAAACAGGGCTGGCCACAGACATGATACTTCATACCTGGAGCTGACGGTGGGGCGGAGAAAACCAGCCAAAGCCCTCAAAGTCTTGAGAGCAGCCCTGTTTCTACTGAACCTTCTCTGATGGTGGAAGTGTTAAAAACTGTCCAACACTGAATCCACCAGTCACGTGTGGCAAGGGAGCACTTGAAATCTGGCTAGTGTCACTAAGGATGTGAATTTTTAATTTTACTGTTTACTCATTTAAATAGCCAAATGTAACAGCTAACATTTTAGACAGTGCAGCCTTAGAATTTAGGAGAGACCAAAGACTTTCTCCCAAGTATCAATACAGGAACAGGCAATACAGAGCAATAAATTCTCTGAGACATTCAGAGGAACCCTCTTCCTTTAAAAATTCAAGGACGAAGACAATACTTTATAGTTGTAGAAAATCAAAGCAGAACTGACCACACCAGCATAGGTGGTGGAAGGAAGAACATTCTAAGCACAGTGTACATCCCCCACACAACATCGTAAGTAAGGTTGATGAGACAGAAAGCAAAAGGAAAAATGGTCTACCAATCAAGAGAAAAGCATTGTTGATACAAAGGATTGAAGAAAAGAATCATGTATCTAAGGAACAAGATTATTCCGAATGGAAGGCAGAATACATTGAGAAAGCTTTTTATGGGAACTCTAAATACTTGATGAGCACAGTCACTGGGGAAGCCAGAGTCCACAGGCCACCACCCCTCACCTGGGGCTGGGGAAGCAAAGGGCCGACTGGACACAAGATACCTGCTTTTCAGTGTGTCTAATCATCAACCCACTGGAAATGCTACATCCCCCCAGGGCCTGGGTCTACACTGACCTCAAGGGTACACTGCATGGGGACTAGGACAGAGAAACTATCTGGGACAGGCTGGACAGACAAGAGGCTGGTACAGGACCCCCATGTCAATCACACACAAAGCTTCCCAGGAACACCAGCACCTTATTAACAAACCCACAGATACGGTACTATTTTAGTCATCAGCTCTATACAGGCTGAACATGAGGTCTGGAGTCTTATCTAATCTGTGGGGTCAAATTAAGCCTTCCATCACAGGACAGAGAAAAAGCAAATGGGTGACCTAAAGGCCACAGTCAGGTTTGACTTTGCTCACAAGGTGCTGAACCGCCCAGTGCTCTTCATTTCATTTCATTTGAATCACTTGCCAGCACAGAGAGATCAGAAAATTTCCATTTAAAAATGCCATACTTGGGGCTTTTCTGCAAAGTCAAAAGATCTGGCAAACCTGGGCCCATACACTCACCAGGAGCTGAGCAGGCATGGCCCCTCTTATGTCTGACCTGCTTCACTGACTTATGTCACTTGTCCCTTGCCTGCGGAGTCATCTGGTCATGTGGCCCTTGCCATGGAACATTAGCTGCCTGAGCTATCAAATGGCACTGCAGCTAAGACAGGAGCTCAAGCTGAAGCAAAAATAAATACCCAGAGGAAGACAGGTAATCTTACGTTCTAATGAGTTTGGAACCATCAGTCTTCAGAGAATTAAGGTGCCCCCGCCCCCCGTATGCCAATGGGGCGACCACCGACTATTTTTAATTGAACTTGAGCAATGTCACAATACCTCCTAGAACACTGATACTAGCAAGGCTTTTTCAAGCAGTAGGAGAATTCTATCCCATTTTCTCCCCTTTTCTAATTCACAGATACGGTATACCTTGAGTCTGTTGCCATTCTCAAGAAAAAAAAGTACAACTCTGACAAATTTCAAATATCAACTCTACTAGAATCCAGATTTGTGTACCCTTGCCCCCCAAATTTTTATCTGTTTACAGAAGTACATGATATTCTTGATTTAGTAGAATGCTATTAGCAACTTAACTATAAAATTAAACTCTTAAGTATACATAAAATCACAATTATATAAATGTATTCTAATCTGTGGGGTCAAATTAAGCCTTCCATTACAGGACAGAGATAAGCCAAAACCTAATTTAAAGTGAATGGGTGAATGGATTGTATTTACACTGCAAACTCATTTATTTTGTACAGAAACAATGTAGTACATTGTTTCTTCTTCTTTTCGTATTAACCCCTTTCCCAATACCTTCCCAAACCATGCTGCCCCTGACACACACAGATTTGGGGCACCTACTTTTTGTCCTTGTTCATGGGGCCTGACATTAATACTAATCATTTCTCCTCTCAGCCCAGTAGCTGGACTGCGCTTCATTTGGCTTTGGATATAGGTGTGGAAGACAGAATTGGGAGTTTAAAGCCTTTCATAGGTAGCAATGCTTAATGTGGATAGCATTTTTCTTTTGGGGGAGGAGGAGGTTTATGTCTAATGCCTTTATTGTAGTGCAAAGGTCCCTAAACACAGCAGGAAGCTGGCTGCCTAAGGAGCCCTGGAAAAGCTTTGGAAACTAACCTACAAGCTTTATACACAGAGATTCTGATTCAGTGGTTCAGATATGGGGCCCAAGGGTACACACTGTGAGTATGTGCCCCAGGAGTTTCTGTAGATTAGGCAGATTAAAGAAGCAATTGTCCCCTACTGGTTTGAGCTGCACTGAACCTCCTCTCTCAAGGATGCAGCAAGGGTAAGCCTATGGTGGAGGCTGGAGAAGGCACTCAGAAGGTGGTCCATGAATCCAGAGGAAGAAAAACCAAGGGTCTAGTTGGGGAGAAAAGAGGGCTACAAATACACTTTATAACAAATCAAAGCTTCAAAGAGACTCTTCCTCTATATCGATAGCCCTGTCTGTACCTTGTATGCACATAGATCAATTAGTGAAGGGCTATTACCACAGGGAGGGCATGAACACAGAATTCCTTTCCAGGGTCTGCCTTTTCATTGAATTGTACTATTCATTTCAAATAAGAGACAAAGACAACAGAAAAATAAATACATGTGTTCTCTCAAACTAGTCTTGATAGAAGGTTCTAGGGCATTTACAAAGTACTTTTCATCTTTAGGCTCATGAAAAAAAGATGGACTGGCCAAAGGAGGATGAATTGTCTCTGAACATGGACTCCACAGACAGAATGTGAGATGGAGAACCTTTAAGTACACAGCAAAGTGTATTCTTATATCAGTTCTGACCAATGAAAATGAATGTAAGTGGAAATATTATGTGGCTGCTCCCAGAAATCAACTTATAACCTGGCCCTCTCCTTCTCTCCCTGCATCTCTTCTCATCACCTACTCCTTCATGCTACCTGAAATTTGCATGTGATGGCTGGAGCGTGAGCAGTCATCTTGAGCCTTGAGTTTTCACGTTAGGCTTGTGAAGAGAACAAGAACAGAGGAGAATGCTAAACCAGGCACCGTCTGCTTATTTCTGCATTCCTTCAACTTAAAAGACATAATAAAACTGTACTTACTCCCATCATGCTTATTTTGTGTTCTCCATCACCCTGACTTAGAACTAATCCTAACTAAAACATGTTTTCTACCAATAATTTCCATCTAGATGTTAGAAAATGTTTTCTCATGATGTGCTTGTTCTTTAAAAGGAACACTGAAGTATTCTGTCTTTGCTTCTGCGAATGTAGAAATCACCCAAGAGGGCGACAAACAACAACTCTATTAGCAAAGGCCATAAGTAGAGTTTTCATCAGTCCACAATTCTTAATTAAATAAGCTGGAGAGAAGCAAGAACAAGAGGTTTTCCCCCTTCCCTTTCTTTCCCCCACATATTTCCTCTTTAACTCAACATTGATGGCATCAAGTTTTTATGGTCAGTTACATTACTTCTCACCACAATCATCCTTCCCCTCGCCCTTAAATCCTCAAATATACCAAGAAGACTTAAGGTTCACCGAATCTGGGTAGACTCAATAAATGAAGATGTGTGGGGAGATGAAAAGAAAACCTATCTTGGGAAGTTGGAAAACCTGCCTTCCTATCCGGGCACTACTGCAGATAATCTAGACACGCCTAAAACACTCATTCACCTCCTAGGGCCCAGATTTCTTACCTGTGAACTCAAAGCACTGGATGAGATTGTTAGGTGGTCTTTAAACTCCAGTGCTCTGGGGTCAAGAAATGATAACTTCTTAAAGTGTCTTTAAGGTCTCCAAATTAATACTTTCAATACCAACCAAACTTATTCTAATTCACAGCAATGCTATTAAAAAGTAAGCAACTATTTTTATACCATTGTAGCCTAAGAATGCATTTCTATTGCTATTCTACTAAACTGATGCTCTGTTAAAAACAGAATGGCCATAAAGACTTCAGAAAGAATTTACTAGATTTTCAATGTTTGGGAACAAATCTCAAGATCTTCCAGTGATAAAATAGAAAGAAAAAGCATGATGAAGTGTTAGTCCCTTTTAGAGTGTGTAAATCCTGTAAGATAAAAGTTGTTAAATACAATTTAATCCACTCTGGAGTACAGTTAAATATATATGATGGATGGCAGGTTGTCTTGATCTTTTCCATTTGTTAAATTATGATAGATGAGTGATGTTCGCAGCTGAATCTCCAGGCAGAGCCCATGTTTGAACTCCCTGTCTTCATCAAGAGCTTCCAGTCAACAACTGTTCTGAATCTATCTCCATCAGACCAATGTGACACTCCACAATTATGATAAAGGGGAAGGCCAGGAACCTTACACAATCAGTCCCTCGGTATTTTGTGTGATGTGAAGTGCAATCAAGATGTCAGTGAAGCGAAACTGTCTCAACACATTGGCAGGATTTTGAACTTCTAAGTAAGCTTTTCAAGCAACCCTAGCCCTGCCCCCAGGGGCAAAAAAAAAAAAAAATGTTTCTGGCTCCATGATTATTCACCTTTAGGGAAGAATTTACTATGAGGTACTGGTACAGAAATTTTGCACTTTATGTTTCCTGGGTGGTACAACAATAACAGATAAATGACTTTAAATTACTTGGTCTAAATTTGAAGGAAGAGGACTACAGAACTAAATAGTATATAATCCAAAAAAATAATCATTTGGACTTTCAGTAACAAAACAGGTGTTTATTTAGCTGGTAGGTATCAAGCACATTTATGTTTCAAATTTGCATGGTTTAAGGGAACACAGACACTTCTCTGCCATACAAAAACATGAATTTATAATGTGGGGAAGTAATGTAGGAACTAACATAGAAACAACTGGCAGTTTAATACTCAAACAGCTAAAGAAAATTTATAGGGGCGCCTGAGTGGCTCAGTCGGTTAAGCATCTGACTTCAGCTCAGGTCATGATCTCACGGTTCATGGGTTTGAGTCCCACATCGGGCTCTGTGCTGACAGCTCGGAGCCTAGATCCTATTTCAGATTCTGTGTCTCCCTCTCTCTCTACCCCTCCCCCACTCACGCTCTGTTTGTCTCTGTCTCAATAATAGATTGTAAAAACATTTTAAAAAAGAAAATAATTTATATACCAAATTTCTAAATAAGTTGGTTTTAAATGCTCAACAGAGGGGCGCCTAGGTGGCTCAGTGAGTTAAGCATCTGATTCTCAGTTTCGGCGCAGGCCATGATCTCATTGTTTATGGGAACAACCCCCCCTCATTGGGCTCTGTGCTTACAGCACAGAGTCTGCTTAGGATTCTCTCTCTCTCTCTCTCTCTCTCTCTCTCTCTCTCTCTCTCTGCCCCTCCCCCAACTCTCTCTGCCTAAAGGTAAGTAAGCATTAATTTTTTTTAAATAAATGTTCAACAGAAGAAAATTGAACACGACATGGTTAATTTGTAGCGTCAATCATCCCACGCTGACATACTTTCACAAGCCTGGGAACAGTCATTAAAGTTATGTGTTTCAGCATAATACAAGGTCAACTTCCTTGGTCCTTACAAAACTGACCTTAGTACATAAATGGCAAATATTTATCATAATGGGACCCACACACAACTATAACCTAATATTATATAAGGTTTTAGGCATAGTAAAGATTTAGGGTCAAAGCAGAATATTCTTCCATAAATACCTGACATTTGAAAGGCATTTCATATATGCATTAAGTACATTTAAAGGATCTGTTTTTTGTTAAGTACACAAGAGATAACTTCAAGGTCCAAAGCTTGATTTTAGTTCATCATTTTATCATTAAGATAAAAAAGAGACTAACATATAAAATTAGATTCACTTTTTATGTCTCTTTGTGATTAGAGGTTTTAGAAACCTCTAAAGTTATAGATAGATATCAAAAAAATCAAAGCAGCTGATTGGGATAATAATTTAAAGAATAAATTCAAATGTGTGCTTTGGGACAATAACAGGAAAATGCCTAGAACAGTTTTAGAACAAACAGAGGGGAAGTAAGAGTTCCAAGGTCAGTTTTAATTGTTTTACTTCAATGTATAGCACAACTTGCTTCTGATAGGTAGAAACCCCACCTTTACCATATTCATTTGAAACTTTTTTACTGTTCGCTCTTCCTTTAAACTTACTACAAAACAGATGCTGTTTTCAAATATAATAGAAGTTCTGCTTATAGCAAAAAATTAAAAGATAATTTTAATTATTCAGATAATAAACTTAATTACAGATAAAAGTACACCCAGGGTGCAGCCTCACGCATAAACCTGTAATCTACCCCGTGCTGATCATCTACTTCTTAGAATCTGGGACACACAAGCATCCTTGCAAAGTTAAGCTGTATGTAAGTTTCTCCACTTCTCTGCTGTACAACAAAGGTTAAGGCCTCCCATTCAAGAATACCCCACGTGGAAAGTTGAAGGGAAATTAACTTTAAAAAATGATCCATAGCTAGTTTCTTGATGATCTTTTGTTTTTTTACCTAGGAATATACATTTAAATTGAGGTGGCATTCAGAAACAGTTCAGGACACAGAAAAAATTATTCCTCTTTCCATCAACTAAAATAGAGAAATGCTGCTATTCTGGACGTAAATAGTTATGGGGGAAAAAACATAATAATTAAACTCACTGAAATACTGTAATATAATTCAGAAGTAATATTCTTAAATATCAAAATATCTGAATGTTAAGGATCACCTCCTATTATGAACTGAAATGATGTGGAGAAGTGTCAAACCAAAAGACAGGTCTTTGGATTCTAATCCCCAATTTGTTACTCATGCTTACTGATTCTGTAATCTTGACCAAGCAACCCTAACCTGATGCCCTTGATTTAAGTGCCGATAACAGAAATGATTCTAATGCCTACAGTGCTATTTCAAAGATTACATTTGTAAAAGACAGAGTTTGTAAAACACTTGGCACATAGTGGATAAACTTAAGTAATAGATATTTTTCAACCACTTAATGTAATTCTTTGGGGTTAAGTTTCTCACATTTGGGTTTGCTGCAGAATTGCAAGTGTTTAACAGCACACAAGAAAAACTATTTATCTATTCTCAAGTTATTCTAGAAATAAAAGCCAAACACATACTCACTTTCCCACATCCAAATTGGGGAGAAATGGTAATTTGGCTGTTTATTTGGACTTCTATGCCTGCAAAACAGCTTTCCAACATAAATTCAAATTTGACGTGTTATTGGCTTGCTACAAAAAAATCAGCTACTTGGCTGTCTCTCAAAAGACTATACTAAGTACAGCTGTGAAACTTAACCAAAAAGAGTAAGAATACCCATCTAAGCAAAATTTATCTGTGTACACACGTAAATTCATTAAGGATTAATACCAATGACAGCATATTTTCCTTATAAGCCAAAAAAATTTGGAAAGAAAATAAAAGCAATCTTTTGAGGTTAAAAGTATCTGATGAAAATATAAATTGAAAATAGAATCTCAGGATTCACACAAACACAAAACAAACTGAGCTTTCTCATAAGTCTCTCGGATATATAACAGAACTACAGGAGAAAGCAGCTTGTCTTAAAAGTTACTCAGTTCATAGTCCCTTCTGTTCAAGAGTCCACTCTATCATATCCCTGGTCGAGATGTATCCAGGCTCTGCTTACATACTGTCAACGACAGAGAACTCTGAACTTTTCAAATAACTCATTCCATTTTTTGGTAGCTCTAGCTGATATGAAACTCTTCATTAAAAATAAAACCACCAACAACAAAATAAAACAAGCAAGAGCAAAACTTTGCCCTACCATTAGATTATGGCTAATGCGTTAACTGAAAAACCCAGGTCTTGTCATTGAAGTGTCATCAAGGCTGATGCCCTCTGTCTGTTACTCATATACTGATTCTTCTTAATATTAAGACATAGCGTTTCACCCTTTAGATATGCTAGTTCAAGGTAGACTATTATAGCTCATTTATTTGCAAAAACAAAATAACAGAGTTGCATTAAAAAGTACAAAACAGAAAACAGAAATAGATAAGTGGTGTCAAGTTCAAAGGAGGTGATGGTCCCAGTGTACCTACACTAGTGATGCTGAATTAGAAATCTGGTTCAGAGCATCACTCTTCAGTCAGGGACAAGCGCAAATTAGCAGACTTCCAGAGAATGGCTATCCCCATGCTTCCTGAGAGGTGGCAGGATTTGAGACTCAATTGAGGAATGAAGTATATTTAGTGTGGTGAGTGGGATGAGAAGGGAAGTAAAGAGACATGATCTATTCATAAACCTCTACTGAGACCATTTAGGTATCCACATTGCGCAAGTCACAGATTAAATCTTATATCTTTAAAGATTTCAATCTTTAAATATTTGAAGCACTATGAGGGCTAAAAAATTAGAAACAAAATGATACTCTCAACAGCCCATAGAATGGGAAAAAATATTTTCAAATCATGTATCTAATAAGAGACTGATATCCAGAATATATAAAGAACTCATAAAATTCAATAAGAAATAAATAACCCAAGTAAAAATAGGCAAAGGATCTGAAGAGACAATTCTCAAAAGAAGATATACAGGGGTAGCTGGGTGGCTCAGTCCGTTAAGCGTTCAACTTCAACTCTCATGGTTCAAATCCCATGCTTCCTAAGTTCAAGTCCCACATCGGGCTCTTTGCTGTCAGCACAGAGCCCACTTCAGATCTGTCTCCCTCTCTCTCTACCCCTCCCCTACTTGTGAGCACATTATCTCTCTTTTTTGAAAATAAAAATTTTTAAAAGATCTACAAATGGCCGACAAGTACATGAAAAGACACTCAACATCATTAGTTGCAGGAAATGCAACTCAAATGCACAGTGAGTACCACTTCTTGCCCATTAGGATGGCAAAAACCAAAAAGATGGACAATCATGAGCACTGGAAAAGATGTAGAGAAAATGGAGCCCTCATACTCTGAAGGTGGGAATGAAAATGGTGTAGTTTCCTTGGAAAAGTCTGGCAGTTTTTTAAAAATATAAACATAGAGTTACCAAAGGACCCAGAAATTCTACTCCTAGGCAAACAACTGAGAGAAATGAAAACATACATGTGTAAAAAATCTTATATGCTAGTATTCATAGCAACATTATTCATAAAAAGCCAAAAAGGAAGAATAACCCAGAAGTCTATCAATTAATAAATGGATATATAAAATGTGGCATATCCACACAATGAATTTTTAAGCCATAAAAAAAGGAATAAAATACTGATATATGCTACAATATGGATGAAACTCGAAAACGTTCTACTAAGTGAAAGAAAACAGTCACAAAAGACTGTTGTAGGATTACATTTATATGAAATGTCCAAAAGAGGCAAAGGATGTTAGTAATTACTGAGGGCTGGGGTTGAGGGGTGAAAACAAGGTTCCACTGCTAATGGTGATGAAAATACTCTAAAGTGAGATTGTAGCAATGATTTTACAAGTCTTCCTAAATACAAAAATCAATCAATTGTATACTTTAAAATCAGTAAATTGTATGGCATGTGAATTATATATCAATAAAGCTATTTTTTTTAAAAAGAAAAAAATGACACTCTGTATCATTTCAGAAAGCAGACCTAAACATCAATGCTCAGAAGAATGACACAGTTAAATGTAGAGACAGGATGAAGTATGACAGTCCATCATTTAGATGTAGTCAATAATCAGAACAGTCGATCTCATTGCTAAAGACAGCAAATTCAGAGAGGAGCTGAGTAAGCTTCTGAACTAGCTATCATAGACAGAATGCCTACAACTGAGAAAAATCATCTGGATCTATTAAAATCTAGAGTGAAATGCAATTCTAAAATACTACCAGTCAACGTAATGAGTAAGAACCCAAACACTTTAATTCAATGCTTACTCTTCAATAAGACAAGAGCAATAAATAGTTTAAAATAAAAATAAGAGCTAGAGTCCCATCACCCTAAAATTTTAAAGTACATTTCAAATATATGTATATACCAGGAATAGCCAACAAACATTTAATACCACTTTCTTAGTCTTTGCTAATCTCTCTCTGTGTCTTCACATTAAATTACAGCTGCCTTCACTCTTCCTGCTAACTTGACCTCAGTGTACGTGCTCTGACACCATGGGGGACTATATAATTCCTGTGTACCCATAATGGAATTCAAATATAATAACAGTGCACAGCTGGATTCTGAAAAATCGTTACAGTCAAGATCAAGTAATTGATCCTTATCAAAAAACTTTGTGACAGGATAATGTTAATGTACCAGCAGCACCTACAGGTGTGATGATGATGTAATTTAATCCATCTCCCTTTTACCACAGTAACTACATGCAGAGGGTCAGGTTTTTTGTTGACATGGTCTAATTTAAATATTATTATTATATATATGATATAAAATATTCTTATTTTATTCTTATATATAAGAATATAATATACATATAATTCTTACATACATATGTATATGAAACTTTCTAAATATCATATTAGTATATAAAATAATGATGGGATGAAAAAGCCAAAGTATTACTCTTTTCCATTCAACAGATAAATACTGAGTAACAGCTTTGCGCAAGGAATCATACCTGACTCCGAAGGGTCACACTTTTTGTAAACTCAGGAGAGTTCAAGATCTCTTTGCAGTTAGGTGTTTTTTCCTATAGAGAATATATAGTGTATAGATCCCAAAATTAAGTAATTTTGACTTTCAAATTCTTTTGTGCGTTTTTGTCCTCATCAGGTTCATTTGTCTGATCTTAATTTTCTGGCTCACTTTTATAATTCCCCTCAATGTAACTTTAAATTTGAATATTTAAAATATTACACCTTTCCAAAATCAAAACTACATAAACATTCCTATAACCCTTCTGTCCTTCGTTCTGAACACAGTGAAGTTCCCTGGACACAGTTTGATCCTTTCAACTCTTGCATTAATAACTTGTCGTGTGTCTAAAATGGAGCTCAGTTTACATTTAATGTTTCCCCACTTCTGAGTCCAGAAGGTTTCTCTGTCTGGTTGATGTGGACAAGCACTGCTCCCGGCCCTGTGTGGGCACCTAGGCACTGTCCTCACCAATCCTTCCTGATGGTTCCTATCCCAGACTAGACAAGTTTCCTCACCTGCATGCACCAAGCTGCTGCCCAGTGGAGGGGCACACTGTGCATCTTCATGGGGACTCTCTCCTCTCCAGTGCTCTGTGCTATGAACACCAGTCACCTTGGTCTCTGCAGACTCATATCCCTGTCTCCTCAGGGACTCCACCAGGCTCCAGGCTGCCCTGCCCTGCCCTGTGGTCTGGAAATGCTCCCCATAAGTCAGCAGAGACCATTAGAAGCCTTGCCTCCGTTGTTCACTGCTGTCAGGGATCAATGTCCCTCCTTGTCTCATGCCCATGTCTTGGGACACATTGTTCTACTTCATCTTTTTTTTTGTTTGTATTCTTGTCTTATTTTTGTTGTGATTTGGGGGTGGGAGGGCTGGTGACGGTTGGTTCAAGTAGAAGGGTAAATGCAGTCCCTCTTTTTCCATCCTGGCCAACAGAAGCAGATGTACTAAGAGAAATCCTACCCCCATTCTGATTGCTCCATGTACCTCGCCAAAGAATCCTGGTTAATAATTTATGGTTTATCCTCCCAGTGTTTCTTTCTACAAAAGTGAGCAGAAGCATGTCATTCTTGCATAAAAGGTAGCCTAATCTACATATTCTCTTTTCTAAATTTTTCTTTTCCCTCATCTATATGTCCTGGAAACCACTCCACAGAAGTCCAGAGAGACCTTCAGCTTTACTTCTAATGGCTCCAGAATACTCCGTTTCATATATGGTTCATTCAGTCAGACTTGCAGGGTTGGGCATTAAATGCTTGATACAAACAATGCCACAGTGAGTAATCTTGAGTGCAGGTTGTTTCATTTTGAGGAGACGCATTTTCAGGGTAAACTCTAAGGCCTGGGATTGCTGGGTCCAAGGGCATCTGTGCATAATATGGTCTTTCTTTGGGTTCTGCAGAAGCAGACCTTGTGACCAGGAAACAAATACAGGCAAGATGGGATGCTCTGTTGAGCCTGCTGTCCTAGCAGAGACAGGTGCTTAATCCTGAAGGGAAATGCTGGGAAATGGTGCAAAGAACAGGCTGCAGAATTATCTCACCTGAGGAATTACATCAGTGCTCAGGACGCACGGGTTGACAGCCTGCCTGAGACTATTAATTCCCAGCGTTTCTGTCCAGCCTGTCAGGCCTGTAGGCAGAGGAAACTACCAAAGTCCGAGGGTGGGGGGAGGGAGAATTCCACAGCATATTGTAACATATGTGAGCAGGAGGGAAGGGGCAAGGACAGAGCCGGAAAGGTGATTCTCTTAGACTGTAGCAAATCTCTCTCCGCAGTGGGCACCATCCTGCACTCACACAGGCAATGGACAGCCTGTTCTACCTCAGCAGAATTGGTTCAGGATTTTGAATTTTTGCCAGTCCATTGGACGAGAAATGGTATCTCTGTGTAAATGTTGCTTTAATTTCTGTTTCTCTTTTTCTGAGTGAACTTCAACATCTTCACCCAACACAGGCACAAGCCATTTCCATAACCATTTACGTCAACTGTCTGTTCATGTCTTTTATCCACTTTTCTCCTGAGTTTTGGTCTTTACTTTGATTTTTTAAAAAATTCTTTAGTATGATGGAGGCTATTCCTTTATTTCTGACATGCTGCAAGTATTTTTTTCCAAAGGCATGTGTCATTTCTCTTTTGATTTTGCTTATAGTAGTTTTTGTTATGCAAATTTTTCTTTAATTTTTTTTAATGTTGTTACAAATTCATCAATCTTTTCTTTTACTGCATCTGGCTTCTGAGTCATAGAAAGGCTTTCCTTATATGCAGTTTATAAATGATTTCACCCATGTTTCATTTTAGTATTTGTCTGGCTTCATTTTTCCCCCTTGATTTTTCTTCATTTCCCTCTTTTCCTATTTTAAATTTTTCCTACAATTAGATTCCTCACTCTACTGATATGTATTCTGCTGTATGCTAATGCTATGCAATAAGAACTCTATTCTATTTATCCTAGATGATTATCCAGTTGTCACAACACCACTTAAATCTATCTTTTCCAATAAAAAGAAATGAACCCATCAAAAGTTATGGAAGAACGTCAAATGCATATATTGCTAAATGAAACAAGCCAATTTGAAAAGGCTATATACTATATGACTCCAACTATATGACATTCTAAACATGGAAAAACTATGGAAGTGACAAAAACGAGCAGTTGCCAGTGGGGATGGAAAGAAGGGAGGGATGAATATGTAGCGCACAGGAGATTTTTAAGGAAGATAAACCATGATTCTACAGGACACTGTTATAAAGGACACGTGTCATTGCACATTAGCCACAACCTATAAAATGTACGACCCAAAGAGTGGATCTTCATGTAAACAATGGACTTAAGTTAATAGTAATCTATCACATTGGCTCATCAATTACAACAAATGTACCACACTGATGCACTGATGTAAAATGTTAAAAACGGGAGGGGGAGAGGATATACAGGCACTCTGTGTACTTTTTGTTCAATTTCTATAAACCTAAACAACTCAAAAAATAAGATTCTATAGAACAATGGAATAGAATAAACAGCCCAGAAATAAACTTTCATTGAATGATATACAATCAAATGATTTTTGACAAGGGTGACAAGAGCATTCAATGAGGAAAGGACAGTCTTTTCAAAAAATAATCCTGGGATACTGTATTTCCACACACAAAAAAGTATGAAGTCGGACCCTTACCTCACACCCTGTACAAAATTAGCTCAAAATGGATCAAAGACCCAAACATAAGAACCTATAAAACTCCTAAAATAAAACCTTATAGGAAAGCTTCATGATACTGTATCAGGCAATGATTTCTTAGATATGACACCAAAAGCACAGACAACAGAAAAAAATTAGACAACTTCAAAATTTACAACTGTTCATCAAGGCACAATCAACAAAATAAAAAGGCAACCTAGCAAATGGGAGAAAATATTTACAAATCAGGAATCCGACAAGGAGTTAATATACAGACTATATGAAGAACATCTATAACTCAATAACAACAAAAACCTGACTAAATGACTTGAATGGACTTTTCCCCAAAGAAAATATATAAATGGCCAATAAGCACATGAAAAGATGCTCAACATCTCTCATCATTAGAAAATGTAAATGAAAGCCAAAATATGCTACCATCTCATGCCAGTTATGATGGGCTACTATGGGGATAGGGATGGTGGAAAAAACAGTAACAAGTTTTCTCTACCTTGTTGACAAGGTAGAGAAACCACAACCTTGACACACTATTGGTGGGAATGTAAATGGTAAAGCCACTGTGGAAAACAGTATGGTGAGTCCTCAAAAAAATAAAAATAGAAATACCATATAATCCTTCGATTCCGCTTCTAGATATACACCCCCCCCAAAGAATTGAAATCAGTCTCAGAAATGTTTTTCACCCATGTTCATTGCAGCATTATTCACAATAGCCAAAGGGCAGAAGCAAAGGGTCCAAAGATGGATGTATACACAAAATGTGGTCTACACATACAATAAAATACCATTCATCCGTTAAAAGGAGAGGAAATTCTCATACACGTGATAACATAGATGAACCTTAGGGCTATGATGCTAAGTAAAGTAAGCCAGTTACAAGAGGACAAATACTGAATGATTCCACTTATATAAGGTACCTAGAGTAGTCAAATTCATAGAGACAAAAAAGAAAAATGGTGGTTACCAGGGGCTGGGGTTGGAAGGATGAGGAGATGTTCCTTAATGGGTATAGAGTTTCAGTTTTGCAAGATGAAAAGAGTTCTAGAGATAAGTTGAATAATAATGTGAATATACTTTCTACTAGTGTATTGTTAGTTCGCTAACAATCACTAAAAATGGTTAAGATGGTAAATTGCACGTGTATTCTACCACTATTAAAAATGAAACAAAATAAATAAAATCTATTTTTTATAGTCTATCTTTTCCCACTGATTTGAGAACCTACTTTCATCGTACTGAATTTCTGTAAATCCGTGGGTCTACTTCTGGATTTTTTTTCCCCTAATGGCCAACTGATATGTTAGCATCACACTATTTCATTACTGAAGTTATGTGACTATCAGAAAAAGCAATCCATCCCCCTGTGACTCTTCTTTCCTGATTTTCAAGATATTCTTGCATGTTTACTTTCTTTACGAACATGAGAATCAAATTGTCAAGCTCAAAGCAAAAATCCATCACTGTTACTGATCACATTAAATTGATTAATCTAAAGATAAATGACATCTTTATCATGTTGAATCGTCAAGAACACGTTATGATTACCTGTTTGTTATTCAAGTCTACTTAAAACCTTCCAGGTAAGTTTTGAAGTTTTCCTTGTATAGATTTAATATACATATAGATTTCATTTTACTACCAAGTATTTTATTTTCTTGTTATTGTCATTGCTGTCATAAATTGGATTTTTCTCTACCATTTTATCTTTTGGTCAGTTAATGTTTGATTTTTGTAAGCTAATCTTACATTCTGGTACCTTCCTGAATTCTTTATTGTTTGTGTTAGTTTCCTCATTGATTCTTCAGGATTTTCCAGGTATCACCTGCAAAGAAACAATCTTCATTCCTTCTTGTAAAATTCATATGCCTCTAATTATCTTTCCTGTCTTTTCATTGACTAATCCCTCCAACAAGATGCTGTTATTCTTGTCTTGTTTGGGGGGACAATGGGAATGATTCCCATATTTCAACATTAAGGAAGATGCTGACCTTATTTCTGCAGTCTAAATATTTTATCTAATGTCTAACTGACATTATGGAAAGGTCTATCACTTCCTATTTTATTGAGTTGTGGGTGTTTTTTGTTTTGTTTTTTTAGTGTTTTTGTAAAGTAAGGAATGGGTGCTGAATTTTTTTAAAGGCCCTCAGCATCCAGAAAGAAAATCAAAATAAATGTCTTGACCAAAATCCCAAAACCTCTGTGAGGGCAGAAATCTTGGCTGCATTTTTAACAATCTACAGAATGTTCACCCATACAGTTTAGTATTATTTTTGATGGATGCATGAATGAGCAATTTTAAGCTCCTGATTCTTTCATATATCAATTATTATATTGTTTTCTAGTGTCTATGATATACAATGAGCACATTATAATCCTCAGACTATTCATACTTGCTCATCTAATAAGTGGACCCAAGAAATAAAGAAAAATAACAGTGGGAAGCTACAGGCTTCATCTGTACAATTTAAGCTTTAAAGCATTTGATAACAATTCCATCCCTGTACTACAGGACTTGTTTCTTTTCTTTCTGGGTAGGTCAAGAGCAGCAATAGAGAGCTCATCTAAGCCTATTTTAAATAATCTACGCCAGTTTCAACATTCATTATGCTCTCATTGTAAAAATGTTCAGGTGAAAAGCTCAGGGCATCTAGCAGCAGGTTGAAAGCTTTAATTCAGTGGGAGTAGGGGACACCATAAGCCAATAATAGAAAAGCCTTCTTAACAAAGGATGTTATTTTCTTAAAGTAGTAATCTATAGCAAATTACACAGAAAGAACTTGATTATAGTTTTCAGTCTTTTAGAAAAGGATAATTTAATATGAGTTAAAAGCTGATTCATTTTTGCAAGGGTTTTACCAGCTGTCAATTATACTCCTTCTGAATCGTCCACTGAGTTGATGTATAGTTAAACACAGAATGGAAAACATTATTTGGTTACAATTAAGGTTTCCAACATGATATTGTAAAAGTCAGATATACTACCAAAAATATATATTCTTAATCCCCTGTTTAATGTATATTTCTATAGTCCAGATATTCATTTTCTTTAAAAACCTTTCTGTATGTTTTCTGAAAGCCAAGTCACAAGCTGAATAAAGCAGTTGAGTATAAATAATCAAAAACACTTCTAAACAGCAGATTCTGCAATATTCTAGTGCTAAAGTAAGTCTTACTAGAATGCTGGAAAAAGTCAATAGAGAAGAGTATCAACTTTTGGAATCACTGTGTCTGAACACACAAATAGAATACTGTAGTACCAAGGACTTTGAAGATCACCTGCTAATACATTCAACCCTCTCACGTAATAGAAAAATTGAACTCAAGGAGAGTAAATGATTTTCTAAGGCACACATCCAGTTATTGGTAGAGCCAGAACTCGTTTTGGGCTTTCCAATCAAGTATGAACTCCACTTGTTCTGTTCTCTCTCTAAACCACAGCTAACAGGAGAGAATGTGGGACACACCCTGTAAAGAATTACACAGTGTATTTTTAGTTACATGACACTGGATGTTCATTTATATTTTGCTTAAAGACCCCGAGGAAAAGTTCCCTTAAGTCCTTTAAAAAGAGCCTGCACGTGATTAAGAAAATATTTTTTCTTTCCTTCATGATTTTAAGTTGCATAATACAAAGTTAAATGGCAAGGGCCTCAAGTAATTAATAATGCTTTATATTTGCCTATAATGAGTTTAAAAATGCTCTCTCAGATATGAGGTACATTTTAAAAACTGATTCCACAATTGTCTCCAAAAGGCATTCAGGCATCAAGAGTCACCAAATATCAATGATGTACAGAGGTACAGTGGTAACTGTAAAGGTCACACGTTTTATATTTGTTCAACTCCCTTCCTCCCCGACTCCCAAATCTTGAATGATTTTTACATGGCTAGCCTTAAAATTTTACCAGGAAAAGTTTAAAAGCTGCAAGGCTAATAATTCATAGCTACTGCCTATAATTTTTTTTCTGTTTTAAATCATGTCACATCGCCAATACTCTCAAAATTCTTAGTATGTGCACTATCTATTTTCAGGATAATCTCTTTTACCTAGGTGGAAGCAAATTTCCTTTTGGCAAGAACAAGGGTGTAGTTTGCATTGTGGTCCACTGGGACAGTCTGTTCTTCCATATCAGAATCTTGGCTTTCAATCCTTTTCAAGTTATCTTCTATTTGAAACAGGCACCTCTCTTAGGCTATTTTTAAATCTCAATGAAAAAGTTTTGGCACACACAAACCCTCATTATTGCCTTATTCTTGACATCTCTCACACCCTCATGTGTATAACAGATGATCACTATGTGTCACTCTCAGATGATCTGAGCCCAAAGCAATGTCCCTTGGCTATCTAGATTAAAAAATATATATAAAAACAATTACAGGAGTAGAGAATCATGAAGAGAACTACTGAACAAATAAGATAAGTAATATTTATACAGTCTATATACATTAAATAACCAATATAATGTTCTTTTATCTTTTGAGTTTTTAAAGAACTTTTAATTTAAAAAGTTAAAAAATTATTTACTGGAATTTAAAATGCAGAAATAACTTCATCTTAATCCTTATAATCAAAGGAAAAATGATGAACTGACCACAGCTCATTGGACTCTGACAATCACCAGTTCTGTGAAGCTGGTGCATATGTTAAGTACTAATTATAATGCTCACAATGTTTTTTGTGTTTCCCCAAAGTGAAATTTCTTTTTTCTTTTTGTTCTAAAAAAGTATAATCTAATTTTGAAAAATTATTAAAACAGAGACAAATGAAGAATAAATGTTTAGCTGATGTTCAAATTCACTACTAATCCAAAAACGGCAAATAAACCCCCTTCCACCCACCTACCTCAAGAACCTCAATTCAGCAGTAGACACAGTCTGAGTCAGTGCTCTGGACACATGTGTAATATTCCACAACTGTAGAGCCTCAATAAGTGAGCCTCCTAAATGTCCTCCTGCATATAAGACTGTGTCATAGCATTGCTTCTGGTCTGACTTGTCTGCTTACTAGGAGTCTTCTCAACTATCCACTCACCAGGAAACAATAAACAATATGCAGAGGGGACCAACTAGCAAGGACAAGCAAAGGCAAGAGCAGGAGAAGAGAAAAGGTTGGGGGAGGAAGCAGCAGAAAGCAAGAAAGGAAGACAGAAAAGATGGCTGGTACTGGGTATGGCAAAATGCCCACAACCACTGCGGATACCCCCATTACCATGGGCTGTAATTCCCAACTTGGTGCCTCTTTAACTGCATATTTACCAGTGGTGTACTTCTGTCTTCAGGGTGACATCTGGGATCAGAGGACCTTAGCAACCTTCTCCTGCTACAGAGTTATATACAATTAAGAAATGTAAAAATGTTTATAGATGCTTTTACTCACTATAAATTCTTTCATACATATGTACATTGTGCATATGGGCATGTGCATGTGGACACACACGGGAGCCACTAAGGCATTGGTGATTGGTACATTCTAAAGCTGCAAAATAGCAATTCAGAAATAAGAATGACCAGAAATCAGATAAGTCAAATATCTAAGAAGTGGGAAGAAAGCTTCAAATCAACACTGTTATGTAACTGATTATTTAAAACTGCATGCATTTAAGACAAAGACTTATAATGTCACAGAAACACAACAATGGAGCAAACGCCCGATCTCTCCCTGCGGGCTTCATGCAGGCTTTTCAATATACCTCCAGGACGTCTCTTCTACTAAAACACATTTTTAGAAGTGAGAGATCTGCCTAAGTTGTTTTAATGGTGAATGCATATTAATCAGTATTCCTCACTGACAAATATTACTCCTTCAAGGGCATGATCAATGAGCACCTTTGTCAGGCATTTACTCCACAACACTGGTTGTGCACCGACAGTGTGTGAGGCCCTGGGAATGGACAGCTGACTATGACAAATCTCTACCATCGAGGAGCTCACAGAATACGTAGGAGACAGAAAGTTGAAATGCTATAGGGTATGTGCATCCCTGGGATATGGAAGGGGCACTAGACTCTGAAGGAGGAAGCTCCATCACTTAGAAGCGAAAATGAAAACGTGAAGGCCTGACCTTCCTTTTGAAGGCTGACAAGGAATTTGGCAGACAAAGGGAAAAGAGCCCTTTGGGCAGAATAAAAGGCAGAGTGAAAGCCTCAGAAGAGAACATCACAGCCTGCTGTGAGAATGTGGGAAGAATGGCAGAAGGCCATGAGGGTCTTCCCAAGAAGTCTGGCATTTATGGAAGGGATGACATGAGCACTGCATGAATGATAGCAAGATGGCAGATGGCGTGGAGCAAAGGGAGACCAATAGCAAAAGACCAGTTAGAGCTAACTTCAAAGTTGCAGCTAGGAAGGGGGCTGCCCTGAAGCTGTAGCCATAGGGTGCTAGAGAAGAGAGACTGTGGGGAGGTGAGAGCAGCAGCAGGACTTCTGTGAGAAGAGGAACTCATATTCAGTGCAAACTCTGTAAAGGGAGGATGTGCAGAGGGTGAGGGAATGACAGACCACATGCGTGGTTTGGAGGGAGCTTGCTGTGCTTGTTTTCAAGGAGAGGTGATAGACTAAGTCTGTCCCACGAGCACATTAAACCACTCATCTCTTCCACAGTATCCCCTCCATACTTGTGTGCATTTCCGCCATATAACTCATGAACTATTTGCACATCTTATTTACTAACACAGTCACCCCGATTACAATGGAAACCAAAAGATGGCAACGTTCTTGCTCACTTCTCTTTCAGTCTTTGGTAGCACCTGGCAGTGACTGGAACATATGGGAAACTGAGAGCTTTTTCTGGGGAATGGTGTTTTCTGCATTCTAAGGAAAACTATCCAAATATGTTTCTGGAAAATCTGCATCTTCTCCCCCCCATTCCCATGTACAGGATGTAGATGGACTTAATTCCCTGTACTAGTGCCTGATGAGGATATTACCATGCCAGATTAGGGTAGCCTCCTTAGATTACTATTTACATAAACTGACTTGCCAGATTATTAGAACTATAGTATTCATAGAAATTGAGACTTTAATAGTTTGATGAGGACCACCCCACTGACTTGATATCCTCTCTTCAGCTACAGAGTTCTGTGATAATGAAAAAAAGTGGAAAAGTCAGTGTGACTCCAAGAAATTTGGCAATGGCACCACAAAGCTCTTCTGTCACCCCATGGGACACGGTCCCTATCAAACTCCTTCAGTGTGTGTACCAAGCTTCCAATAAGACTGAACATGTAGTAGGCCCTCAATATCTGCTAATTCTATTTATTTGTAAATGACAATCTGTCATTTAGAATTTGCAGGACATATGTAGACCAAGAGCTCAGCACAAGTTAAATGAAGGGATACATTGTAATTCTGGCAAGACTGAGTACCAAGTATCTGTATGTTTAGAAACCCACCAGATGAGTGACATTCGAGATCTTAAAACTCTCTAGCAACCTGCTCCATTGGGCTAACCCAACATCAGCTCTGGAAGGATAATGTGTTAGTAGTGATCCTTTGCTGGATTTTATTCATTTCCCTTCATACTAACACACCCCGACATTCAATAGTGATGAAATGGCACATATGGATAATGCTGTTCGGTATATGCTAACAATCTTGGCAGGTTTTCCTTTAATAAACCACTCCAGATGTTAGTCTCAGTAATTATGCCTGCCATCATTCAGCTTCAGGAATGAAATACTGCTGTTCCAATTCCTTGTTTTGTGTTTCTGTGGATCATCTGCAAGTATAAAGCCTGCACAGTAAAGACAGCCCCATGAATGGGCTCTGCATAGAAACGTGCATCAACAAAGATCCAGTGGTAGGATGACCAATGTGAACTTGTAATTATACAAACACGCACGCCATTAGAAGGTTTGGATGACTTGTACAGAGTACATTTGTACATCTATAGCTCATGAAACATTACATGTTCCTATGTATTAGTGTATCAAAATATGTCAGTAAAGTGATAAACCTGATTCAAACAATTATCTGTGGCACAGATAAAACAGGTTATTGTACATGAAGAGATATCTAGTCTGCAAACCTGTTCCTAGGAAAATTTAAATTGAGATATGGTGTGCTAAACTTTTAAGGGTACTGTCAGGAAAAAAACCATGAGATTGTTTTCATTTTCTGAAGGTTTCATTTGCAAAAAAGCCTTTTTGTGATCCTATTAAGAAATGAAATCAGTCAAAATAGATCTATAACCCAGTGTCAGAACAATAAATTAGAATGATTTAAAGAAAAATCCCGGAAAAGGTATGCCAGATGTTATAAGTAATGTGATTTTCTTGACTTTAAAATGAACGTACTTGGTGAGGAATAATAAACCCAATCTTTGGGGATATTTAAATGATCATGCTAAAAAGCCAACATTAACCATTAAAATGATTAAATTGATATTAAATGGCTGCTGACATTAGAATATTGAAAAGTATTAATAAGGCTGTCAGTGTCACTGAGGCACAGAGAAAGGAACTTTTTAATTCTTTTATAAAGAATTAATGTTACCTTAAGGAGTTTAAGCAAAAATTTTATCTACTTACCCTCAAACCATCATGGGGGGAATGTCAATACCCCTGTCAAAACCCATTAGCTTCACTGAAGGTATAAAGAGAAAACTGCATTCAGATGGGAAGCTGGCCACAAATTGTGAGCCACGCCGCCTGAACTACCTTAATAAGCAGCATGGAACTGGACACCTCTTTCCAGAAGCCAAGAGTCAGAGCAGCTAGGTCTCCAGAAAAACCCTCTGGGGTACATGAAATCCAAACAAGGAATACTGACTACATAGAAAATAAATGACTGTATGTCAAAGATAAACAAGGGCATTTTTAAAGCTTAAAAATTACATGATGGTGCGCGGAAACATCAAGTAAACTGTCCTAAACCTACTGAGTAGTATGGACTGCTGAATGGCACTCAAACTTTCAGAGGTGACTGTAAGGTGGCATACCCACCCAGGAGCCCTCCCACAGCCCCTCTAAGCATTAAGTGACACTGACTGCTGCATGGTGCCGTAGTGCAAAAGACTGTGGTAGTCTGTCTGCCAGCTGGGAACCATGACCGCACTTACGTAAACATGGCCAACAACAGTAAGGGGCAAAGTATTATCAAAATCAATCTAACATTTAAAAATTACCTTGTTTGGGGGGGAAGGGATGCCTGAGTGGCTCAGACGGTTAAGCATCTGATCTCACAATTCACAATTCGTGAGTTCAAACCCCACATCAGGCCCTGGCTCAGAGCCTGGAGCCTACTTCAGATTCTGAGTTTCTCTCTATCTGTCTCTGCCCCTCGCCTACTCATGCTCTGTCTCTGTCTCTCTCAAAACTAAACATTAAAAAAATTAACCTTTTTTTTCAGTTTGTTTATTCATTTTAAGAAAGAAAGAGAGAACAAATGAGAGAGGTACAGAGAGAGAGGGAGAGAGAGAATCCCAAGAAGGCTCTGCACTGATGCAGGGCTCAAACTCTTAATCCGTGAGATCATGACCTGCGCCAAAACCAAGAGTCAGACACTTAACCCACTGAACCATCCAGGTGCCCCCAAAATTACCTTTTTATGCCAGGAATAACTCAAAGGACCTGGGACTCATTTTTTGGTTTGTATGCTATGGTAGGGGATTTTACTGCCACGATGAGCAGCTCTGACTGTCCATCTACAGGAGAGGTTAGCTGGACAAAAACAGCTTCTGGAGTAAGGCCTCCCTGGGTTCAAGCCCCAACTCTGCCACATGTTAGCATTTCCAGCACATTGGTCAAGTCAACAAAACTCTTGAAGCTTGTTTTCTTATCTGCAAAATGGGGACAAGAACAGCCCTTCCATCTTAGGGCTACGGTCAGAATTACATGAGACAAGGCTTGGGAAAAACTTAGCACAGGGCTGCTCTCCATAAGCCTTCAATAAAGCTTTGCATCTATTTCTTTTTCTTTAAGCTATTTTTTTAAGTTACTTATGTATGTACATATGTATCTATGTATCTATGTATTTATTTTGAGAGACAGAGACAGAGCGAGAGAGAGAGACCACAAGCAGGTGAGGGTCAGAGAGAATCCCAAGAGGAGAGACAGAATCCCAAGCAGTCTCCACATCATCAGTGCAGAGCAGGATGCGGGGCTTGAACCCAAGACGTGTGATATCATGACCCAGGCCAAGATCAAGAATCAGTCACTCAACCAACTGAGCCACCCAGGCACCCCTCCTTAAGCTGTTTTTTAACCTCAGTTTTTAAAATACTGTCTTAAATGTATATATCCTGACCTTTAAAACTTACCACATCCATGTAACATTTCATGAACACATTCTTATCTCCTGTTCCTTCTCCTTAATATTTAATACCATTATGGAAAGGAGTTTCCTATGCTTGCCACTATTAACCTTCCACACCTAATCAAAATCAAAGTAAGTGTTTCCCAAAGCATTCTCCTTCATGAAGAAGAATAGTCACCTACCATCAGTAATTTCTCACATTTCACAAAATGGAAAATGACTACAAAAACATGAGACACATGGAATTATTAAGACAAGAACACACACCCTTCCTATGTTCTGGGGCTGGTGAGTCCTCAAATTTAAGGAAAGCTGACAACAGAAAGGGAAAATGATATAAGCAGAGGAGTCATTACAAGCCCCAGGAAGAACAGACCCCCCAGAAGCAAGCTACCAGGCTTCTGGGATCTTATGCTACACCTGATCACCAGCGGGACCAGTCATGCCTAAAACAAATCAACCTCAAGGCTTCCTATGATACTCCACTGACTCTGAACACCAACCCGAGGTCCTGTGGCTTTCTAAGACCTAGTGCCACCAAATCTCTCTCTACAATGCACTACACTTCAAACTACACTTCCCATTTCTGAAAACACCAGTCCTACCTCTCCCTTCCCTATATTTATTCATACTTGTCCCACCTTCTTTAAGCCCAGTCCCTACCCCCTCAGCCCTAGTCTGCATTTCTGATAGCCTACCTGGCCTTCCACAGCCTGGAGAAATTCCACTTCCTCCATGACACCTTCCTGGATTCTCCTTAAGTACAATTACTCTCCCCTTGCAATCTTTAAAAAGCACATAGTTTCCACTTTGAATTAGTGTTCTTTACTGATACTCTAGATTGTCTCTATTATACTCCACTCCCTCCCTGAACAAAGAGCCTGTGGGAGATTCGTCTTCATATTTTCCACACAGCAGTACACATGGTGGAGAGTCAATACATTTTTTGGGAGAAGGAGTGGATTAAGTTAAATGTTACAGATACAGTGCCGGCTAGAATGTGCCATGTGTGTCTGTTTATTTCTGTTCATTAACCTTTTAATATTCCTAAAACAGAAGGGCATGACAAAACAGTAGGACAATTTAATCTTTGGGATCTAGCTGCCTGGTTTCCAATGTTAGTTCTGACACATATTAGCTGTGAGACTGTAGAGTAGTTGGGGAGTAGTTTTTCTGGGGCATTACTCCCCACAACTAAGGAGCATGTCAAAGTGGAAGATGAAGCCCTTGCCTTCACAGGATGGGTAGGAATTGGAAGAGATCATCCAGGTGGGTGCTCAGCAAGTAGTAACCCCTCCAGTGTTAGCTAGTAAGATGGTTACAGAACCACATTCATAAAACAACCAAAACCCCACATTTACGTAAGTCACATGTAAGTTTCCCTCACATAAGAATACAATAAGCAATGTCAAGGCGAGCTAGTTGGCAGCCCATGTCAGCCTGCCACACAGTCATCTTCAGAATGGGACCCGTCAGTATTTACACTCCGTCTGGGCAATGCTCACTTGAGATATTACTGTGAACTCAAAACCCCAGAAAAACTACTCCCCAAGTATAAGCAAACTTATCCCAGGAAATCACTTTTCTTCATATTCCTCTATAACATTCATGATTTTGTCCTCCAACTCTCTCTTTCTTGCTGAAAAGTTAGTGGAAGAAGGATAAATCTACCTCCTCCCACCCAATTCTCCCATGCATGTATACTACACAGTAGTGTCATTTTTAAAGGATCACGGCATTTCTCCTCAATTCTCAGGTAATTCATGTCTTCAGGTGGACATGGGGATAGCATGCTCCTAGCATGATTAGAAAACCAAAGATAATTTGGTCTTAACCAGCAATACTAGAGAAAGCTAGGACTTTATGACTAGTGGCACTCATCCATGAAATCCAAGGATAATCATGGCGGGCTTCCCTATCACTTAAAAGTTTCTAATTACCCAATTGTTTCCACATAATGATTCAAAATGAAAATGCTGGTGGTCCTTAATAATGCCATCATAGAAATACATTTTCTGCTATGATTAAAACATTCTGCTATCCACACTCTGACTTTTTAAAGCTATTTAGTACTTCTTAGGCTTAATCAAAGGTACTATCATAGATTTTGATAAAAGGTTGAAACTATATGAGGCATAGTTTCCCAGAGAGAGAAGGCAAAATAATACTTAATGTAGACTTTAAGATGCCTGAGTCAGTTTTTCAAAATTTATTAATTCTACAAACATCAAATTATGTTATTACAAACATCCTACAATGTGTCTGGCTCTGTGAAAGTCACATTGGATAGAAAGAAAATTAAGACAGGGTCTCTTCCCCAGGAGCTTGCATTCAGAAAGGGGTCCAGTCTAACAGAGATTTAAATTTCAAAATACAAACACATAACCCAATTCATGTTCTTATTTAAAGTACTGTTCAAAGTCTTCCACACTGTTCCCATATGTTCAAAAATTTTTACATTTTTGCTTCCAATATTTCCAAATATAAAAGCATCCTGATGTTCAGATTTTCCCCTACATAGGAGTTGGCCGAAATAATTAAAGGTCTTAAAATACAAAACTGTACAATCAAAACATCTCTACCAAACAATTATCTTTTTAAAGTCACTTAATTCAGATGTTGCATCTAAGAAATATCTATCCCAAAGTGGGAAAAAAAAAGGTAAGTATTTTTCTGGGTCATAGGACTAGGCTTTTGAAATCTATTGTAAATAGCATTATTCACATTCCATTAAAATTCCAGAAAACAAAGAACCCAACATATAATCATAACTTTATTTCCCTTTGGATTAGAAAAGAATTGCTGATTTAAAGAAAGCCTGTCCTAAAGCTCAGTACTAACCCCTCATTTCTGATTACAGTGCAGCTGAAGAAATGTTAGGCTTCTCCTGAAGGGTTTATCAAGGCAGTCAGAATTAATGAGGCTTAGGTAACAACCATAATTTTAAAATACTGAACTATATTGCTTGCAGATAATCTCAATTTACCTCTTCCAGGAGCACTGTGGGGCTTCCAGACTTGAATTCTGAATAGATTTCTCTCTTGAAAACATTTATACATGTAGTTTGCTAGAACTTACAAAATGTTAGAATTTCATTCACTAAAAAAAAAAAAAAAAATCATAATGAGTCATGCGTGTTGGCATTAGGCCTGAGCACTTTCTGAGACACAGCATCTCTGCTCATAAGGAACTCTCAGCCCAACAAGCAATACAGATCAAAGCAGGTGTAAAATAATGCACTAAATGTCATAATATAAATAATATATAGTAATTACATAATATATAAATAACAATAATATGGAAGAATACACAGTGGTTAAATATAAGCTCTGGAGCTGTCCTCAGAACCGAACCATGGTTTAAAATACAAGTTTTCCACAGAAACCATTGCAAACAACTAATAAGTTAATTATAGAAATGCAGCCTTCTGGCCCGTGTTGGAGCCACCTGTGACCTGAAGGCCACTGTGAATTTGTATCTACTTATATGTGCTTTTCCGGATAGGAATTACATTAATGTCTGTAGCTATTAATAAAAGATCCTGATTGTACCCAGATAGCATATATCTCCCTCTGATTTCTGCTCATACATGATCAATAAAGGAAGTATCAAGATAATCATCTCTTCATACAGAATATATATACATATACATATGTATATTTATATCTAAGTTAAGGAACCTGAATGTGAAAGATAATGTAAGTAGAGCTACTTTGCAATTATTTAATTGGGTTCTTTGTGGTGCGATGTTAAAGGATAATTTATCAGCTTCGAAGTAAATAAGTCCTTTTTTTTAATAAGCCCTTTTTAGGAATGTATGTTATCCAGTAAAAACACTGAGTATAAAGCACTGATATGAACTAAGAAAATTATTTAAAACAAATTAAAACGGACTTACTACTAATTACAACTTTAATGAGTGAAATAACTAAGAATCATGCCACGGGGCACCTGGGTGGCTCAGTAGGGTCAGTGTCTGACTTTGGCTCAGGTCATGATCTCACGGTTCATGAATTCAAGCGCCGCATCAGGCTCTGTGCTAACAGCTCAGAGTCTGTGTCTCCCTCTCTCTACCCCTCTGCTTGCATTATGTCTGTCTGTCTGTCTGTCTGTCTCTCTCAAAAATAAATAAACATTAAAAAAATTTTTTTAAAGAATAAAGCCAGGAATGTCAACTGACAAGGAAAGTAAATTCATGCAGCAGATACCGCTGGTTGCTTCTTTTCTGACATTTGCCTATGAAGTTTTCAGTAGATCATTGTTGAATTTCAAGTTCACATGTCTATTGTTCATTCCAGTCCCTCTGGTAGGAATACTACACAATACGGCTGCTGGTCTGTGCCAATCCGCTTGGCTCCTCGCCACTACAAGGGAACAATGCACAGCAGTGTACGGTCACAGAGCGTGGGGTGAAGCACCACAATGCATGCTGGAATTGTTGGCTGCACTAGGGGCGAGCTAGGAGAGGTGCTGATACCTTTTAATCTAGGGCAAATTGTTTCCTTATCTCTATAACATGGAATGTTGAGAAGATTAGGTGAGCACATAAGTCATCAGCTGAGCACCAAGCCTGGTGCTTACAAATGCAATGAAAGTGTGCTTGTATTTCAATATTCCTGCTCCATACTTTCTGTCATGACCTCTCCAGTTCTGCACTTTGTACAAAAACTGCCACTCCATCATTTACTATAAACCCTCAGGCATTTTACTCTCTCTCACAGCAGCTGTGTCAACTTTCAACTAAGCCCAGTAGAGGTAGGTTGTTGGAAGAATAAAAGGGGATAATTTATGAGAAAAGGCTATGCAGTCTGCAAAGGACAGTCATACTGCTGGTGGTGGCATCCCTGTGCTGTCAGGGAGCCTGAACATAAGTTAGTTAACATAAACGTTCTCCATGCCATCCAGTTAGGTGAGACATGGTTACAACCAGAAAATCACAAAGTTCCAAGGGACTGACAAATAACTCCAGACCTGCCCAGAGAAATAATCCACAGAATGATGAGATCTTCCTGCTTATTTTCAGATCTAAGATAAATCAATGAAAAAGAGTGTGGGAGGTCATAAGGAGAGCCAGAGTAGGGAAGATTTGGGTTTTATGAGTGTTTATGGAGTATTTCCCATGTATGAGGAGACTGCAGTTTTCCTGGGTGGGGAAAAAATCCAACAGATGCTCCAAAGACAGGTATAAGCAGAGTGGGAGACAGCTGCCACTGCAGGTCCAAGGGCCACGTGAATCTGTAGCACTTGAACGGGGTGGGGGGGGGGCACACAGGCACTCCATTTAGTTGGACATGAGACCTCTTCCCAGCAACAGGAATCTAATCTTTCATGGTCAGAGGTCATTCTGTGCAGAGCTCAGGTACAATGCCCTTCAGCTCCTTCTTGTTTAACTTCTCTCTGATGCACAAATTCCGCGGTCCAATCTGTTTTCAGATTAATCTCACTCAGATTTGAGTCACTACTCAAAAGTTTCCAGTAGCTCCTCATTGCCTTTAAAGTCTAAATTCCTTAGTATGGTAGCTCCCCCTTCTTTCTTCCAAACTATGACCCTAGGCAACCTTTCCGAATACCTGTCCAAGCCTCCTTTAGGCTTTTCATACCTCAAGCCTACTTCACAATCTCCTGTCCTGTGCGTTCCTCCCGCCCCGGCTATCTTGCCCATGTAATTGGCTACTGCAATCCATGTACCCTGGAACTAGGCACCTTTCCTTTCCCTCACTCCCCACACAGACACTGAGGGACTAGCTCATCTCAGGTCACCCATCATGTCTCATTTTCTCAATTACCAGAATGGAAAGGAAGAAGTAAAACTGTCACTATTTGCAGATGACATGATACTACATATAGCAAATCCTAAAGATGCTGCCAAACAACTATTTAAAAAATGAATTCAATAAAGTCACAGGATACAATATTAACATACAGAAATTGGTCATGTTTCCATACACTCATAATGAGATATGAGTTAGAGAAATTTTATAAATCCCATTCTAATCACATCAAACGGAATAAAATACCTAGGAATAAATTCAACCAAGGAGGTAAAAGATCTGTACTCTGAAAGTTATATAATATTCTTGAAAGCAATTAAAGACAACGCAAGTAAATGGAAAGATATTCCATGCTCATGGACTGGAAGAATTAATGCTGCAAAATCTCTATACTTTCCAAAAGCAATCTATATATTCATTGCAA
This sequence comes from Suricata suricatta, assembly GCF_006229205.1. Taxonomy (NCBI): domain Eukaryota; kingdom Metazoa; phylum Chordata; class Mammalia; order Carnivora; family Herpestidae; genus Suricata; species Suricata suricatta. Next base: position 55,669,046 of record NC_043713.1, on the reverse strand, counting down.
TCCCCATCAAAATACCAATGGCATTTTTCACAGAAATAAAATGAAGAATCCTAAAATGTATGGGACCACAAAAAACCCCAAATAACCAAAGCAATCTTGAAAAAAAATAACAAAGTTGAAGGCATCACGCTCCCTGACTTCAATCTACATTATAAACCTATAGTAATAAAAACAGTAAGGCAATGGCACAAAAACAGACCTATAGATCAATGGAATAGAACAGAGAGCCCAGAAATAAACCCATGCATATATGGTCAATTAATCTATGACAAAGATAGGCAAGAATATATGATGAGAGAGATGGTCTCTTTAATAAATGATGCTAGGAAAACTGAACAGCTACATGCAAAAGAACTGGACCAGCCTCCTATAGCATATACAAATGTAAATTCAAAATGTATTAAAGACTTGAATATAAGACGTGAAACCATAATATTAGAAAAAAACATAAGCAGTAAATTTTTTGACATCAATCTTAGAAACATCTTTTTGGACCAGGTTCCTCATGAAAGAGAAACAAACACTAAAATAAACCAATAGGATTATATGAAACAGCTTTTTTTTTATATCACAGCTTTTACACAGTAATGGAAACTACCAACGAAACAAAAAGGCAACCTGGTGAATGGAAGAAGATATCTGTAAATCATGCATCTCGATAAGGGGTTAATATCAAAGTATATAAAAACCTTATACAATTAAATATCAAGGAAACAAGCAATTAGATTTTAAAATGGGCCTAAGACTTGAATAGACATTTTTCCAAAGACATACAAATAGCCAACAGGCACATGAAAAGATACTTAACATCACTAATCTTCAGGAAAATGCAAATCAAAACCACAATGAGAAATCATCGCACACTTATTAGACTGGCTATTACCAAAATGACATAAAAAACAAGGGTGAACAAGGATGTGGGAAAAGTGGAACTTTTGTATACTGCTGGTGAATATCAACTGATACAGCCACTAAGAAAACCAGTATGCGGTTTCCTCAAAAAAATATAAAATAGAACTACCATATGACCCAGAAATTCCAATTCTGGGTACTTATCCAAAGAAGAAGAAAACATCAATTTGAAGAAATATATGTGCCTTAATGTTAATTGCAGCATTATTTACAACAGCTAAGACGTGGAAGCAACCTAAGTATACATACATACATTACATCTTCTTTATCCATTTATTACACATACATATCATAGTGGAATGTTAGTCAGTCATAAGAATGAAATATTGCCATATTGCCTCTAGGATGAACCTAAAGGGTATCATGCTAAGTGAAATAAATAAGAAAAAGAAAGGTATCATATGATTTTACTTTATATGTGCAATCTAAAGAACAAGACAAAAATAAATTAATTAAACTACACAGAAACAGACTCATAGATACAAGACACAAACTATTCGTTACCAAGGTGGGTAGGAATTTGGGGACAGGCAAAATAGGTAAAGGGGATTAAAAGGTACAAATTCCAGTCATGAAATAAATACGTCGCAAGGATGTAATTTACAGCATGGAGAATATCATCAATAATGTAATAATTATGTGTGGTGACAGATGGTAACTAGACTTACTATGGGGATCATTTCATAATGTATAAAACATTAAATCACTATGATGTACACCTGAAACTGTGTACTATGTTGGGCACACTTGATAGGATATTATATGTTGATTATATTTCAAAAAGAAATACAACAGCATGAACAATTTAAAAAGAGAGTTTCAGTGTTTTGTATTTTTCTCCAGAAACTTTTTCCTCCATTTACCATCTGAATTAGGTGATTATGACCCTCAGTGCACCTACTATGCACACGAATGTGATCTCTACTCACCTGGACCTCCTACAGGAAGTAAAATGAGATCAAGATGATATATGAATCCTTCAATGTCTGTGTGTTTACAGTTATCAAGAAAATTCTAATACAAGTGGACTGTAAAGAAAGCATTAAAAGTACAAACACTATTACTGCACTTGCTTTGACTTAAGATGAAAGTCAAAATATCCTCCATGGAAACCACATCTGTCTCATTTTGATAAAACACACACACACACTTTTTAAGGAATTATTTACCAACTTATCCAACATGTCTGGCACAGGTTTGTGCCCTTTAATATATTTTAATCTCTATGCAGCAAAGAAAGAGAATTAGTAGATCTCAGATGTTGTACACACTCTACTTTTACCTACAATTAACTAAACCAATGCAAGAATTCATCCTCAGATTACCAAGATTTAAGAAGCATATATATTTTGCTTTAAAATTTCTCTACTTAGCTCCAATATCAGATTTAGCACACAAATTATATTTGAATTAGACTAAACGCATATTTTGTAACATTTTCTTTTGAAGCTAAAGGTAACATATGGTCCCCGTCTTCTGCAACAGTCTTCTTTATTCCTAAAACAGTAACTGTATTTATGTGTATATGGGATTAGTATTTGTTGATTCACTCCACATGCAGTACAAGACTTCCCTGCATAATTCCTCACTAGCTTCATTACCTTTGTAACATATTTTAAGGGTCGTATTTTTATTATCGCATATTTAAAAGACATATATAAAATTTTATTATTCAGAAGTTATTCTGCATGACAAGAATGTTCTTCTAAAACTCTAATACCATTCTATCATGTCCTGAGTTGTTTTCTTATAATAGTTAAATAATTTTACTAAGAACATTTCTCCCTTGTGCTATGTTGGGACACTTGATATCTTGTTTCTCAAATTAAAAATGGTTCTTTCTTTACAGCACCTCTGAAATTTGAAATAATCCACAATACTCTGAGTAACATACAAAAACTCTGAGTTAGCAATGTGCCCATGAATACCAGAGGCAAGAAAAACTCATAGGGGAACAAAATATGAAGCAAACTAGCAGGGTCACAACAAAGAGGAGTGGTTGCATCACCCTGAGCCCCAGATACGGGATTTATATCTGTCTCTACCTCAAAGGCTTCAGTTCTCCATTCAAAGCTTCATGCTATGGTCCTAGTTTGTTTATGAAATTCCCTTTCATTTATAAAGCTTCCCATGGCACAAGTTCTAGTAACTTCCTGTCTTTTGAAAATATAATGCCCATAGAGATCTTAAATACAAAAAACAAACTGAGGGTGGAAGGGGATGGGGGATAGGGAAAATGAGTGATGTGCATTGAGGAGGGCCCTTGTTAGGATGAGCACTGGGTGTTATATGTAAGTGATAAATCACGGGAATCAACTTCCGAAGCCAAGAGCACACTTGTATAGCCTGCATGTTTGCTAACTTGACCATAAATTATTTTACATATATGTGTGTGTGTGTGTGTGTGTATAATACACACACACACACACACACACACACACACATATGATGCCAAAAAAAGAAGATGAAAAGTTATTATGGCTCAGTGTCTCCATGGTTAGGTAAGTAACTGATCCGCTTCCCTACCGAGAGGAGTATCAACAGACTTCTACCCCTGTGTTTAAATTCTGTGGGTTCAGTATTCTTATACCTCTGGAAGTGCTTTGGAGTGTCAAGAAAAATGCCAGATGATGAATTCCTCTGCTTACCTAGCCACATGCAGAAGAATGAGACACAAGATTAAGGTTTTGTAAACTAAATATTATCTGTAAACTTCATGTACAATTCATCATGCTTTAAGCTATTCATCATAACACAGAATAGTATGTCAATTTGTGTACTTCCCACCTTTACATAAAGTGTGTGCTCCATATTCTCCACTAGCTACCAAATCCACCCCCCACCTTCTCTACACTTCTACCTTGCTCCTGGGGCCAACCTATGTGGGCTCTGCCTGCAGTTGGGCTCCATGAACATGGGTTGGCACTACTTGAATACATCTATGAAAGTCATAGTTCTTGTGAGTAAGTCCCTCCAAGACTGACGACTGCCCTGGTGCTCCAATAAAAGTAAAAAGCACAGGGAAAGATGACCGAGGGGCAACAGTTATCACCCTACAGCAAATCCTCACGGCTTCAAAGTGCCTGGACTGCTCTCTTCCTCCATTCTGGAAGCACCTGCTTCAGTTGATACCTCAGGCATAAAGTCTTCTCAGCCTTCCTCTACAACTCATATTGGATCATCACACATAAACACTGGAATTCTCCTGAATGCCATCATCTGGGATTTATTTTTCCCTAACACCCTGCACTCACCTTTTGCAGGGATTAAGCTAGAAGCATCAGTCCTTCAACAAAGGCAGAAGACACTCAGCAGCCTCAGAAGCTTGAGGAAAAGCATCCCCAGAGCCTTTCTGGAAGGACTATCTCTGTATTTCCATCACCAATTTTCCTTTGGAGATTCTCCATCATTCCCTCACCGTCCTTCTAGTGATGGTACATTCAAAGATTTCTCTAGCATTTCCTCCCTGTGGACTAAAGCTCTCTGCAGGGACGTTATGGGCAGGAGAGGGCAGTGTCTCGCAGGTGTGGGGCACAGATCTAGAAACATGGCATCACGGTTTCTGAGAAAGAGCCATTCCTGTCCATCTTTCCGGGACATAGGTCTTCAAAAGTGCTACCTAGGAAGCAGCTTCAACTGAAGTATATGCAAGGGCCGACATAAGATGAGTTTGCCTCCATGAACACACTTCTAGGGAATTTTTTTTAATGCTTTAAACTCTTCTGGCTCCTTTCTTATGCTACATACAAACATAGAAGGTAGATGTCATAAAAAGTAGTTTTAGTCCATCTCCATTACCGTAAAATATGAAGCATAGTATTGCTTGCTGTCCATTAGGGAAACTACCATTCTATATGAACATAAACATATTCTGTTGCCAATCATACTTCATCGTGTTTAGATGTGCATTTTAAATGGAAAGTTAAATTATTCTAGGGAATAAAATTATCATTAGGAAGGTTTCCTAAAGCAATTACGGTAGCAGCAGATTTTTAAATTATCATCTAACGGGCTGCTGATATCAGATAAATTAGAGTAAATCAAAATAAGATTAAACGTGTAAATAACGTGTGGCTTCAATTACACGATAGGCATAAGTCATCACATGGAAAGGCTTTTATTTAAAATAGAGAACATTCACCAAAAGTGATTTATTTTTAATTTTCATTGGTTGTTTCATGCCATTATTGTATTTCCTTGACAGAACACAACTGAATCGTAGAATTTATCCAACTCATCAATGAACCTTCTCTTCCCTATTTATCCACTTAGAAATCTTATACTTCAAGTATTAAATTTCTATGCTATCAAAAGTAATGATTTGCTCTTGTCAAAATTACATTATCAATATTTAAAAGTTTTTGCACTGTAATAGCAAAACAGGTCAGTTTGTGCATTCCCTAAGCACACATTAAAATTTTACTTTAAAACATTTATTACAAGATTAGTTGAGGCTATAAACTAGAAAGAATCACTGTGAGTAAGTCAGAAGCAATAACCGTATTTTACGCTATTTCTTTCTGGAGCAGCTTATATTTGTTTTATACAACAGTCAAAATCTTTGAAACTATTACTTCTTTCAGGAGCTTTCTCTTTGATGTCATTAACTTTGGCCTCTTTTTTTATCTTCAATCTTAAATTAATTCCCTGGGAAGCATGGAGCCTGTTGGCTGGTTGGAGGGATTAAATATAAGGGTTTATAAAGAAAAGCAGCTTTTGATACAATGCTATTACAACATGATCACTTACCCATAAATTGTCAGATACAGAGGGTTTTTTATGTTCGACACAAATGTTGTTCATTTTAAAAGCTATTATCAGGCAACAAATAGAATTGGGATTATTTTTGTAGTTTGCATTCATTTCACAAATAATCAGTTAACATGACTCTGGGTCAACAAACAATGCTTTTTTGCTCCTGTGTTATTTGCTTACAGATTTTGTGGGGTTTTTTGTCACAGGTTTTCATTGTCATATGCTAAATGGCCCTTTCTTATCCACCTAAGTCAAAAAGTTTCATTGATATTATGCAAATAAAGGAATATGCCTGAAATATTATAACTTAACATTAGTTTTCGGGGGCTTTTGGGTTTCTATGATTTTAGACAGCAATTGTGCAGCCATAAAAGACTATCTTGTTTAAGGCAGCATTGGGGTTTTTTAATCAGCACTCAAGATGGTTTTTTTAGAATAGTTTTCAAGCAACTATTTTAAGAAAAAAGACTGCAGAGTAAAGGTTGGCTTTTTGTTTTAGGGTTTTTCCCCAGCATCTACTTCCTTCATGCCTCGTAACTGCACCCTGAGTCTCTTTAAGGTATGTCTCCCTCCATCAGTGGAAGCAGAGTTGGAGTCCCTGCCTTTCTGGAGAAACGTCCATGGGACATTCTCTGCATTGCTTTGAGTCTTGATTAGTGTGGTGCCTAGAGAGAGAAAGGGATTCCACATTGTTGTCTGGAGCAGTGCCCTGAAAAGACAGGGCGGCAGTCAGGTAATAAATCTTGCTCCCTAAAACTACTCTGGATTGCTTCCAACAGCCATCATCTTGAGCTCAGCTTTTTGGCCTGCTACTGGGTTCTGGGAGATTCCCAAAGTCCTTACAATAAACTCCTTTTCTGCTTTAAATTAACTGTAGTCTGAGTTGATTGCTGGCAACCAAACAATTCTAATACACGTGCTTTTTTGTGAGATTATCTCTATGATAAAGTAAGGGACCCTGACTCGATTTTAGCCATCAGGTGCCCCTCTAAGAGATGAATTATTGCCTGACCTTGCCCAGTGGCCCTGAGGAGGCCTTAGAAGGTAAATTAAACAAAACAATCAATAGCCTTAGGAGAACTGCTTCTAAGGGTTTTGCTGTTGCCAAGTCGCCTCAGGACTTGAAATTAGCCAGCCCTACTCATATAAGATGGTTGCTGAACCACAGAGGCTTATTCCAGCAGGGTTCAGACAGGGGTAGGAGTACTTGGAGGCACTCTGAGATATCCCTTATTGTGGGTGGATTTCTAAAAATGCACCCCTAGATTCCACACCTTGTAGAACTTGTGAATATGGCATATCACTTCTGTGATTTCTTCATTATTATGCTTATCATCATGTGCATACTTACAATTATGATAGCATGTTATGCCATATTGTTATGTGGCTTAGCGGACCTTAAGAGTGAGACATTCTAACCTCCAGGGCTGGTCTAACCATGAGCTCTCTAAAGTGGGAGCTGTCTCAGGCTGGTAACAAAAGGGGGAAGTCAGAAAGATGTGATTGGATGCGCCATTACTGGCCCTAAAGATGGATGCAAATAGCTTAGACAAGCTAAGAACAACCTCCTGCTGAATACCAGCAAGGATATGGGGTCCTAAGATCATAGCCACAAGCAACTGGGCTCCATGAGCAATGAATATCAAAGTGAATTCTTCCCCACGGTGTCCAGATAAGCACCCAGCCAGGGACACCTTGATTTTGGCCTTGTGGTACCCAGAGTATACAAAGCCAGCCCTGCCTTCTAACTTACAGAAATGTGAGCTATTCAGTACATGTTGTCTTAATACACTACATCTGTGGCCACTTGTCATGCAACAACTGAAAGTGAATATATCCCTCAATCAGGAAACTTTTGATCCGCTAAAATTACATCTTGCTCCAGGGCTTCTGGTGTTTTCCCACAGAAAATAAGGTGTCTTTGGGCAATTATCCTCCAAGCTGCTTTGCCAACCTCCCATGCCCAATAAGATCGTCTACCTGTCACCAAAAGGGAAGATGGAGGGAAAGGACAGCCACAAGTAATGAGTGACAATTCAGTGAGAAGATGTCACAAGGGGTCTTCAATGAATTTGCAGGACAGTCCTAATGGCAGAAGGTGTATCCTCATTTCACAGGAAAAGAAAGTAAGCTCCACAGGTATTAGGTTACATAGAAGTTCAAAGCTACACAACAGCAGGTGAAAGCACACAAGCAACGAAGTATTCTCCAAACTGTGTTTTTAAAGTTAAATGTATCCCAAATTACGCTCACCCAAAACCTATTGTAGGACACTAAATCACAAGGACATTAAAGAAACCCAAAGAGTAGGCTTCACTCCCAAGGCACTCTGGCCAATGACACTCACACCTCACAAACCCTGAAACAGAAGGAAAAGATATCTTTACAGAGCTACTACTTAAAATTAAAACTCCTAAACAATTCCCCCCACTAAACCCCTAAGCAAATATTTGTGGGAAAAGTTGAGATTTCTTAAAAATAAATAATGTTGGATTTGTAAGCTGCATTTTAAAAGTAACTTGAAGAAGTCATATATCTCATCAACCCTACAATTACACCACAATGGGTGTTTTATGGTTTTGTCTTTTAGCACCTAACAATAGGGCTGTTTAAATACTTTCTACTATCACATGCCAGCCAAGAAGACATTGTACCAATCATATAACAATTGTCCCATATCCTGAGAAAGCTTCAATAAATCACATCTAGCCTAATAAAAGTCAGGGAAAAGAACTGAGTAAAATTTAAGATGCTACAAACTTTTCCTCTTTATTTCTGTTTTTCAAGAAAATTTATAATGTTGATGACATAAACCCCAACAACCAAATGATTATAAATAAAATTGTCAGTTAGGGGCACCTAAGAGGCTCAGTTGGTGAAACATCCTACTTCGTGATCTCGCGATGTGTGAGTTCAAGCCCCGTGTCTGGCTCTGTGCTGACAATGCAGAGCCTGCTTGGGGTTCTCTCTCTCCCTCACTCTTTGCCCCACCCCCACTTGTGTGCTCTTCACTTGCTCTCTCTCTCTCAAAATAAATAAACATTTTAAAATATTGCCAGTTAGTATGTTTTTAATGCCACTTTATAAAGATGTTTCATATATCTTCGTAGGTATTCCTGTGATATAGCTCTAGCTGAGATACTCTCCAGCCAGAATATTTAAATACGCATGAACCAGAATAAGGCTAAAATCCAACCTATAGGTTACTGAACTGGAACTCATGAATTTGACAACTACATTGAAATCCCAGCCCTTCCTAGTTGAGTGGTCTTGAGAACAGTATAGAATTTCTGGAAAATGGGGATCACAATACCACCCATATGATGGTAGAGGTGAAATAAATTAACACTCACATAGCATTTACAAAGTGCTCACTAAGTGTCAAGCACGATTATAAATATCAGTTCTGATGAATGTCTTGCTCTATTATTTTTACACACTCCCCTCTACAGCCATCGCCAGTACATGACGAATAACCAGAAGAGACTTCTAGGGTCTTCACTTCCAGGGTCCTCCATCTGTATGTATGCCCGGTTAAACCAGAAATATACTCACCTACAGCCATAGGATCACATTTTAGTATATAATTTAAAAGGTAAAATCACTGTAAAATCAATGTAAAAACTTCAGAGTTGTTATTAAAAGAAAAGTAACCAACAATCAAGCAGGTAACGTGGCTAGTGAACTGGTTCCGGTCATCTGGAAGGCAATGCAAATTAGCAATATTTAGTAGGTAAACCAGTAGTACCCTGAGGAGCACTTTCTGGATGTGAATAAGATTTCTTTTTAGGAATGTAACACTATTTTAATTTCCAAACACAGTAGGTGAGAGAGTTACTGAGCAGACAAAAAGGCATCAAATTGATGCTAATAACAAAATTATAAGGAGAAAAGTTGATGGCATATGCCAATAGGCTCCATTTGCCCATTAACCAATAATTGCAAACTTGCTCATTAAGAAAAACTGCTCTCAGCAAAGTCCTATAAAATGCGGGTTTTGTAGGCATACAGACCCTCTACTTTCTAGTTATGATTAACCGTGGCAAGCTACTTTATATTTTTATTGAGGTATAACTGACATACAATATCTTATTAGTTTTAGGTGTATATCGTAGCTATTTGATATTCTTATCCATTACAAAATGATCCCCATGATATGCGTGGTTGCCATCTGTCACTGTACAAAATTATTACAATGTTATTGACTGTATTCCCAATGCTGTACTATATCCTCATGACTTATTTATTTTATAACTGAAGTTTGTACCTCTTAATCCCTTCTACCAACTATGCCAAACCCTACCCTTTCAATGCCATCTGTATGTTTTCTATGGAAATAATCTAAGTCCTGTCGATGTTTTAATTGTTTGGGTTTTTTATATTAAGTTGTACAGGTTATTAAAATCCTTTGACATTAACCCCTATCAGATGTCCAATTTGCAAATATCTTCTCCTATTCAGTATGTTACCTTTTTGTTTTGTTGATAGTTTCCTTTACTGTGCAAAAGCTTTTTAGTTTGATGTAAACCCATTTATTTATTTTAGCTTTTGTTGCCCATGGCTGAGTCTGAGGAAACCGGTCCAAAAAATAAAATACACACACACACACACACACACACACACACACACACACACAAATATAAATATGCACACACACACACAGATGTCAAAGAGCTCACTGCCTAAGTTCTCTGCTAGTTTTATGGTTTCAGGTCTTATATTCAAGTCTTTATCCATTTGGAATGTATTTTTGTCTATGGTGTAAAGCAGTTGTGTATGTATTATAGGATTTTGGTTTGTGGTTACCCTGAAGTTCTTATCTACCTATCTATCTATTGCAGTCTATTTCAAACCGACAGTCATTTAACTTCAAATATATTCTAAAAGAATTATATTTCTACTCCCCTCCCATGTTTTGTTTTTGATGTCATATATTACATCTTTCTGAGAGAGAGAAACAGAGCATGAGTGAGGGAGCAGCAAAGAGAGTGAGAATCCCAAGCAGACTCTGCATTGTCACTGTGGAGCCTGATGTGGGGCTCAAACTCACAAACCATGAGATCATGACCTCTGCATTCAGTTCACTCATATTTCTCCTTGACTCCATCCAACATTCCATGTTGGATTCAGAGATTCAAGTATGTCTGCAGCCATTTGAGAACAGGGGAAATGGTTACCTCCCAGAGGCTGGGCAGGTTTACTACGGATTGAGCCAAATTCTGAACCAGCCACCCAGAGCAGACCTGGAAGCAAGAATGGCTTTTCTGAGGGGTAAAAGAAGGAAGACTGACACCCTGCGCGGCACTTAGTCAGGTGAGGTCATACTACTGCAAGTTCTAAGGACCAAAGAGAAGGATACAATTCATTATTTTCAAGGAGTACTTATACCATAAAGTTATAAGACAATAGATATTTGTTCGTTTTTCTCTATGCAAGCAAAAAAAAGGCCCAGTTTCCCAGGTAACACAGTAAAGAAGCATTCCCCAATGTTTTAGTCCCTTGTCTATCTGCATTTGGACAGAAGAAGTGTAGAACAGTTCTAACATGTTGGAATATTTTTCCTATGTCTCCTTGAAAATGTCATCCCTCACAAGCATGATGTGCAGTAACACAATTCCTTTCATCACTACCAGACAACAATATATTTTTATGTTGTATGGCAACAATTCAAGCATCAATCAATGAAGTTTTCACAATACAAGGCCCTTGGAGACAAAAACCTGCCACCTTGAATACTGCATGCTGCTGTAAGCAAGTTGCTATTCATATAGTTGCCTTTGGTTTCAGGGACAGAAATGCCATCATAGCATGACACAGAAGCACATGTGGCCAAAGTGCATCTCTGCTCATTAACCTGCTCCTCATCACATTTGATTCCTTTATATTTGAAATATTTAGAATACACAGCTTCCACTAAATTATATGTCAATAATGGGTGAATAAAGCCCATTGCCAGAGTTAACTATTACCTTAAAAATTACATGACAAATTAATGGATCACAGTTCTCCACGTTTCTTTTATCAAAGATTTTAGAGCAATTTTAGGTTTACCGCAAAATTGAGAGGAAGGTACAAAAATGTCCCATATAGTTCCTGATGCCCCACACAAGCATATAATTAACATCCTCTGGAAGAGTGGTACGTATTTTCTCCAGGATGAACCCACACTAACAAATCATAATCACCCAAAATCTAGAGTTAACATTACAATTCACTCTTGATGTTGCAAATTCTATGGGTTCTGACAACGTATAATAATGGGTGTCCATAATTGTGATATAATAAAAAAATATTTTCACTGACCTAAAAATCCTGTGTTCTGCCTACTCATCTCTCCCTCCACCTTCCAGCCCCGGAAAACACTATGATCCCTCCAGAGTTTTGGCTTTAGCAGAATGTCATATAGTTGGAACCATACAGTTATAGAGCCTTTTTAGATTGGCTTCTTTCACTTAGTAATATATATTTAAGTTTCCCCCCGTCACTTCATGGCTTGCGAATTCATTTATTTTTAGCTTTGAATAACAACTCACTGTCTGGATGTACCATAGTTTATTTATCCACTCACCTACTGGAAGACATCTTGGTTACTTCTAAGTTTGGGCAATTATGAATAAAACTGCTATAAACATCCAGGCATAGGTTTTTATGGGGACCTAAGCTTTCAAATCCTTTTACAAGGAGCGTGATCTCTAGATGGTATGATAAGAGTATATTCAGTTTTGCAAGAAACCACCAAACTGCCTTCCAAAGTACCAGTACCATTTTGCTTTCCCATCTGCAATGAATGAGACTTCCTGTTACTCTACATTCTCACCAGCATTTGGTGCTGTGAGTATTTTGGATTTTGACCATTTTAATAGGTGTGCAGTGGCATCTCATTGTTGTTTTCATTTGCATGTCCCTGATGACATATGATGTTGAACATTTTTTCAGAAGTTTATTTGCCATCTGTGTATCTTCTCTGGTGAAATGTCTGTTATGATCTGTGAGCATATCATTTTGGGCTCACAATGTCTAATGCAGTCATCTTGGAGGTGTAGAAAGCAACACTTGACTACACGGTAAAACACATGCTAAAAAATAAAGGGGAATAATAAAAATAATTTCATTTTTTACCTGAAGGATTAGAAAAAAAATAAAAAGATGTGAGCATCTACTGCTGGCAAAGGTATGAGAAAACAGGTATGCCCCCTACTGCTACAGGAAGGATGAATTATACATCCTTTGGGGAAAGTATCTGGTGATGGCAGTTAATATTTAAAATGCACATACCCTCTGACTCAGCAATCCTGCTCTCAGGAGTCTAGTTCATAGAAATAAAAACATCAGCATTTAAGGATAGATACAGACAGGTATCTTTTGTTTAAAAAGTATTTGTAATAGCCAAAAAAAAAAAAAAAAGAAAGAAAAGAAATAGCTTAAAAGTACATCAAGGGGGCATGATTGAATCAATGGTGATATATCCATAGATAGAATATTAAGCTGCAATTAAAAAGAATGGAAGAGATCGTTATGTTTTGACCTACAAAAATGTTTTGAAATGCCAAGTGAAAAAGACTTTAATAAGTATTGGATGTGACATAATGCTGTATCTTTAAAATAAAACATAGAAGTGTTCTTTATATATATGTACATATTTATATACCTTTGCCTAAGCATAGAAACTATGAAAAAAGACATAAGCCCAAGGGTTCTCACTGAAAACCTCAAAAAATTGAGTTTTAAAGAGAAAGAAGACTTACCTATTTTAATATCAAGCCTAAATTAGTTTGTAATAAAAATGAGAAGAGTTGAGAGGTATAGGATAAAGTTTTAGATTGACATCCTGCATATGCTGTATCTGGACATGCACAGATATAATGTTTTAGTTAAATATTAACTGCTACCAACAAAAATATGGCCCATGTAATATTCTCTTTAAATAATTTCCTCATATCGACTGTTCACCAAACTCAGGATATACTCCTAATCATATTCTGTTAGTTTCTTCATTTAATGGCACAATCTTCCTATCAGCAGGTTACCACCACCACCAAATTATTCCAGATCCCTAGAGCTGGCCAGGGCAGGGGCTCGCAGCATGTGGGGAAGGGGGTGAGAGGGTTAGGGGTGGTTGGCTGGCATGGATCATGTGGACAGCTAGAATCAACTCAGATCACTACTGTTCTTGAGTCACTGCTGACTCTACTTCTACAAGACGTCTTAGACAACGTGATAGCATTTCCTGGTCTAGAACTGCACATGCTCAGTGGTTCTTTGAAGGAAGACCTCACTCCCCCAGGACTTTCTTCAGTTAAGGATGAAACATGCTTATGCCCCAAGTGTTGCGTCTCTTACTGCTTCCCATTTTTGAGTTCTCATACACAGAACTGCATCCCTGAATGCAATCGAATCTCTCAAGTAGAATGCCCATATACATCTTCCTTGACCTATGATGTGCTAACATCCCAATAAGCCCATCTTAAGTCAAAAATAGCGTAAGTAAAAAATGCATGTGATATACCTAGCCCACTGAACATCAGCAATCAGCCTAGCCCACCTTCAACATGCTCAGAACACCTACATTAGCCTTATAGTTCAACATAATCATCTGGCACAAAGTTTATTTTACAATAAATCATTGAACATCTCCTGTAATTAACTGAACACTAAACTGAAAGTGACAAACAGAATGGATGTATGGGTACAGAATAGCTGTAGGTATACCAGTTGATTATCATCATAACAACATGGCTGACCAGGAGTCGAGGCTCCCAACCACTGCCCAGCGACACAAAAATGTCACACTGCATACAGATAGCCTGGGAAAAGGTCAAAATCCCAAATTCAAAGTGTAGTGTCTACTGAATATGTGTCACTTTCACACTATCGTAAAGTCAAAAAATCATAAGTAGAACCATTGTAAGTCAGAGAACATCTGTGTATCTTATAATCCAACCAGGAAAACTTTTGAGGATGAAAATGAGTGCTATTAAATATTAAGCTAGAAAAATAGGTGTATGCCAAGCCTCTCCCAAGGTAAAAGAGACATATAGTCACCCTACCCATGACCACTGAGCCATGACTAGCTAACCACCCCTTTTCCTCAAGTGGAGCCCTCTTCAGGGATGGAGGTCTTCCTTTACCCGGCACAATCACCACCTACTTTATAAGGGACGATGTTTGAAGTCCTCCCCCACAGAGATTCCATAAGCACCACTTCCTCCTCACTTACTTGTTCATCCCTCAAATCCATCCTGAGAATCTCGACTCCCTCATTCTCTCATTCAGCTAATAACCACGTACACGTGGAACCTATCTTTGTGGAGGTCACTTTCTGCTTGGGCTGGACACACAAAGAAATAGACACGTAACAGGTTGGGTCATAAGCCCCTCAGAGAAAAATAAGTCAGAGTAGGGCACACATAATGTCGATTGATGGGAGTAGAAGCTGCTCTATTTTATATGGGAGGTGGGGCTGTCCTCTCTGAAAAGGTAGTATCTGAGCAGAGATCTCCGGGATGGGGAACAGAGCATTTTGGGCAGGAGAAATGGTAGCAGAGTACTCCAAAAAAAGAACATGGTGCTCAAGGAGTAGGTATGAGGGAGGCAGTGCTCATGCAGCAGAGGACTTTGGGTTTTATTCAAATGAGCCAAGAACTCTGCCACGTGGTGACCAGAAACACAGCAGCCTCTGTGTTAATGGAATTAGTGTCTAAGGGGGGCCGTGAGATATTAATCAACCAGAGAGGGAAGGGCCTTCTAGGAAAGGTACCTCTCATCAACTCCCTTTTCAATTGGGGTCCATCTGCTTCTCTTACTCAAGAGAACTATGGTAAGTTCTGGTGCATCCCTTCCCTACACGTAGATCTTAAAACTTACTGTTTTGCTCTACCTGCCTAAACATACAGCTGCTAAGCCAGTAACCACTAGTCATTTAGGGTTGCTAAGCATCCAATATTCCTGCTGAAAAAGTAAAGTAGTTCCCCTGCACAATGCACTTATTAACTTCCAAACAATTCCAAAAGCCTGCCTTCGGGGAAGAATCTGGTGGGGTTTTACAAACTGTAAGGAATGTCTAATCATTGGCTGCCTTGGGGCAATTCGGGAAACAACATGCAGGTTTTACACAACTGGTTTATCAAATTGGAAAGAGAAAGATCTTAGGAAAAGAGAAGGGTATTTGGGATGAATAGGATATTGAAGGTAATCTGTCTAGAAAATATCAGCTTTTTAAGTAAAGAGAATACGCCATTCATTTAATCCCAAATTAAATTCCTGACTCATTTCTACAGCTGTCCCTACACTTGTCAATGAATTCATAGACAACACTGTGCAAAGCACAAAAAAATAATAATAATCAGTTCGAGGACTTATAAGTGCCTGTCAGAGAACTAAAAAAGCACTTTAAAAAATATTTTCATATTCTCAGGACTTAACAAAAATCATCTCATTCATATTGTTTTAAATAATCGACCATATTCAAATCTGTAAAACACACGTCAGTATAAATTGTGCAGTTAAATTTTTAGATTTGGGGGGATCCTGTTCACATACTAACCCTACACACACACACACACACACGGCTAGAATCACCCTCCAGCTGATGGAAAACTTGCCCAGATGGGACATCAACTATTTTAAGACATAAAATTTTCATGAGGGGTGGAAAGATGACACTCTAGATATAAAAGTCAGTAATGCTGATTTTGGCTACATATTAATCCTTTATAGCTGACCTTTGCAAACTAGATACAGTGGAAGTCTGGGCTAAAGCACAAGGATGAGACATGAAGTTCAAGTTTACCAAAACACTAGACACAGAGAAGACTATGATCCCACAGATTTAACTGTGAACAGGCACCAAACTCTTCTTTTCTTTTCTTTTTTTTTATGTTTTATTTATTTTTGAAAGAGAGAACATGAGCAGGAAGGAGCACAGAGAGAGGGAGACAGAGGATCCGAAGCAGGCTCTGTGCTGACAGCAAAGAGTCCAATGTGGGCCTGGAACTCAACAGACCACAAGATCATGACCTAAGCTGAAGTCGAACGCTGAACCGACTGAGCCACCCAGGGGCCTCCAAACTTTTATTTTCTTCATGTCAGGGTTTCGCGGTAACTAAGGGGTTATCTGTCTACTAATCTGTCACTAAAGAAGATAATCAGGAGACACGAGAATTTTTCCAACAATACAATAAATGATTTCTGTTTTCTAATAGTCAAGAATGCTGTGGAGACACTGAAAAAGGAAGCCAAAGAAAATGTCCTTGCTTCCCTGGGCTTCTAGAAACTTCTACGAAACTTCTTGAGAACATGAGCCAAATCTGAATTATATCCTCATCCCTTGATGCCTCACAGCCACATCAACAGCAGTTTCACAATTTAAAAAATCTAGTGAATGTAAGAGTAAACAAAATTTTTTTCCATCAACCTCCGAGTTTCATGCAACACTGGTTGTCTGCAAAAGTTAGCGTGTGGAGAAGGAAGGGTCAGATGCAGAGTAAACAGTACGAGTATCCTTCACCAAGTGATAAGAGGTTCAGGAAACTGTTCTGCAAACATGTCCAAGCAATCAATGTTCATTCTGTCCTCACCAGTGGAATGGAAAGAAGCTATGACATCAGTCAACTTCCGGAGATGTGTTAGACTGTACTCTCTGGATTCAATTTTTATGCACACTTCTGTTTTCCTCATAATGCATTGGGCTCTCCATGGGCTCTTCATGAACATTAGCCCCCGTGTTCTTTCACTGTGCTCTGTGGATGAGGACACTCACACATCCAGTGTTTTTCAGTTTTCCTTTAAAACGTCACAATGTCCTTGGGGAACCTGGGTGGCTCAGTGGGTTGAGAGTCTGACTTCAGCACAGGTCATGATCTCACAGTCTGGGAGTTCGAGGGCTGAGAGCCTGGAGCCTGCTTCAGATTCTGTGTGTGTCTCTCTCTCTGCCCCTTGCCCACTCACACTCGGTCTCTCCCTATCTCTCAAAAACAAATAAATGTTGTTTTTAAAAATGTCACAATGTTCTCAGCATTGAGGACAGCTTCTAGCAAGTTATGTGAGATGATTTAAAATGCAAACTACCTACACCACTGAAATAGTGTTTTAAAACACTAAAAGAATGAAGGCCTTGAGGTAAAATACAAATCCCCACTCAAGGACAGACCCTTCCAGCAACACCTAACAAGAATATATTTGTATTTGCGATATTTACAAAGCAGGATGGTTTTATTAAAACGGATTTAGTTTATGTCTTCTGCCAGGGTGACTAAAAGCAAATTTTAGATATAGCGGGAAGTGCACGTTGTTTCAACACTTAGTTATATAGTTCCAAAACACTCTCTAGTGCAAACCATGCACTAGGTCTAGAATGAAAGTGTCACTCTAGAGAGAAGGTTAAGGGCCTTGAGCACTTCCTACTTGTGTTTTTGAACCCTTAGGACTGAAAGTCATTTCTTTCCTTTTAACTGATCAAAATGACAGTGTTTTCCTTCATTTCTGTGGTATCCACAGAAACAGAACGAAGAGCCTACTGAAGAACACTTAGACAAAATTTAATCTAATGCATTGTATTTATTTATTTATTTTACTTCCATCAGTGTCTGATTCTCTATGTTACGTAGAAAATTAGAGAACCTCATGAGTAACTATCTTTTCTGCTCTTGGCTAGAAAACTTACTGCTCCCTCATCTGTGTTCGGCCTTACCTGTGCCTAGGAAAGAAAAGGAAGTGCCTCCATATGTCTATGACCTCGAACTTCAGCCTCTCAACACTGTCCGCCCAGTCTTTGGGTTTCTCCCTGGCTTCTCTCTTGCTCTCTGTGACACTCCTGCACATTTATTCTGCCCCTCAGAACCTCCCCACCTTCTTCCCCTTAAAACAGAAGCCAGAGCTGAAATCCCATTAGCTCCCATTTGACTGAAAGTGCTTCTACCATTTCCTGCAGCCACAATGGAAGAGGAAATTCTTCTCTTATTTGAGGATAATCCCCCTACCAAGTTTAGGATCAATTTCCCTCTCATCTTCTTGGGATACTGTTTCAACATTCATGAGAATGATTTTCAAATTCAGCTACTCCTTTCGGGGTACCCGGGTGGCTCAGTCAGTTAAGTGTCTGATTTTGGCTCAGGTCATGATCCTGTGATTCATGAGTTTGAGCCCTGCGTTAAGCTCTGTACTGACAGCTCAGAGCCTGGAGCTGCTTCAGACTCTCTGTCTCCCCCTCTCTCTGTCCCTCCCCCACTCATGCTCTGCCTCTCTCTCAAAAATAAAAAATTAAACATTTTTTAAACAAATCAAATTGCGCTACTCCTTAGAATCACCAGGGCAGCTTTTAAGAAGCTCAACATCAGGGGCCCCTGGGTGGCTCAGTGGGTTAAGCATCAGACTTCTTTCTACTCAGGTAATAGGTTTGAGCCCTGCATCAGGCTCTGAACTGACAGCTCAGAGCCTACCTCAGATCCTCTGTCTCCCTTTTTCTTTGCCCCTCCCCTGCTCTTGCCCTTTCTTTCTCTCTCAAAAATATATAAACATTATTTTTTTAAATCCCAACATCACCCATGCCCCATACCAACCCCCCCCCACCCCCCGGGGAACCTCTGTGGGTGGGACCCAATGACAGTATTTTGTTAAAGATTCCAGGTGCTTCCCATGTGCAGACAAAGCTGAAAAACATTTTCCTCTGTCTTCTAGGAGTATTTAAATATTTATCTCCCATCTTAAAAACCTCTCCCATCTTAAAAACATACCCTCCCTCAATCCCAAGTCCCTAGTAGCTACCTCCATAGCCCCTTTTCCTTCATGATGAATTTCTTAAAAGATGGGTCTCTGCTCTTCTCAACTTCCTCACCCTCGGCTCACTTCTCCACCCAGCTTATCCCAGCTTCTGCCAAACTGTCCTCCTGGTACCTGGTACAGCTTTCGCCACAGCCATTGGTGACGTCACTGTCAACGCCAGCAGTCTCCCCAGTCCTGCTTCCCTTAATGTCCTTGACTGCTCATTAGTACATTTCTTCTCCCTCATGTCTCCTAAGAGTCCCCCCCTGGGAAACAGCGTGCCCTTCTGGCTTCCACATATTCCTTTTTTTAACAGTAACATCTTCTCTTATTATGCCTTTGCATATTTTTGTTCCCATTTTTATTCCCTTTCAAAAAACAAGCAAATATGTGAAATCGTTTGTCATCCTCAGAGAAATCATTTTTATCTCAGCTTTTTCTTCTTGTTTGTTTTTTTGTTTGCTTGTTATGTTGTTTTGGTAGAAGGCTCTCAAGTCTGACTGGTATACCCCTTGGTTTAGCTTATGTTTATTAGGTTTTGCAGCTTCTAATGGGATTTACATCTTTAAAATGGTTTTATTTTTCTCCCTCATTTCTTTACCAAGATTAATCAGTTCAGTTTCTATCTCCTTTCTTTCATCTTAAGTATCTTTTCTTTAAACGTTTTGTTTTCTAGAAAACCCAGTTATTATTCTTCCTTGGAGAGCAAGAAGGACTCTGAGTCAGAATTTGTCTTCTGTTTGCAAGATAATTTGCCTTCTGATACATACTCTTCCGCTACCTTCCTCTACCTTCCTCCGTTCTTCTACAAGTTTGTACTCTCTTGCCAACGTGTGGCACTAACCAGAAGGTATCTGTGTCGGGATGGAGACAACCAGTTTGCTGAATAGGAAGAGAAAAGACGAGCAAGGTTCAAATCCAGATGGACTTCCAGCAGTCTCTCCACCTCTGCTAACAATGTCTTTGTAGCCAGGGAATGCTTCATACTCAGGCTTTCAACGTGACTCTCTTCAGCTTAAGCAGAGTCACTGTAATTTAGAAAAACTCTCCTCATGTCACAGGCTCTCTGTGTGGTGATCTCATGACCAGCGCTGCCTGACCCTTCTTCCAGCCTCACACTGAACAGTCCCCCACTTTTAGGATACTAGATACTAAGGTGCCACATGGTCACCATGGTGGCCAAAGCAGGCACACAGATTAGGCACTCACCCAGGGGAATCCATTCACATAGACTTTGATGTTAATGGAGTGCCTGGAGTTGTTCAGTATACAACATGCCCAACGCTGCCCATTGGTTCTTCTCCTTTATCAGCTTCAATGAAGCTGCTAGAGCAAGAGTCCTACCTCTCCTATCATTTTAGTGAAGCCATTTAATTTTATAGGCCTGAGTCCTTGAGATATCTGTATGCTGCCCAAAATTTGAGGATTACATAAGCTCACAGTATCTTCTCTTCTTTGGTCCAAACTTTGCTATATTTGGTGGATATTCCTTACAGTTTGTGATTTGAGGTTGTAGCTATTTAATAGGAGATGGTATTTTATTATGTTTTTCATTCTCTTTGCTCATTTTGGGAGCTTCACCCAGAAAAATGGAATAAAAATGCCTTTGCTCCACCATCGTTAATTCTTTGTTTAATTTTTAAACAGTTCAAACTAAGGCCAATAAACAATTTTTTAGTAAAGCCATCCAAATACTATCCCAAACGTATTAAGTTGATCACATTATGAAAAAAAAAAATTCTTAGCCTTCAATTTACTATTCTGAATATTTCCAAAGCCTGGAATCATTTCTAAAAGACAAATTATTTTTGCTGTATTTTACTATGTTACCTTATATGCAAGTCATAAATATATATTTTGCTTTCTACTTAATAACAATCCCCATGAGAAAAGGCTCCGCCCATTTCAGTGACCACAGATTCCAATACTTATTGAACCTGAACTTCATTTTAAAAAATGGGTTCTTGAAAGACATGCTTGGAAAATTATGATCCTTACCAATGCCATGGATTAATTTTCATTTAACTTAATCCTGAATAAATTCAGGCTGAGTGCTTTAAGGAGGGTAGTTTCCTCACTGAGAAATTACATCTAAAACTTAACAGTGATGATGAGAGATGGCCACCTTCCTCCCCTAACCTTGCTAAGCACAAACACTATTTGTGTACTTTGGTATACTAGCCAAGATAAAATTCTAAGCTCATCTCCATTTGTAAGATTTTTATTTGTAAGGTCTTTATTTATTTGTTTCTTTTTTAAATCAAAACAAAACACCACAGCCCCCATATGGGCTTTAAAAAGTCTAGCTTTGGGGCACCTGGGTGGTTCAGTCGGTTGAGCATCCGGCTTCAGCTCAGGTCATGATCTCGCGGTTTGTGAGTTCAAGCCCTGCATCAGTCTGTGTGCTGACAGCTCAAAGCCTGGAGCCTATCTTCAAATTCTGTGTCTCCCTCTCTCTCTGACTCTCTCCTGCTCATGCTGTCTCTCTCTCTCTCTCTCTCTCTCAAAAATAAATAAAACATTTAAAAAAATTTTTTAAGTAAAAAAAATATATATATAAAGTCTAGCTTTGTCTTCCACTCAGCTAGTACAACCTCAAATGTAAAATCATGATCAAGCACAAGGGTCAACTATATAGCATTCCCTAAGAAATGATCACTGAGTTTCTCTAAGTCCATTACTTTCTTGTGGGAGAATACTTTAGAAATAATTGCTATATATTCCATATTATGATAGACCTCATTGATGCAATAGTGAAACATTCCTCTGTTAACACTGTGTGAACATTTACTTCATACAAAGACAGTTGTCTAGGTATAAAAAAAATTCAGATAGGCTATTACATTTTTTTCTAATTGAGAGTGACAAAATGAAGAGTTGTTAGATTATGACCCCTCAGAAGCTTAGAGTGACATAGTCAGAAGGAAGGGGCGCGGGGAGGGGTGTCTGGGCAAAGCAGCTCTCTCCTCTCTCAGGACCAAAGCACATGTCCTGCTAATGGAGGCAAGGCAGGAAACGCAACCTGACAAGTGTTCAGAGACTGGAGCAATATTCCATCAAGTGTTTTTAAATTCAGTTCCACACAAGTCAACTCAGTTTTGCCCAGAGATTCTACCAGACATTTAGCTAGTGTGTATATAATTACCTGTCTCTCTGAATTGGGGGTCGGGAGGGGCAAGCAGCACAAGGAGGGGTCAAGTGATCCCAGGAAGGAACAAACTAGAAGACCCAATGTAAAAGAGAGCTGAGACCCTGGGATCCAGTCCAACGTTAAAGACTTTCTATTTCATTTTAACATCTTCAAGCAACACATGTTTTGTTTTAAATCTAAAGGGCATCCCCTTTGTTTGCTCAGAAGATTGAGAGGAAATATGAAATGTGCTTATTCCTGATGAAAGACTTCCCTTCTTCATTGTCTTCCCTTTTTCATTGTCTTTATGAAGCTCACTGTAGGATTCTCGGTATGTATTACAACCGAGTTGTAATAGCCAATCAAGTTACTCGCCATACCTCGACACATCCTTAGAATATAATCTTCAGAATGCATTTGGGGTCTTTAATGGCTAAAATTCCTTGGAAGAGGTCCAAGATAGAACTACTCTATACAAGCTTCAGCTCAGTTTTGAAATGATAATGATATTGCAATATACAAAAGATAAATAGTACATGAATTCTTCAGCCAGACCTCTATAAAGTCTCATGTACCCAAACAGAAACACAGATCAGACTGCTACATGAATGTTACATGAATGTTTTTAGCAGTTCTTATGTTTAAGTTCTCTGCTTCTACTGGACATATCTTTGCTACGTTTAAAAAAAACTGACGTTTATTTTTGAGAGAGAGAGAGAGAGAGAGAGTGTGAGAGAGAGAGAGAGAGAGAGGGAGAGGGAGAGGGAGAGAGACACAGAATCCGAAGCAGGCTCCAGGCTCCAAGCTGTCAGCACAGACCCCAATGTGTGCCTCAAACTCACAAACCACAAGATCATGACCTGAGCCGAAGTCAGATGCTTAACCAACTGAGCCTCTTTGCTACTTGATTCACCAATTAAGGGGAAATACAACTGCTAATAACTAGGTTCATAATCAGCTATAGAGAAATACACATTTTCTGTGTTCCACAGTTTGACTTCATAACATCAAGCATGCTACAACATCATTCTTTTCATAGGCTGAAAATATAGGTTGAGCAAACTTTTTAAAGAGAGAAAGTGGGAGAGTGAGAGAAAAATCTATACATAGTAAGTTATTTATCTTATCACAAACTCTTTTTTTAAATTATTTTTTAATGTTTATTTACTTTTGAGAGAGACAGAGAGTGAGCAGGGGAGGGCAGAGAGAGAAAGGGAGACATAGAATCCGAAGGAGGCTCCAGGTTCCAAGCTGTCAGCACAGAGCCCAACACAGGGCTGGAACCCACGAGCCATGAGATCACAACCTGAGCCAAGTCAGACGTCCAATCGACTGAGTCACCCAGACGCCCCTTATCACAAACTCTTTATAGGAACACCACCTAATGTTCATAGCCCCCAGCCAATATGGCTATTGATATGTGAAGGGTGGCTAGTCCACACTGAAATGTACGTATAAAATACAACCAAATTTTGAAGGCTTAGTTTTAAAAAAGTATATTAAAATTTTTTAAATATTTTATTAATCAATTTTATATTGATGACAGGTTCAAAGTATAGTATTTTGGGTATGTAGGTTAAATAAAATATATTAAAATATATAATTAAACTATAGTAAAGCTTTTTACTGATTTTAAACATGGCTACTGTAGTTTGAGCCTCGCATTGGGCTCTGTGCTGACAGCTCAGAGCCTGTTTCAGATTCTATGATTCCCTCTCTCTCACCCTTGTCCCTTCTAACATTATGTATCTCTTTGTCTCTCAAAAACGAAGAAACATCAAAATATTTTTTTTACTGTGGCTACTAGAAAATGTTACATTATAAGTGTGGTTCCTGTTATATTTCTACTGGACGGTGTGGTTTTATAGACTAATGTTGAAATAGTCAGTGAGGCAATTCAACCATCTATTAGATTAAATGAAGGTATAAGATAACGGGCATGGTTTCCCTAACTCTCCTGTGTGTGTTGCGGGGGAAGTAAACAGCACAGCAGTCCATCGGGAAGATTACTGAAACAAAAGACTCAGCTCCTCTCCTTTAGCTTCATTTCGGACACTTAACTCTTGCAAAAAAATGTCCTCCACTTTGCTGCTTCATGCTGGGAACATTACCAGGCAAACAGTGACCCACTATCCTGGGAAGCAAGCACAGACTTTATAGATCAGGTGAGCTACTGCAATCACTACCGCTCTAGAAACGCTGGGATCCAAACAGCCACATGAATGGCAGGCACCTGTAGGAATTGATGAAATTCTCTCAGGTTGAATGCAAACAAGACATCAGCACAGATAAGGCCACCCGCGCAACACCCTAGCTACGCACGCAGTTCT
Organism: Suricata suricatta; assembly: GCF_006229205.1. Taxonomy (NCBI): domain Eukaryota; kingdom Metazoa; phylum Chordata; class Mammalia; order Carnivora; family Herpestidae; genus Suricata; species Suricata suricatta. Next base: position 55,644,161 of record NC_043713.1, on the reverse strand, counting down.
CATCCTGTATTACTGCCACCACAGGCCTTCTTTCCATGGGATTAGTCACCACAAAGGAGTAAGGAAATGTTTATGGTCACTGTGCTAAATTCCAACCCTAAACCTCCTCAAGCTTTCCACTGCTTCCATCACTTCCCATCTTCCTGTGCTGGCTTCCCTAGGTTTCTACAACTGGAAACTTCTGCAGGTCATGGAGGACCAAGTGTCCACAACATGGCGCTTTGCAGTCTCCAAAACACTCTGGGGGCAGCAGATGTGGCATTTTCATGGAAGAGCTCCAGGATACACATTCATTCATTCATTCATTCATTCAACAAACACTTACAGAGCAGAGCCCCCACTATGTGCCAGGCATTGTTCTAAGGCGTCTGGCACACGTCATGGAACAAGAGAAATGGAGATCCTCTGGTTAAGCAGGTAGACAGACATGTATAAGCAAGAAACATAACAGAAAGGTGAATTGTGCCGTGTTCTAGAAGGTAGTGAATGGTAAGCAGAAAAGACACGGTATGGGGCAAAGATAAGGAAGACCTAGGACTGAGCGTATAGTAGTTATACTGAGTGGCTGAGAAGGTGGGGTTTACACAAAACCCTCCAAACATAAGGAAGTGAGTGGAGGGTGCATCTATGGCGGGGGTTGGAGACAGCTCTGTGGGGGCAGGGCTGACATGCCCACATGCAGAAAGGAGGCCAGTGCCACAGCAGTCAGCTGGGTTGGGAGGCTGAGTGACAGGGCACAGAGGTTAGAGGGACAGACCATGCAGAATTTGGGAGCCACTGGGAGGACTTCTGTTTTCATTCTGAGATGAGAATCTGCTGGAAGGGTTTAAACAAAAGAATGATTTGCTCTGAGTCCTCTTTGAACCCATCACTGTCTTATACTGGATGTTCTAGGGGTCGTGGGTAGAAGCAGAGACTATTCAATTAAAATATGTTAAGTACTGCTGCAATTAGAAGCCAAATAATAGGAACTAAGACAATGAAAAATAAGAATCATGGTTTCTGATCTGGTCTGAGGTAGGAGAAGCTATGGGTGGTAAAGTGGAAGATGTAAGGGAAAGCCCACCTTGGCCAGGATGCAGAATGGTGTGGTTCTGACACTTCACTCAAGAGCCAGAGGGGAAGACATGCAGCATGTCTGCTGCCATGCTTGTGATGAAGTTCCTTGATGTTCCTGTCCTTTCCAAAATCGGACTACTTTGGAGCACCTGGGTGGCTCAGTCGGTTGGGCATCAGACTTCGGCTCAGGTCATGATCTCACAAGTCATGAGTTCAAGTCCTGTGTCTATCTCTGTCCTGACAGCTCAGAGCCTGGAGCCTGCTTCAAATTGTGTCCCACCCCCACCCTCTCTCTCAAAAATAAACATTTTTTTTTAAAGGCTGCTTTAAGGACAGTTCAGTTTTCCCCTTCTTTAGGAAAGAAAAATTTTCTCTAGAAGCAAACAAATGATAACAACAACAGAAATAGAAAAAGAAGAACACAAATGACCCTGGGAATTCCAACCTGATTCAACATTTTGTGTGGATTGCCTTTAGATTACCTCTAGCAGGAAAATATGACCATGTAAAGAAAAAAAAATTATCTATATAAATAAACATTAATACAGAACTAATTTTCTTAGTTCTCATTTCACTGAATAATTATACCTTTGGGCTAACATGAATAATTTATTAAGTAGCATGCAGTTTATATGTAGCCCTGCAACTTTTTGCCCTCATTATACAATCATTTGAAATCATTCTAGGGTAAACCATGGCTGAAAAGTGACTTCCATGCAAATGTCCTTTTCCTATTAGTCGAGGGATAGTCTCTTTAGGTTAACAAGAGCTATTCAAAAAGCTATTTAAAATCTTCTACAGAAATATGTTCAAGAATTCATTAAAGTTCTAAAATACCAAATTCCCTATTTTTTGTTAGATTATGCATACTAATCCTTAACTCAATTAAGCTTATATGGAAGGTAAAATCATATATGCGCTTCCTGGTTTCTCTACAGCTATCAAATTTAACCTACACTTACTTCCACTGGAACCACTGTTACAATAATGCCCTCCTCAAACAATTCAGTCTTGGCAACTTAGGATGAAAGGACCTCAGAGAGTTCCACTTCCCATTAAAATTGTCTCCATTTTTAGCTGTTACAATAAGCCCATGTGGAATGAAACACCAATACATGAATCCTCATAGGTGACCTGTTTAGATAAAGTCTCCCATAGCGAAGGACACTGAGTGGTCCCCCTTTTTTCTCCTTCACATACTCTGCTACATTGCAGATTATCACAAAATGGTAATCTAATTACGACAACTATTAATTATGGTCGTGATTAATTTGAAATACCTGACACAAGATGTAAATGGTACGGTGAGAGACAACACATAGTCTTAATGAAATTCTAACACCTGAAAATGCTCAGCATATTATCAGTCAAGTGACTGCGAATTCCCTCTCAGCTGAGCATATTAATCGAGTTGGCCCCCAGTAGTGTTTACGAAAACCGTGCTTCAACACAAAACAATCAGTGTGCACCTGAACTGTGGCCTGGAACAGCAGACTCACTTGCCCTGTGAATCTCTCAGGCCACCCTGAAAATAAAATAATTAGTCCCTGGCTCTTGCTGTGCTCTGAATACCTTCTCACCTACCCCACCCCCAACCCAACACCCACTCTCTCAAAAAAGGCTACCAAAGGCCTTGGAATCTCCAAAGACAATAAGGTTTAGCAGCCATTAGTAAACGGCCATGCAAACTGTTTATATTGGAAATAGTGGGGGGAGAGTTGGTTGAGGAGGATAAATAAAAACAAGAAGGCTTAGCCCAAAGCACCAGGGCCCTCATCTAAAGACCATATTCCCCAGGTATAAGACAGATGAGTGTAGGACTGGAGAAAAACCATCTGCTGGGTGTCCGGGAAACTCAGCCTAGAATTGCAGAGGATGGAATTAAATCTGTATGACAGTCCTGAGGGCTAGGACAAAGTGTAGTGAGGATTATGTGGGTACTGGAGCCGTTCCCTCAATTAAACTAAAATAGAATTATTGACCAAAGCACAAGGCTGGTCCAGTGTTTATCCTAGTAAGAACACCCTGGTAACTCTAGTCTGTTCAGATAGTTACAGGGGAGGGCACAGGTAATACAGATAGGAGCAGTATTACTGGCCTCTCTGGGGTTTTCTTTCCATCTACTTTTCCATTTCCCCCTTGCAAGCCAGAATCCAGTTTTTGTTCTGGGAAGGGAAAGGACCAGAAGGTAAAGAATGGGAAAAGAAACTAGAAATCAAGGGGAGGAAGGGAATATATATACTCAGGGGTAAAGGGTGAAAAAGAGAGAAAGGAAATGTTGAGTCCAGGAACAAATGTTTTTTAACCAGACTTTCACTAGCAGCTTTGCCCCGTCAGGTGTTTTAAATCAAAACACTCTTGATTTAATGAAATGTGTCTTAATGATATAGATTTGAAATACCTTCTGGTATGTCTTTCTCCTAAGATCAAAACACACCCTGTTTCCATCAAACAATTAACCTCATTGTTTGAATCTGACAGAATAGTTAGTTGTCACCTATGTTCACAGATTATTAGCAAAAGTTAAATAAATCTGCTCTATAAAACCCTGATTCGAGTACGGGAAGGCTAAGCATACGCATCCAAGGAAAACTACAAAGATCCCAATTTAAATGCACTTTTAAATTATGATACCTTCAAAAAGAAGCATATTGCTGGAAGACAGCAGGAGGGATAGTTTGGTCTCCCATCTTTGAAACGCTATTAAGGCTGCAGTCGAGTACACATAGTATGTCTGATCAAATGTACAAGTCAGTAAATAAAATGCAAGTGTCTATTCATATGAAAATCTGAACATTTTAAAAATCTAGATCAGCTAAAATAAAACCATAAATGTCCAATACCTAAAAGGAAAGCTCATTGATTGAGATTCTGAGAATGTAATACATACACATCCACACATGGGAACACCAACGAGCCATAAAAGGAAACTTAGCTGGCTGACCAAACGTCTTTTCTATCAATCCAAATGTACAAGTTGAGGAAAAGTGATAATAGCACCTACATACTTCTGAGTCTAAAGGTAAAAAGAAAATTCAATGGCAAAGTAGCTACATGCATGAGGGGACTCCTCCCAGGAAATACATTCACTCCCTTATTGCTATCATGGTGAAACTACCAAAAAAATTTTTTTTAATGTCTTTATTTTATTTTGAGAGACAGAGCAGAGAGCGAGGGGGGGATGCAGAGAGAGAGGGAGACAGAATCTGAAGCAGGATCCAGGCTCTGAGCTGTCAGCACAGAGCCTGACACGGGGCTCAAACCCACGGACTGTGAGATGATGACCTGAGCCAAAGTCAGATGCTTAACTGACTGAGCCACTCAGGAGCCCCAACATTTTTATCTCCAACCTAGACCTTTCTCACAAACACCACCCTATAGGTCTAAACCTATACTCAGTGTTTTCACTTAAATATCTGTTTGACCTCTCAAATTTAAAATGCCCAAGCCAAACTCTTAATAGTCCCCATCACACGTCATCTCCCAAACCTGTTCTTCCCATTGTCTTCCACATCTCAGTTAATGGCAACACCATCAATCTACCTGCTCATGCCAAAGACAATGGAGTCACCCTCGACCTTGTGTGCTCCTAACTGAAATCCAATCTGTTGCCAAATTCTACTGGCTCTACCTTTAAATATATATCCAGAGATTGATCAGTCCTTATTACCTCCATTGTTACCAGCTGATCCAAGCAACTATCAACTCTTACATTGAATATTTCAGTAGGTTCCTAATGAGTCACTCTGTTTCCACCTTTGTCCCAGTACAATCTATTCTACAAAAAGCAGCCAGAGTGACAGAGTGGTTCTTTTAAAAAGTAAGTCAGACCATATGACAGTATGGCTCAAAACTCTTCAGTGCCTTCCCATGTGCAAGTAAAAGCCATGTAATGTCCTACAAGACTTGAAATGATGTGTCCCTGTTCCCTCTCTGAACCCCTCCTGCTGCTCTCCACCCTCACTTTGATTCTGCCTCTCTGCTTTCATAATTCACTTCAGACAGGCTCTGTCTTCTGCCTGGAACATTCTTTCCCCAGGCAATGTGCATGGATCCATCTCTAACTTTCTTCAAAGGTCAGGGAGGCATTACCTGATCACACTATTTGCTGGTACAAACCACCTGCCCTCACCAATGCTCCTCTGCTGCCTTTCTCTGCCTTCCTATGTTTTTTTCCATAGCACTTCTCCCCATCTCAGACATGATCTTACTGTGCCAGGTTGTCTTCTAAAAATAGAGCTCCAACAATACATCCAGACCCACACGTTTCTGCAGAACCCTGCCATTCCCCTATCAAGAAGTGGAGTTTATATGCTCTCCCTTGAATTTGGGTGGGCCTCGGTGATGGCCTCCACTAACACAGTGTGACAGAAGCAGCTCTCTGTGATTTCCAAAACTAGGCCACAAAATGCAATGTAGCTTCCGCCAGGCTCTCTTGGGATACTTGTTCTTGGATTCCAGCCACCATGCTGCAAAGAAGGCCAAGCCACATGAAGAAGGCTCACATGGAGAAAAACCAATCCAGTCCAACTGAGGGCCAGCACCATCTCGTCCACCACAGGACTGGGTCTACTGTGGCCCAGGGCTGTGCATGTGGTGCCCACGCAGTCACATATGGACCCAGGGCTCACCAGGGCTGGCATTTGGGGTTTAAGACTCTGTGCTCAGTCTTGAACTTCCTAACAATTTTACCTGTGAATCTGTATTCTGCATGTGAATCCTGATGCGACAATGGAACACGAGCTGGGGAGATGGAGCCTTGGCCCCTTTGGTCTGTGGAACAGGCTCTAAGCTGCCAATTTCCCCCACCACTGGCTCCCCTGCCCACCCCCACCCAGGGATCGTGGCCTCCTCTGCTCCAGGAAGGGGCCTGGGTGCAAACACAGGGAAGGTATCCTGTGATGTTTCAAGGTACAGCATGACAGGAGCCAACCCCACTCTGGTCTGACGGCCATGGTGCCTCTGACAAGTGACTCGATGTGGACAGGCCCTCTTCCACCCCCGACCCAGGCACCAAACACATCCGGCATGGAGGCTAAACTCCCCTGAGGACCACCTGTGCACATAGGTTGCAGTTGGTGGGCCCAAGAGAAGGGAAAGCCTGCCTTAAATTCCCCACCCCTGGGCTGGGACATGAAACACCCAGCCTAACACCAGAAGCTGGTGGGCTGCATGTGCTGAGTGGCATATGTGCAGGGCCCCCCAGGTGTTGGTGAGGGCTGGCACTGCTCAGCAAGTATTCCCAAGTCCAAGGGAAATCATCATCACAAAGCCAACAGAAAACACCATGACATGTTAAGAAAGAGTTCACAGAAAGGAGGGAAAAAATGTTCTGTATTTTAATACCTTTAACAGCCCTTTGTTCTGCTGTTCCTGTTCAACAAGGGGCTTCTGGTTTTCATTGTGCATTGGGCCTGCTGCAGCCTTGACATGAACTTCCCCAGTAAATGCCCCATAAAGCGAAGATGAGCCTTCCACAAGGATCACTACCCAACCTGCCAATTACTGAGCAAGAGAAATGGCTGCTCTGCTTGTTAGTTGCTGAGTCTGAGGATGGCAGTTGTGTGGCAAAAGGTAACTAGAACACTCGTCTGTCTGGCTGTTTACCTCCTGACTCCTGCCCCTTGCTGCACATGTGCACACACATGCTCTGAGAAGGCAGTGATTTTGAGAGTTTTTCTCACTGCTGTATCCCCAGTACCTAGAACAGCACCTCAGACACAATAGTTGCCCAATAAACACTTGCTCAATGAACTGTGGTCCCATTCTGAGCAAATTTTATCTTTAGATGGGGCTACACAGAAGCAGGTGACCAGTATAGGAAAACTTTACTAGCTTAAAATATTAAGGGGGGAGTAGTTGGAAGGTGTGCAGTGCATGCCTACTGATGGCCAGTGTGCCCAGGAAGGGCGTGGTCTTTCTCTGTGATCATTAGTGGCCTGCTGGTTCTGGGAAGAGCGCACCAAGTTAGCACCCTGCAGACTGGACTGCCTTTCCTCGCACTCACCATTCACTTACCCCTCCAGGTAGTGTCCTACCCTGTGATCACCATGCCTGTCACACAGTTCAGCAGGAAGGAGTAGAGGACATAATGCATTTATTTTGCAAATGTGGACAAAGTATCTGCTAAATGCAAAGAAGTATTCCTGGCGAGTAAGGGAAGTGAAAACATGAATAAGACATGGTCCTTAGCATTGATCTTTCATTAAGATTATATATGTGAACATGCTTGGCAAACTATACTGCCACTTGATAATAAAACCATTAATGCAGTAAAGAGTATCATGCAGGCACTTTCCATGATGCCACATTGCCCCTCATCCTCAGATGCCACTCAGTATTTACCCAATTAGAACAAAGACAGCAGGTGTCTACCAAGAGTACCAGATGCTGGCAATATAAGTGGTTTTCCATGTAGAAGGAGCTACAAATCTGTAGTAGGAACAGGCTCACCTTTTCACAGGATTATGGGATCTTTCTGGACCACCCAGCTCATTTCTATCCATGACTTCATTTTCATGAATGGTTGGGTAAAAGGCATTCTTCTGACCAAGTATGGATTATGTTTCCATTTACTAGCTGGAAACTGGCAAGAGACACGTTTCTCTCTCTTCTTGGCACATTCATTGTCACTGCCTTTCCAAGGACTCTTCCCAACCCTTCCCTACTGAGAACTCAGTCCGGGCCAAGATCTTTAAAGCAGCAAACTTGTTGGCAAGAATCCCACATGAGCATCATGAATGGCCCACAGATGCAGCTGATTCAAGAGACGAACCCAACTGCCAATCTCGGGTCTTCTTTTCTCTTGGAGGAATTCAGAAACTGAACCACATCTGTCATGAGAACTTTGAAAAGCCACACTGGTGCCACATCTTTTCATTTCTCAGGAAAAGAAAAACAGCTTTTTAAAAATAAAATTGCTGCAAAGGCATCAACGGTTTCTGGAACAGATCTTTCACTTTGCCTCCTCATGCCTCTACCCTGTGCAAAGACCGTCTGTTTTGCTGTACAGATTTTCTCCTGTTGCCCCAGTGATTCATCCCACCATAAAGCTGACTTGGACATGTAGAAAATGACTTTACTGTGGTCTCAGCAAAGCCGGCGGCTCGCCTCCATGGAAAGACAGAGCCCAGGCTCTCCTTGAGCTCTATACCTGGTGAGGTTAGGTTTCCAGGTGTTCGGAGAAATCTAACATTGTGCTTAACAATTCCGCCTGTCTCTGGGTACCTGGGTGGCTCAGTCAGTTAAGCATCTGACTTCAGAAGCTCAAGTCATGATCTTGTAGTTCATGAGTTTGAGCCCCATGTCAGGGTCTATGCTGACAATTCAGAGCCTGAAACCTGCTTCAGATTCTGTTTCTCCCTCTCTTTCTGCTCCTTCCCCACTCATACTCTCTCTCTCTGTCAAAAATAAATATGAAAAAAAAATTAAAGAATTCTGCCTGTCCCTGGACTTCCCTGTGAAGGCTCTAGGGCTTCTCCATCTAAGTCTCCCTTCTATGGCCTCTCTGTCATCTGCTTTCTTATGTGCAAGTATGGCACCTTCTGGGGTCCACAGACACCCTCTAGAAGGCTGGGTAGAGAAAAATTCATCTAGCCATGCTGTCTAAAGATCCCTCTGAACCCCACAAAATGAGGAAACATGACAGACAACTCTAAAATGAAGCAAAAGAGTCAAAATCATTGACCTTCTGGAACAACCTAAGGCTTCTCCCTGAGAATAAACCAGTCTGCAAAGACTGAGTCATTTTCTTTGGTACCAGGCTTCTCTAGTAACCTATCCACGCTTGAGTTTTCATTGCCTGGAGTACCACAAAGTCAAAAAAGAATACATGCATCACGAATGTGAACAAGACTATTCAGCGAGGCTGCTCTGTGAAGAACGGATGTGAAAGTGCCACACAAGGAAGACAGGAGAGCAGAAGGCCAACCATTCAATGACCCACCTGCTATGTACTGAGTGGTCACTGTCTACCAAGCATGACTGTCAGTTCTGGAATGTCAGCTAAGAAAAGTAAGCAAGGCCCTTCTTCACTTGGAACTTCCTCACTTAGAGGGTGGAGAGATGGATGATGGGTATAAAAACAAAGAAATAAACAAGACAACTTCAGATTGTAAGGAGAAAATGAATGGAGTTAAGCAAGATAATGCTGTAGATAGGGGGGTCAGGGATGGCCACCACACAGTCACTCAATCTATACATATTTATTAATTTCCTCAGTGCCAAGCATTGTTCTAGGCACCAAGGATTCAGAAGTCAGTTCAGAGAAGGGAAAGAGCAAAGACATTCCTGAATTCCTGGACTCACCTTCTCCTAAGAGACAAATGAAATAAAGAAAATATTTAATATGTAAGATAGAAAGGAGGCTGTGAAAAAGGAAAGCAAAGGAGGGGGATATGGAGTATGTATGTGTGTGTGTTCTTGCAATTTTAAATAAGGTCACCAAAAAAGACCTCATTAGCAACCAAGTGCCATTTGAATGGAGATTTGTGTATAGAAACACTGGCCATCTAAAGAGCTATAAGCAAAGCTTCAAGCAGGAATACAGGAAGTATAAAGGCCCTGAGGCACAAACAAAAGTAGAGGGTTAAAGACTAGAAATGTCATCAGGGTGACTGAAGCACAGGGAAGGAGATGAAGCCAGAGAGATAACCAACCCGAAAACACTTCTGGAAACCAAAGCAAGGGAGCCAAAAGAGAGAAGATACAGTTTCTGTGGATATTCACTGTTCCATCTATTTACAGGAAAGCTTCACAGAGATAACAGCACATGCCTTCAGCTAGTCACTAAGTCAATCAAATAGGAAACTGAGGACCTACAATGAGTAAGACACTGTGTGCTCCACTTTCTCTGTAAGTCATGCCATACTTCAAGTCCAACCTCCCAGCCTATCAATATAGTCTTTACGAGGAGGAGAAAACAAACACTCGAAATAAAAGTGTGCAATCCTAATACAACTGGTGATGGGTTGCGTTAGAAATGAGGAAGTAGATTGGGTGCCTGGGTGGCTCAGTTGGTTAAGCATCCAACTCTTGTTATAGGCTCCGGTCATGATCTCACGGTTCGTAGATCTGAGCCCCAAGTCAGGCTCCATGCTGACAGTATGGAGACTGCTTGGGATTCTCTCCCTCCCTCTCTCTCTGCCCCTTCCCTTATGGCTCTCTATTCCCCCCCATCTCTCAAAATAAATAAACATTTTAAAAAAATTTTTAAAGAAATAAGGAAGCAGAGAGGCCCATTGATTCAATCCAAGTCTGAGACACAAATCCCTGAAAAATGTCCACCTAAATCACTGAACATTTCTGCCATCCTCTGCACTAAGCTGACATACTTTTTAAGCATAAATGTTTAAGAAAGAAAGCTACCTTTTATAGAAAGTTTCAAAGTTTTAAATAGACACTCAGGCCTCCTAGGAATTGTTCTGGAGATAAAGAGGCAAATTCTGTATAGCTACACTAGAGTCACCCCACAGCTCAGAACAGCATTCAAGGGTACACAGCAGCCATCCGGGTCCTCTTCCCAAAGGAATGTGACTAAAACTCGTCATTGTTCTTTCCTGGGAAAGAGGCTTCCTGATAAACATGGTGAGCCCAAGCTGGCATGAATAAAGCATAAATGAAACACCTTTTTGTTTCACGGCTGCTTTTTTGAGCAGGATTGCTTCATAAAAATTTCAGTCCTTCTTGATTGATGCCCTGCACAAGGCCAGCATACAATTAAAATTGTCAAGCCCCTTTCACGGCCAAGCGCATGTAAAACCCACTGTGTAATTTGACCAAAATCTAGCATATGAAATGAGTAATGGAGCCTGTGTGTGTGTTCTGTCATTCTGGATTACTGCTGGGTAAAGAAAAGAAGATGCAAACAGTTAGTGATGAGCGGGGTGAAGGAGGGAAATGAAAATGTCAAGAGCAGGAAGAAACTGTTAAATGGCACCAAATGCCCGGGCGGGGTGTTTGTCTGCCCATGTGCTGCCTGTCTCCCTCAATCCATCATCAGAAAGGACAAGCCACCTCGGGAGGAATGAATGTCCTAAGTTGGGAGGATGAAGAGGGCTGCTTTCTCTGCCTGCCTACGGCAACAGCATGCCTGCCCTAAACTGTCAGTTTACGGGCTCGGCTATAATCTGGATGCTGTCAATGGGAGATCCAGAAATAGCAGCGCACAAGGACCTTGGCCTTCAAACCGTGCTGACAATTTGGGAGATGCTCAGAGGGTAAGAATGGTAATTTTTGGCATCTTTTAATCAAACAGTAGATGGACAGGGACACAATTATAGCCTCTCAATCTTTTGTTCGATTAAGAATCCCCATTTTAAGATTTCATGAATTAGCTAGTCAGCTTTTGGTTTAAAAAAAACAACGACAACAAAAAAACCCTCTATTATATGCTGTATATGAAACATGGGGAATAGAAATTGAAAGCTGCCAAAATAACTCATAAAATCTACTTGTTTCAAAAATAAAGAAAATTTACAATAAAAAGGGGGTAAAAAAGGTTAAAGATCAAACTTTTGGGAGAAAGGGCCACCTTGTAGGGGCGCCAGGGTAACTGAGTCAGTTAAGCATCCTACTTCGGCTCATGTCATGACCTCGCAGTTCACTGGTTCGAGCCCCACACTGGGCTCTGTGCTGATAGTCAGAACCTGGAGTCTGCTTCAGATTCTGTGCCTCCCTCTGTCTCTGTCCCTCCCCTGCTTGTACACTGTCTCTTTCTCTAATCTCAAAAATAAACATTAAAAACAAAGAGGGGCCACCCTGCAACAGAAAATGTGGGGAAGCAGAAAGATTCCAAATGGAAACGGGAGGAACACGATGTTATGACAGTCCACATTCTCTGCAGAGTAGTCAGAGCTGGGGCAAGACCACAAGACCACAAGATAAAGCTGTGGCTACCACAAGAGTACTACTCCCCACACAAGGAGAAAAAGTGTTACTGTGGAGAGAAGAGAAAATTTCTTTGCGTGAGTGAATCCCCTCCCTGAATAAGGAAACAAAGAAACAACAAAAACTTTTCCTCCTTCCGGCAGACAAAAAGGAATACCAAAGAACCCATTCATCTGTGAGGAAAAAAACAAGGGCAGATGACCAGATGGCCACCAAAAAGAACGAGTACACCTCCAAAAGGTTGTTAATGTAAGTTAATATTTTTATCAATCATATACCTGGTTAGCACTTCTGCTTACAAAACAAAGAATTTGTTCCCTTTCCTCTGTAGCACCGAATCCTTTAACATGGCGACAGGGCTGCGGGGAAGGGAGCCGTGCAGGGAGTACATTTAATAATACCCCATATCAATGAGTCAATTACCACAGGGAGCTAGTTTTACTTAGACTACTTCCAGTATGTGAGTTATTTCAAAAACTAGCCCAACTGTACTGTTTTGTTCTTTAGGCCCATGTGATTTTTTTTAATGGTTTATTGTTGTTTTAATTAATAGACTTTACTTTTTTTTAGCACAGTTTGAGGGTTACAGATGAAGCAGAAAATACAGAGACTATGTATCTGTTTCTTCTCCCTTCCTCCACCCTGAGTTTTCCCCCATCATTAACGTCTGGCAGTGGTGTGGTACATTTGTTGTAAGTGATGAACTAGTACCAGTACATTATTATTAACAGGAGCGTTCACTTTGTGTTACACAGGTCTGTCGGTTTTGTCCAATGCATAATAAATGTCATACGTCCACCATTAGGACAGTCTCACTGCCCTAAAAATCCACTGTGCTTCATCCATTCTTCTTTCCCCCATCCCCAAACCCTAGTATCACGGATCTTTTTCTGTATTTGTTTAAATTATGATCAAATAGACATAATATAAAATTTACAATCTTAACCATTTTAAGTGTACAGTTCAATAGAGTTAAGTACAATTACCTTGTTTCGAAGGCAATCCTGCAATTCTTTTCACCTTAAAAACTGAGACTCTACATCCATTAAACAATAACTTCCCATTTCTTTCCTTCTTCCCCAGCCCCTGGCAACTACTATTCTACCTGTTTTGTTTTGTTTTGTTTTGCTTTGCTTTGTTTTCTGAGAGAGAGAGCACTAGCAAGTAGGGAAGGGGCCAGAGGGAGAGGGAAAGAGAATCACAAGCAGGCTCCACGGCCAGCATGCAGCCCAACGCAAGGCTTGACCTCATGACTCTGGGATCATGACCTGAGCAGAAATCAAGAGTCCAATGTTTAATCAAGCCACTCAGGCACTCCAGTATTCAACCTTTGTCTCTATGAATCTGACTATTCTAGGTGTCTTAGAATTTCCTTCCTTTTGGGGCGCCTGGGTGCCTCAGTTAGTTAAGCATCCAACTTCAGCTCAGGTCATGATCTTGCAGTTTGTGAGTTCAGGCCCAGCCTCGGGCTCTGTGCTGACAGCTCAGAGCCTAGTGCCTGTTTCAGATTCTGTGTCTCCCTCTCTCTCTACCCCTCCCCCGCTCATGCTCGCTCTCTCTCTCTCTCTCTCTCTCTCTCTCTCTCTCTCTCTCTCTCTCTCAAAAACAAACATGAAGAAAAAAAGAATTTCCTTCCTTTTTTTAAAGCGGAATATTCCATTTTATGTATATACCATTCTGTTTACCCATTCATCTATCAATGGTCACTTAAGTTGCTTCTACCTTTTTAGTTATTATGAATTAACACTGCTATGAACAGAGTATACAAATATCTCTTTGACACCCCAATCAACTCTTTTAGGTATATACCCAGAAATGGAATTTCTGCATCATATACTAATTCCACTTTTAACTTTTTGAGAAAATTCCATACTGTTTTTCATAGTAGTCACACCATTTTATATCCACACCAACAGTGCACAAGGACTCCAATTTTATCACATCCTTACCAATACTTGCTTTTTTTTTTCTTGGATAGTCATTGTCTTAATGGGTATAAAGTAATATTGATCGTTCCACTGCCTCTATAAGTTTGCCTCTTCCAGAATGTCAAATAATTGGACTTACATGGAATGCAGACCTGACAGACTAGTTTCTTTCTCTAAGTAATACACATTCAAGCAATATGCATTTATTGCTGAATAATATTATGTTATACAAATTATAACAGTTTATCCATTCATCTACTGAAGGATATCATGGTTGTTTCCAATTTGGGGCAATTATGAATTAAGCTGATATGAACAGTCACACATGAGTTTTGCACAGCCATAAGCTGTCAACTCACATGGAGGAGCACAATTGCTGAGTAATTTGATACGACTATGTTTAGCTTTGTAAGAAACTGCCAGACTGGCTTCCATCGTGGGGGCACCATTTTGCAATCCTACCAGCAATGTAGGAGACTTCCTGTTGATCCACAACTCAGGTAGCCTTTGGCGTTGTCAGTATTTTGTATCTGAGTTACTCCAATAGGTGTGTGATGGTATTTCTGCTGTATTCATTTGCAACCCCCTAGTGACATATTATATTGTCCAAGCATCTTTTTGTATACTTATTTTCCATCTTCATATCTTCCATGGTGAGGTATCAATTCATATCTTTTCTCACTTTCTCACTGGATTGTTTGTTTTCTTATGGTTTAGTTTTTAGAGTTCTTTGTACACTTTGGATACTAGTCCTTTACCAGATATATGTTTTGTAAATATTTTCCCCTAGCCTATGGCTTGTTTTTTCATTCTCTTAAGAGAATGTTGTTTTGCAGAAGAGAAATTTTTAATTTTAATGAAGCCCAATTAATCAATCTTTCATTTCATGGATCATTCTTTTGTTATTGGATCTAAAAAGGTACCACCAAATCCAAGGTCACCTAAATTTCTTCCAATGGGGTCTTCTAGGAGTTTTATAGTTTTTCATTTTATATTGAGCTCTGTGACCTACTGTGATTTAATTATCATGAAAGGTATAAAGTCAGTGTCTAGATTCATATTTTGGCATACAGACATCCAATGTTTCCAGTACCACTTACTGAAGAGACTCATGTGCTGTTTATAAAGTTCCTTCAACTGTTTATGCTTCAAATGGTGAATGAATACATGGGATGTTGTCAGGTGTTTTTGTCTTATTTGGATCACGGCTCTCAGTACCACTGTGTACACAAAGAGCTTCATTTTAGTAATAAGAGTACAGTCACAGAAAATGGTAAAGAAAAATATTATTGTCCACTTCAGATTAACTGTTTAAAGATCTTTAATAAAAAAACTAAAGATTTTTAAACTAAGACATCTAAGCTTCCTGGTAATTTTTTAAGTTTTCCTGCCTAAAACTACAATAAATTCCAGTCTGGGAAAATCTGTCATGTCTATGCTATTTCAGCAAGGGACAGAATACACAATCAAGAAGGTTTTCTCCATTAAGAATTTCAGCAAGCAAAACATTCACTGCCTTCAGACACAGTGAATGATATGTTTTAAACATTTTTCTCCTTTTATAAAAAAAAAAAAAGTATAGGGCTAATTTAAGAAGATTGAAATCCACCTCTTATTCCAAGAATATGAGAGTATTAGCTTACAAAACATTCTGACACAACTATCTATACCAATGGTTCTCTAAGTGTGGTCCACAGATCACCACTGCCACCTGAGAACCTGTTAGAAATGTAAATTATTAAGTCCCACCCTAAGTTTGAGGGTTTGGAGGTGGGCCCAGGAATCTGTATTTTAACAAGTCCTTCCAGTACTTCTGGTGCACTCTAAAGCTTGAAAACACCTGATCTATTCGATATGACCACCTCCACCACCCTTTAAAGTCAAAGAAGCCAGTGTTCTTGACCACCACTTTTCAGATTCCAATGCATTAAGAGACAGGCTCCAAGTGGCTTCCTCAAGAAACTGAAGTTGAAACCACCCTACACCCCAGTACTTGCATTGTTGGGTATTTACCCTCAAAATACAAAAACACTAAAGCAAAGAGATACATGCACCCCTATGTTTATTGCCCCATTATTTACAATAGCTGAACTATGGAAGTAGCCCAAGTGTCCATCAATTGATGAATAAAGAAGATGTGCCGTGTGTGTGTATGTATATATGGAATATGTATATGGGATATTATTCAACCACAAAATAGAATGAAATCTTGCCATTTGCAATCTTGCTAGAGTATAATACTAAGCGAAATCAATCAGAAAAAGACATACCATATGATCTCACTCATACATGGAATTTAAGAAACAAAACAAATGAACATAGAAGAAGAAAAATAAAAACAGGCAAACCAGAAAACAGATTCTTAACTATAGAGAACAAACTGAGGGCTACCAGAAGGGGGGGAGGGGATGAGGGATGAGGATTAAAGAGTACACTTATTATGATAAAAAATATAAAATAAAAAGAAAGAAAAAGGAGGATCCTACAGGGAGGCTGAAGAATGAAGAAACAGCAATGCCATGTTGCTCATTAGAACAGGGGCCTCCCTCCCTCATCAGAACAGGCAGCCACTTCTCAGAACCATGACAGAGTTGCTGAGACAGGCCTCCCGCTGCAGATTCCCACTCACAGCCAAGCTCTATGCAGAGGAGGTCCTAGTGTGAAAACACAAAGACCGTGTCACTGACAACTGTGGTCACCAACACTGCTGACTGGGATCCCCTCTAATAAAGGTGACAGTAGAAGGAAGATGGCAGCTCTCACTCGGGCACTGGGTCAGCCATGGAGGAAGCAGGCGTGAGGCCAGGCCCAGGGTCACCCAGGTGGAAAGTGGACACTGGCCACCTCTCTACAGCCCCCTGGCTTCCCCTTCTTGAACTCACCTCACTCCCAGCACTGGCCTTCTCCCCTCTCCTTGGAGCTCCCTCTCTCTACAACTCAGGGCCTCTGTACACAGGTTTCTCTCCCTACTGTGCTCTTTGCCCCTCATTCCGTGCGAGTAAGCCCTCATTTCCTTCCGGTCTGAGATGGCTGTCAGGTCCTCAAGGCCCCCAAACATGGTTTGATGCCTGCATCCCATGCGCTCACAGCCTCAGGATGTATTTAAGATGCCTTCCCCCAGACTGTAAGGTCTGTAAGGACAGGAAGCCGGCCTGCACAGCTTATCAGCATGTGTAGAATGCAGGAGGGGTCAAGAATGCATTACTGTGAATGTTAAGATGACCCTGGCTTTAAAGCCAGGAGTATGTTTACAAGAAACCTAAGCCTTCCAGTACATTCCATTCCCTACTTCCAGGCCCACCAAGAACAGTGTGATTTAAAGGGTTCCCCACAGAGCTCTCCAACAAAGAAAGGCTGTCCTGGTTAAAGGCTGTGGTGCCCAGTTCTTTCTAAATAGTAACATACCAACATGACTCTAGTTTGGGTAAGACTCAATCCTGGGGAACTGAGAAAACCTGGCATCTGCTTCTCCAAAGGCCAGACTCTGGATCTTAGCAAATTCACAAAAAAGACACTGCCCTCTCGGGCTTGTCTGGGCAGCTAAACAGTCTATTCCTCTACAATGTCACTCACTAAATGGACTTTTTCTTTTAATTCCCGCAGCGTTATAAATCCAGAACAGAACAGCACTGTCTGTAGATGGTCTTTATCATTGTTGTATATTGAATTATTATTGTACTGACAGCCAAAATGAGGATTCCATGGTGGCAAAGAAGAAATCTCATGCATTTACTGCCTCTGAGACTATGCAGCTGGTATTAGCATTTGTGCTTTTAAACCTTTATAACAACAAGATGTATTTCAGCATTCTGCCACTACAATGGCTTTACTTGTACTTCACAGGCCTACTCAAAGTATCTTTTATTTTTTAATGACTACATGCAATCCAATCAAAAGAAAACCAAAGCTTAACCATTTTGATAGAACAGATGGGTCATGATCGATTTTCCTTGAATTGTGGACATGGTTACACAATTAGAATTGAAACAGGAATGAATCACAGGCATGCAATGCATGTGACACTGAACAACTCCCTAGTAAACAGTGGCAAATGAGGTTGCTGACTTAACATTAGATTTTATATAATTAGCTTAAAAACCAGCTTTCATTTTATTTTTTAAATTTTTTTAATGTTTTATTTATTTTTGAGAGAGAGAGAGAGAGAGAGACAGCATGAGCAGGGGAGGGTCAGAGAGAGGGAAACACAGAATCCGAAGACAGGCTCCAGTCTCTGAGCTAGCTGTCAGCACAGGGCCCAACACGGGGCTGGAACCCACAAACCATGAGATGACGGTTAGTGGAAATTGAAGGCTTAACCGACTGAGTCACCCAGGCGCCCCCTGGCTTTCATTTTAATTAAATACTTCCTGCACTTCATTTAAAAACATAACCCTTCTGCAAAACTACTCCAAAGTTTAATCATGCAAGTATTTGAAGAGTTTTAGGGAGTTACAAAATCTTTTTTCTATTTATCCACTGTAATATGACAGAGGATACACACCTGTTTAAAAGAGCTGGCAAACATTTTATGTGGACATATTAACTGAAAGGAAGCAAACATATACTGGATATTCAATAGACAATCATTAGTGTGGAAAGCCTCTTGTTCAACCCAAAGGCATGATTTTAGTTAACTGGAAAGCAGTTTCAAAACAAGAATTTTAAAAATTATAAATTAAACAACTTATTTCAAACCTGACTGATATAAATGTAGATAATTCTCTAATCTCATGTATCTCAGAGTATGGATCTGCTGATTAGAGTTCCCCACTCCTCTCTCTTGCACTGACCTCAAACATGAATGCTCTCTCAGATTTTTCAGTTTAGATTTCCACCAATCCTTTTTCTAATGATTTTTGGCTGACTTGCTTACCTTATTGAAATAACTTTTTTTTTTTCTTTTTCTAAAGCAGTTCACCTTTAGTGTTTCCCAAAAAAAATCCATCGAAATTTTTGTAGGTCAACTCTCTCTCCAACCCCAACTCAACTTTCATCAACTTCCTTGACAGGGTAACTTTCCTAATTACTTAAACTGCAAACATAACTGGCACAAACAGGATTGAGAACATAAACAGCTGACTCTTCTAGACATACAATGCTATGGTATGTAGCCTGGAGTGGACATATTTAGGATGTTTTACTTAAGTAAGAGAGAATAGTAGTTGACCAACTGTGTTATTTTAAATGGTTTCATAGTAAATAAAGATTTTCTCATTTGGAAATAAAATGAATACAAGGGTACTTCACTCTAAGAAAGGATAATCCAGTATATAACTATCGAAATCTATAAACACAAGTACCAGGGTGTTTCTGTTTAAAGGTCATTCCTTACGTTGCAAAAGAATTGATCTCAGAGCATCTTTAGTAAGTAAAAACCCCAAAGTGTCACAAAATATTCTATTTATGGCATTTCAATCATATGCAACTTTTAAAAGGAAAACATACTTATTATAAGCTATACTTGTGTGCAGGAAATATGTCTAAAAACAAATTCCTATGCAATTATTACATTTAAACAGGTGCATATTTATGGTTATTACAAGGTTTCTTGGCTTTTAACTTTTTAACTTGATCTTATCCATATTGAATTGTTTTAATAATAGAATATTTTGAAACTAATCCATAAATTATCCATTCATGAACTGTGCTTAGATATACAGATGCAATGGCAGACAGAAAGAGATAATCTGAGGAAAAATGTAAAACTTTTCTTTGAGCTGCTAAAAAAAATGCTCAGATTATTTTAAAATTGCATATTTGCTTTACTATTTAAAGAAACAGTAATTTGGATTTCACAGTTCATTGAAATAACCTGAAAAACATGGATTCACACTAAAAATAAAGAAACGGCGCTTTGAATCTTGTAAAGAAACAGAGGTTCTCCAATAACAGCTTTTATTTTGTGCCATGTCAGGATATAAAGTTTTATTTTACAAAGTATTATCTACTGAAGGTAAAAAAAAAAAAAAAGCACAAGTCATCAAAAGGGAACCCCCGGCCAATATCCCATGACAGGCATGTGCTGTCACTGTCATGATCACCCCCATCTCCTGGTTTCATAAAAGAATCTGACTTTGCTCTTGCAACAAAGCCTAAAGAATATCTATTTTAAGAGAAGCCTATATTTAAATTTTATAGGATACTATATTAAATATATTCCTAAATATTTTAAAACAAGAGGTTTTGTCAAAAGAGCAAGTGAAGTTCATTCCCTGTATGCTATCATCGCAGATATGGAAAATATATCAATATCTCAGTAACAGAAGATAGATACTACAAAAATGGAAGGCTTTTTTTTTTTTTTTTGGTACTAAAACAATGTAATGAGAGGCTATTCCTGCGGTCTCAAGCCCCTTTCTCTTTCAAATGTTGGCAGGAGGAGGATGTGGCCACAGGTAAATAAGCCAGGAGGGTAAAAATCAACCACAATTTTCACGACAACGTTCACATTAGCACATCCAGTGACCACCTATCAGAGCCTCTCACAAATAAAATCCACATTTAAACATTCTATTATCCAGACTTGATGCTGCTATGAACAGAAAAAGTATAAACTGGAAAAAGAAGAAAACAAAACAGAAGCTCATTGCTGTCTTTTATTTCCCACTCTGTGGAATAATTTTTTCCATTCCCAAGATGATTTAAGTTGACAAATTGGTTCTTCTGGTTGCTTAGCTTCCTGACCTCGAAAAGTCCATTTTCCAACTTCTGTCTCATCCAGCTGTTGACAGGCTAATGCCACCAAGCAATGTAATAAAAGCTCCAAGGGGTTTAGGATTAGGATAGGGAATTGTAACAAGAGCAGAATAATTAGATGTGAAGTCTGCCCAACTTTTAAGACCTGATCTTGTCTCTAAAAGAGAACAAACAAGTTCTCTGGAAGGAGGTTAATGTAAATTCCATTCCTCCCAGGGTACAACACTGTGGAGCATTTCTCAAGGAGGAAAAAAAAAAAACTGGTACCTCTTCTTGCCTAAAACACTTCTTGAAAGTCCATACAATTTAAAGGCACTCTCTATTTTGGTACAATTTTTCTCAGAAACAAATGTCCAATTTTCTTTCTTCACAGAGCCATAAGTCAATAAGCCTTATACAGCCACGTGCTTTCAGATCCGAGGATATTTGGGGAAATGTCTGCCATGGATGCAGGTAGAAGAACGGGCGGCTGGGAAGTCAGACGTCTGCCCTTCCATACTCATCTCAGGTAGACGGTGCTCCAGCATGTGTCTTCCCCATCCCACTACATCCCATGGTGCCCAAGGGCCTGTGGTCAGACCTGGACCCGTCTAGACCACCTAAACTGACCTATTAAAGGCTCAGTTTCCTCATCTCTAAAGTGGAGTATTATCTGCAATAGCACTCACTTCATGGACAGAAGGGAAGATGAATCAAAATCTATATAAGGCACAGGACCAGACCCATAGTCAGCATTCAGTAAAATTTTCACCTATTTTTTTACTGCCCTGTTCTCAGAGCCTAATCGAAGCATATAAATAAAAGTCTTCCATTTTACAGTTACCTTTGATTAATCATTATGTTCTCAGTATCTCAGTAACAAATCCTGTGAGAAAGAGCAGTGATTACAGTTATCCGTCCAATACAGAAATACAGGATTGGATAATTACCCTCTTCTTAGGATTCATGCTATCCCTCTGGTTTTACATATGGGGTATAATTAAAGGATATCTATTTTTTGTCATTAATATCTGTGGGATATGAACATCTTATTGAGTAAGAGAAACATTCTGTTATGTGACAGCAATCATATTTTGATATATGAGGCAGTTCTGAATTAACTAAGCCTTTCCCTGTCTCTTCCTTTCTTTCCTGATACTATGGGATATTTATGATCATATTTGTAGGAACTCACCAAGGATAATTAGGAAAAATCAAATGCAAAACTTCAATACATAGACATAAACAGCACATACCTATATATTATTTATTATAAAAAGACAAATCTACTTGCTGAGATGAAACCTATCTATCTATTATACTTGGGCAACCTCTCTCCCTTGCAATTCATACTTCTCTGTGGGTTAATAGCATCGGAACTTTTATAGGACTAAGGAAATGAAGAACCAGTTAAATATAAGTAAGCCTAGCATAGGGCCTTGAATGTAAAAGATGCTTTCAGTAGGAAATCAAATCAAAAACACAACAAATGTTCATGAATCTCCTACTTCATACTCAGCACTGTCCTTGGAAAAGCAGAAATACAGAAAAACTCAAGATGGGCTCTACTCTCGAGGCACTTAAAATCTGGCCAGGGAAATGAGAGCATCTACTGAAGTGAACAGAAAGTGGTCCAGATGATGACAACAGGTCCCTAGAGAAGGCAGGCATGCATTGGCTGGAGCAGGGAAGGATGTGTTCCATGAGGGCCAGGACCACAGCCCCAGGTGGGACACACAGGGCCAGGGTCAGATTTGCTCTGAGACGGGCAGGGAAAGGCTAAAGAAACTTTGCGTTGAACAGATCATGATTTACATGCTCTCAGATGTTATTTCATTCTCATTAAAACACACACACACACACACACACACACACACACAACTTCCAATCTGTGTTTTAACAGATTTATGCTTTACTCTGGTCTACGTTTATCCCATCATTGACAACAAACTGGTTTTCTAAATGCCCTGACCTCCAAAAGACTGCAGCTATATGCTTCTATTGGCTTAAAGTCAAGGCTTTGGAACACACATTTCTGGGTGCCCTAAAGTGAGAAAAAGTAGACAATCTTCTCAACTAAGGGTTAGGCATCCTTCTAATCCATCCATCCATCCTAGATCAATGTCCTAAACATGGAAATGATGCCAGCTTGGAAGTCCAAAGGCCAGACTCTACCAGCAATTCAACCATTATTCCAGGTCATCTGATTCCTTTATCAGAGAACTGCTTGTCCCCTTCTACATGGTTCTAGTGGAGCTGTCACCATGTGTCCCTCCCCCATCACATCCTCTGGAATGGGAACATGACCCTAAATTGTGATAGCCAACCCCTGGCCACAGCCATGGACTGGAAGAGCTGCACATCACCAAGGCAGGAAAATCAGGTTGTTTCCTGCTATTTTCTTTTTTTATAGTTTATTGTCAGGTTGGTTTCCATACAATATCCAGTACTCTTCCCCACAAGTGCCCTTCTCCATGACCATCACCCTCCTTCCCCATTCCCCCTCCCCGCTTCAGCCCTCAGTTTGATTTCAGTATTCAATGGTCTCTTGTGATTTGCCTCCCTCCCTCTCCCTCTTTCTCCCCCCTTCCCGTCCCCATGGTCCTCTGTTAAGTTTCTCCTGTCAGACTTATGAGTGAAAACATATGGTATCTGTCCCTTTCTGCATGACTTATTTCGCTTAGCATGACACCCTCAAGTTCCACCCACATTGCCACGGATGGCCAGATTTCATTCTTTCTCATTGCCATGTAATATTCCATTGCATATATAAACCACATCTTCTTGATCCATTCATCAGTTGATGGACATTTAGGCTCTTTCCATGATTTGGCTATTGTTGAAAGTTTCCTGCTGTTTTAAATACAGCCACAATATTAGGAGAAAGCTGCACTCCTTCCTTATTGGGATGGCTAATCTGGAGTAGACTCAATTGCCGCCCTTAATAAAATTCACAACTGGCTCAGGGACCTGGTGTAGAAAACACAAAAGAAGATGCACAATTGTGTACTAGTTTGTAATGACCTTTTGTCATGGAGAGGACTGAGCAAACACCAACACGAATGGAAGTATGTATCCTGGCAATCCTGCTGCAGCCCCAAACCCACTCCTCAACTTCTCAGTCACATAAATCAATGCCTCCTTCTTCTTTAAAGTTTGCTTAAACTAGTTTCAACTGGAGATTCTGTCCTTGCACCCGAAAGCATCCTAATACACAACAATCTGTGAAATTAAGCTTCCTTGAACCTCCAGTTTTCCTCATTCTCCCCAAATTCCTCCCAATAAGATCATTTCTAAAGCTTTCATATAATTGTTTGAAATTATGTAATTATCTGATACTCTGGAAGAGTATAGGTATTTGTAATTAATTAGTCCTTCATGTGGACAAGAGGGAAAAGTTGCTTTCTGTATCAAGTTCTGGTTTTCAAACTGCCTCCCTGTACTGATGCAGAAGAGAGACCCCAAGTGCTACTTGTCAATACGATGAAGTATACGACATTTTTCTTGACCTTCTAAGATAGAGAAAACTTATTTTAAATACCATTCTCCTTTTCTTAGGGCATTATCTGCCCCTGCCAATTATTATTCAATTCTATCATTCATCCTTCACTATAGACAACCCCTATCACCAATATTCACACCAAATAAATTACCCAGAAAAGACAAGACACTCACTTCCTTCCAATGACTTAGTAGCTTGTATCTGGTTGCGAGTAAAACAAAGCATAGTAACAAGGCTGTTTCCCTAATCCGCCTGTTAATGTGTAGCAGCATTCTCAAGGTACATTAGCAAGCACAGATATATTCTCGCTGGAAAATAAAACTAATGTAAAGCCATTCTATTTGTTCACAGGAAACGAGTCAATGGAAAAAGCAAGACACTGCGTGCTCCACAATCTATGGGCATATCTGGTTGCTCAACATATGTAAGAACAAAAAGCATTTAGAAGAGTAAAAGTCGAACAAATCAGAACAATTGCTTTAAAGGTGGAAATGAGGGGCACCTGTATGGCTCAGTGGGTCAGCTGAGTGCTTGACTTCAGCTCAGGTCATAGTCCCGCAGTTTGAGTTCAAGCCCTACATTGGGCTCTGTGCTGACAGCTCAGAGCCTGGAGCCTGCTTCAAATTCTGTGCCTCCCTCTCTTTTTGTCCCTCCTCTGCTCGTGCTCTGTCTCTGTCTGTCTGTCTGTCTCTCTCTCTTCCAGTTTGAGCCCCATGCCTGGCTCTGTGCTGACAGCTCAGAGCCTGGAGACTGCTTCAGATTCTGTAACTTCCCCCCTCTCTCTCCCTCTCCTGCTCATGCTCTGCCTCTCAAAAATAAATAAATGTTAAAAAAAAATTTTAATGGAAATGAGATACCTAGTTTAAATGGATACCTAGAAACCAAGAAAACTTAATACAAGGTAAAATACTACAGTTTTAGAGAAATAAACATGGTTAACTTTATTTAAGAAGGTCAACTTTTCCACCATGAGAAAAGCATTTATAGCGATCATTGCCTGTAGAAGAATTTCATATTTAATTAACTATAGAAGTGTTATTAATGAAATATGTCTTGTACTGAGTGAGTAAATCTAAAGAAAATCATTTTCTAAAAGACTATGAGCAATGCATATGCATTGTGGACTACACAAATTATTGCTGAATCAAGAGAAAAAACTAATTGGCAGACACAGGCATACCTATTAATGAATAAAAAATTAACATAAGAATCAACCTAATAATACTCAAATAACAAATGGATTAAAACTACAATTCTAATTTAAATAACTTAATACTGTAATGGAGCACTTCATGATTTTGCCTCCAAGGACCATCTACATAACATTCTCAACCAATAAAAATGAACCTAAAATCATTAAAAGACTGGAATAAACACAAAAGGTGGATGCTTGCAAGCACTATCACTGAAACAATGTTTACCAAATCATATGCCACTGAGAACTTTATACAACACAGGGAAGGCATAAACATTGCTAATTCTCTTTAACAGACTTTGAAACTGTGAATTGTACTTCTACACTTTCTCCATTTCCAAAAACTCAAGCCCTACACAAAAATATAAAGCATAAATTTTTAAATAAAGCAATGAGATTAATCACATAAAGTCAAAATTATTAACCTGCAACTTCTGTCTTCCAAAAGAGTTTCTGCTTCTAAAGATAATGCTCTTCACAAGATGTTTTATTCTGGCCCTTGTTCGACTAATCCGGCTTTTGCTGGGTCTCTGCAATGAACGTGATTAACTAGGTGTTTAGGGGTAGGGTAGAAGGAACACATATCCTGTGAAGTTTTAACTAATCATTATTTAGTTTTCTGTTTGGTTGACTGACGTGTTTTTTTCACTTATCTTCAAATCAGAGAAGAGTTGAAGTGGGGTAAAGACATCTTAGCATTAATAAATGTGTAAAGAACTTTACGTGTTCTCCCGATAAAAACCCAAAAAAAAAGCCCTTCATGCTTAAATAACTACTAATACCCCATTTGATGGTAAGGTTGGGTCAAAACGTAAAACCCTATTTTTGAACACTGGCCAGAGTCACTTGTGCTAAATTAATGCAAAGCAAAAGTAATAAATGTATTCCCTTCTAGTGAAGCTCTATGAAACATGGTACTTAATATTTGCACTCCAGTCCAAATCTGTAATGACATTTTCAAAAAGTCCATATGGCTCATCAATGTCCTAATTCCCTTCTGAGATTTTTCAATATGTACTTGTTTGATGATTATTAAGAATCTACTGTACTCCCCAAGATAAAGTTAATGGAGCAGAAGAAAGAAAAAATATAAAACATGCCATAAGGCTGGAAAGCACTAGACAGCACCTGGACCATAGCAGGTTCCTAATAAATATTTGTTGAATGAGTGAGTAAGTGTATGAGGAAAAGAGGTGGTGTGTACTCAGAAGGAGTAACTTCAATGTCCTTACCTCTACGAGACACATTGTCCAACATGTGTCCAACATAGCACAACATGAGATTATGCTTCCTTTTTTTATTTTGATTACCAACAACCCCAATACTTAAAAGAAATAAAACAGTAAAAGTACAAAAAAAAAAAAAAACCTGAACAAAACTTCATTCTGAAATACATCTTGTATCAAAAGGAAATGAAAGGGGGAGGATCAAACTTATCTTAAATTTGACAGAGCACATCATTTTCCTTCCACACATACACACAGACAACTAGATTAAACCTTTAATCCCATAATTCATTGACATGATCACACAGTTACTAATTACTCTGCCTGCTGCTCTCTTTCCGTAAATCTCCCACCTCATGCATTTCTTTACACCCAAAGTCTCCTTCAAAGCCTTGTTCAAAATGCAACTTCTCTGAAGTCCTGCAAATTTCTCCAGCTGTACATCATGCCTCCCTCCTCCTAAGGCCCTTGGTAGGTAGCAGGTCTTCTGTTCCATCAGGAGACCGATGTGAGCAGCCCCCAGCTCCTCCAAGGCTACTAGCATCTCGAGAAAATGCGAGCCTCTCGTGTAGGTTAGCCCCACCACTGCTCAGAAGAATGACTTCCAACTCTGAAACACACAGTGTTTTAGCATTATGAGGGAATAAATAAAATGAACAGGATCATGACAAGGAAGACTGGTTTTGCTTGAAAGTAAATGGTATCATACAATGATGATGTAATGATCAATTCCATCCACTGATATGAAAATGATTTAACCCTCCAGCAAAACACAGCGCCTTGGGAGACCCAAAGGAGGCTTATAACTGAGCTGTCTCCAAAAAGTGAGATGACCTCCTCCAACCAGGAATGTCATCTCTCCAGTCTGTCACCCAGCCATCCGAGGACTCCTTGAATGCCTACTATATTCCAAGTCCTGCAGATGTTAACACAAAGCAGAACCCGTCACAAACAAGGTTCCAGCTCGTAAGACCAACTGCCCTCATCCTAAATGTGAGGCGCCCACCCAGGCAAAAGCTTTTGAAAGGCCCTCTTTCTTGTGTGACTACACAGTCAGAAAATAGAAGCAGTTGTCTGCTGTGCACAGTCCCCAACACTTTCTCCGTTGCCTTTCCTACCTCTCTCTAACAAATGGAAGCCAAGTGAGTCATTAACCATAAATAAACTGAGTAACTAATCTTAACCAAATGGGTAATTCTATCAAATTTAGTTGAAGTGGGCATTCTATGGGTTTTACAATGCCTTAGAGGTCTCTGAACACTGTAATATATCCCCTGTTAATTTAGTAGAACTGCCTCAGCAAGGAAGCCATAGACAGGCAAATGTGACTTCTGGTTAGTCCCCAGGGGCTCCTTCTGTCTCCAGTGGCTTCTCTGGGATCATTTAGGAATTAACTTGTCTGTGCTGTAGCATTTTCACCATGTTTGGGCTCAATGTTATGGAACATCAAACAATCAAAGCTACTTACATTTTAAAAGAATGTTCACAAGTTCATTATTTATTCAGTGGATAAATAATTTATCAATCCCTTACAATGTACAAAAGTCTCTACAATCTTAAAATATAGTTAGCTAGAAAAGACATATAAAAATAAGTATGACATAAGGCAATGTATGATGAATGACAAGTCAAGAAGGTGTCTGAAAAGAGAAGGTCACTTCTTTATGAATAATAAAAGCTAATATCTCTTAAGTGTTTACTATGTATTAAGCATAGAGTACCATGCTAAACACTTTACACAAAATATTAGTGCATTAAGTCATGAAGTACTGGGCATGGGGGGATGGGAGAGAAACGAGACAGGAAGAAAGTGAGATTTGAGCTCTGCACTGTCAAACTGCCTTAGCCATTAAAGTCAGAGTAACATTAACTATTGGAACATAAATAAATATTGATCTTAAACAGAAATCCAGTTTATGTTTCTACAATTTTGTAAAAATATTTAAAACCCTAACATGTACAGAATATTCACTCAAATATTCTTTAAAAATTTTTTTAAATGTTTTATTGATTTTTGAGAAAGAGAGAGAGACAGAGCGTGCAAACACATGCAGCTGAGGGAAGAGCAGAGAGAGAGGGAGACAGAATCTGAAGGAAGCGCCAGGCTCTGAGCTGTCAGCACAGAGCCCAATGTGGGGCTCAATCCACAAACTGTGAGATCATGACCTGAGATGAAGTCAGACACTCAAACAACTAAGCCACCCAGGGACCCCACTCCAATATTTTTTGGTATTGTACATTTCAAATATGTACATGGCAAAATTTTAGAGGACTCAATGCAAATGTAAAAGTTGTTTTTTCTTTTTAATTACCGATTCTGTTTTAATTAAAAATACTCATTTTCCCTGAAATCCTAAAAATGCCCTAATAGGACCCTATTAAGACCAATTTAGCGCTTTTTTTACATTTTAAAAACAAAAAATGGAATAAGACATACGCCTGTGTGGCACATTAATAATTCATTGTTTATTATCTTAGAGGCATTTAGTATGAAAATAACACATTCCAATTTATTATATGCATGTTATTTCTTGTTCAAGTAAATAATTCATACAATTCCCACACTAATTGAGATCATTTGAAATATGAACTTGGAGCCACTTCAGTAAGCAAGCTGGGTAAACACAGCGTATAAGGTGATAAGCAGGAATCCAACAATCAAAAAGGAAATGAAAATAAATCCATCATCAAGGAGTTCTCAAGGATAATGAGGAGAAAGGTTCCCAACAGCTTACGCAAGCCCGATGTGATCGATGCTATAGAAGTGGCAGCAAAATTCAGAAGAGAGAGAGATATATTTTTATCAGGAAGAATCTATGACATTTATCTGTGGGTGGCGAGTGAGTTCAGTCTTAAAGATAAGAGACAGGCCAGTCAGGTAAAAATGAGGCGAGGACTTTCTATATCTGCCATCCTCAGTCAAGGCAAAGGCAGAAAGGCACACGTGCAAGCAGGTGAACGTTGAGGTGTACTGAGGGCTCCTGTGGACATCCTAACAGTAATGTCCTGAATTAAATAGGGAGCCAGGCCCTGCGGAGAAGACTGAATGCCATGGTGAGGAGCTGGAACTTCTTTTATTGGTCTGTATCTCTCCAACTGGAGAGGGGACATTGGGAGAGGGGAACAGTAGGGACATAGGTAGCAGCAAACACAATGGGAGTAAAATCTTTGTTCTTTAAGGAGCAAATAGTCTCATGGAGGACAGATATCTAAAAAATAAATAAAAACCCAGTATTTAGGGTAGTGTTTTAATATGGATTGACATTTGACCAGAAAAAATTGGGGAAAGCCATAAGGGATATGGAAGATGTGTACTCCAGGAAGGGAACAGCAAGAACAGACTCTAAGGTGTAGTAGGGCCATGTGACAGAGAAGGGACTAAGGGCTAAGCCACAGAGATGAAATAAGGGGAGTGCTGGGAGCAGGTCACACAGCTCCTGAGGGGCCTCTACAAGGGTTCTATATTTTACCAAGTGAAATGGGAAGTCATTGAAGGTTCCATGAGTGGATTCATATTTTGAAAGTATCTAAGTAAAGACCATCATGGGACAACGTGGAAACAGGAAGATCCGTGAGTAATGCAATAATCCAGAAGACTCACACCAAGAAGACCCGCCTGATGGGAGTGGGAGGGGAGGTGGTTGGGAACATTCCAAAGGTAGAGTCAACTGGATTTGCTAATAGGCTTTAGGCGAGTATGAGAGAAACAAAGGAGGCAAGGAGGACTCCAAGCTGCTTAGCCTGAGAACCAGACAAAAGGCATTGTCATTTGAGATGAGAGAGAGGCAAGACGACCATTTGGAAAGAATAATGGGAGAATCCAGAGTTTCAGGTGAGTGGTGTCTGCTCACTCTGACAGCACGATACACATAGGTCAGATTTGTCAAACTTCATTCAATGCCCACATACTCTACTCAGCTTTGGTGGAGGCTAAGATGCAAGAACAAACAGGGAAACATGAGGAATTCTGAGCAGAGGGAAGGGAAGCGGGGGAGAGTTGACAAGGTAAAGTCAAGCAGAAGGTAAAGCGCCATGCCAGGGCCATGCCAGGAACAAAGGTAGGGAAGGCACTTGGGGACTCAAGGAAATCAGAAAAGAGGTGGAATATTTACTGAGTCCACAAAGAGGGATGAAAGAAAGAACAAGAACATGGACGATGCTGCTAAAATAGAACAGGCTTATGAAATAAATGACGGACAGCCCATGTCAGCAAGTAATGGTGGCACCATCTAAACTGCTTTGAATTTAGTAGCAATATTACCCTTCCCAGGAGGCACTTGGAATGTCTTGTTTTTACAACAATGTCTCATTAAGACAAGAAGCCCATCTACCTCCACAGAGTGTATGAGTTCATGATAGACTACTGCTTAGCAATGCACCATGTTATGTAGCACTCTGAATTGAATGAAGAAAAGGAACGCACTGCTGCTTTTAGAGAATTACTCCCCCCTCCCCATTTTTCTGTTTCCAAGTGCTGTCTCAACACCACTGCTGTAATGACACGCTGTAGTGTGATGCATCGATGGCTAATCCTGAGGATTCTCTATTATCTCCTGCTTTGGGATGTGCAGCATCAGAAATCTGATGGATTAATGAAAGACTGTTAATGCTAATTGCTGACATAAGACTATTTAGGGCACTAAGGCAATCGCAGAATTTTTTTTAGATGTTTTCACAGCTTTTCAGAACACTGTACTAATCAGTCATGCTAATTCCAACAGTAAACAGCACATTGCTTTGGTGAGAGACCTTTAAAACTCTCTTTCATCTCTACAACTCCTTCCCAAATACCATCCTTAAATCCAGATAATTTGTCTAAGATCATTTATCTGCTGTATTCACCCCATCCAGACTTCAGACACAGTTAATGGCTAGATTTTATACGTCCCTAATTAGAACAGATGTGGCCACCCAGGCTTAGAAATGCCTCCGCAAAGTGAAGCAGATGCTCTGCTCACAGAAAGGTCATCCAGAGCTGACACACGGACATTTCTTTGTGCCACTTAAGGTCTACGGGCCACCCAAATGTTAATGGTATAACACAGTGAGCAGCAACACGGCCACTGGAATTAAACATGAGATCCAGCTGTAATTATGACCATTATTATCAATATAATTTTTATTTTTTGAGAGAGAGAGCGTGACTGAGGCAGGGCAGAAGGAGAGAGAGAATCTTAAGCAGACTCCATGCTCAGTGTACAGCCCAACATGGGCTCAATCTCATGACCATGAGATCATGACCTGAGCAGAAATCAAGAGTTGGACACTTAACTCTGAGCCACTCAGGTACCCCATTGGTGCAACTTCTAAGCTAATTAGACAACCTCTCTGAGCTTCACTTGGCTCTTCTATAAAATAAGACTATCACTTCATGCCTTTGCATATAAAATGTCTAGTGCAGCACTGCTAGAAAAACGGAACAGCCACGGATTCAGAAAACAGCGTGGTCTGGTTCCTGCCATAAATGCGTCACTACAGGGGAAATGGATACACTACTCAAACAGCTTGACGGCAACTGGCCATTGACATTATGCCCCCATTTAATACACAGCCAACCTTCTAACTTGGCTTCCCCTTAGGTTGTTTAGATCTGGGTATGATGTGCCTTTCAGAGAATGCTATATACCACATTTTTGTTGTAAACTGAGATATTAGCTTTTGACATTTGGGTTTTTACACAGATGCACCTCGTGATTTTGTGTCACTGGAGTGAGCACAATCAGCACAGGATATACTGACAATCAAATTTCATTAACATCCAGAACCTGGAGGACATTATGCTAAGTGAAATAAGCCAGGCACGGAAAGACAAAGACTGCATGAGCTCACTTATATATGGAATCTAAAAAAGGCAAACTCACAGAGGCAGAGAAGAGAATGGTGGTTGCCAGAAGCTGGAAGGGGAGATGGAAATGGAAACGTACTAGTCAGAGGGTGCAAAATTTCCGTTAGGAAAGATGACTAAGTTACAGACATCGAAAGCACAGCATGATGACTGTAATTCATAATACTGTAGTGTGCACTTGGAATTTATTGAGAATAGATTTTAAATGTTCTCACCACACAAACAACTAAATGGTAACAATGTGAGATGATAGGTTTATTATAATTAGCCTGACTGTGGTAATCATTTCACAAAGACCATGTGTATCCAATGTGCGTGTGTGTACACTTTAAGTATATACAATGTTTATTTGTCAATTACACCTTAATAAAATTGGGGGGAAATGTCATTAAGATCCACAGCTACATTACTACCTCACCCCTGATGGATATGCGGAACTAGATTAATCGCCAGGGAAAGTCCAGGGAAAGGTGTCAGGGAAATGGTTCCGTATCTCTGGACCATTATCAACCCCCAAACTGGACTCAATAATCCTCAGAAGCACCTCAGTGAATCCTCTGGTGTATTATGAAATATAAAAGTCAGCTTTGTGTTAATCACCTGTCCATTTGAATATAAATGTGCTAACAGCCAAGTTAGTAGAAAGAAATATATCTTATCACAGTTACTAAAGTTGAGAATCACTGCTGTAGAAAATCAAGTTTAGTGATTATTTAAGAAAGGAAGGGTAAAAACAAAGAAGGAAATTAGCAAAGGTTTGACGAGACTGGGTTATATTTTCTCAGCGGGATTCAGTTTCAATTTAAAGCTGAAAGGATGCTGAGCTTAAAGATACTGGGTGATTTGGTTAAAATTCCAAAGGATTGGATTCAAGATTACTTTGTAATCTCATGACTGTAAAACCTTCTTAATTAAAGACTTACATTTGTTTTAAATGAAACATGGACTTGTGGACCAGAAATGCAAATCACTATGAGGGAAAATAGTTCTGAATGGTGGTCCCTGAGGCTCCCAGATTTAATGTGATACTCAATTAAGGAGGAAAATCAGGTCCTGGATGTGGGCTCCCACCTCCATGCAGCATGTAAAGTGGGCTGACCTCAGGCCCCAGCACAAAACCACTGGCTCATATTAGTGCTGCAGCATACATCTGGAACCATCCTCCCCTTCAGAGACAAAGCAAAATGTGGCATTAACAGCGTTTTTATCTTATCTCGAGGAGAGAAAAACAAAGCCTTAGTCTTGAAGAAGTCCCTCCACAAGGGTCACTTGTGTTAAGAGACTGGCCATGAAAATCCATCATCCTCTCAAGGATTTCTCCAGAGTTCACAATAGAAAACATTTTTAAAGGACAAAGATGAAAGTTTAAAAGCATCACTCCAAATTTTCTTCTCTCATCCCTTCACAAGCAATTCTAAAATAAATTAGCCAACAAGCTACAAGTCTGTTCCACTTTTTTAAATGTCTCAAAACTCCCTTCCACATTTCCTTCCAGCAACTGTCCTACTTCTCCACTGCTCCTTGCAACCCCACCTCTCAAGAGAGTCATCTGCCAGTGCTGTGGGTCCCTTGTCCCTGCAGCTGACGACAGCCTCCAGCACAAGGAACTTCCCACCGGCTCCAGGCCAGGTGCCAAAGGCTATTCTTCTCAAGCCCTGTCTTCCCTCCATTCTGGACCACGTCGCCATCTTGGCATCTCTTCCCTGGGCTTCCTGTATTTTCCTCCACCAGGCGTCCAATGTCAGAAGGGTCTGTACCTCTCCCTGGATCTTCTTCTATCACTCTTCTTGCTCCTTAAACATTTCATCTACCCCCTGGCTTCAGTCACCTGGCTTCTCCTCCTGAGTTCCTGGTGGCTAACTCAGAGCGGCTGTCTCCACACCATGCATTCAAAACATTCCAACAGCCCTGGTCTTCCTCCCGTGTTCCCTCAGTGAATACATGTCATCTCCCTCCACCCTGAATTCTCCTCTCTCCCTCACCTATGTTATCCAATCTGTCATCAAGCCCTGCTGATTTTAGCTCCATTGTCCCTCATCTGGAATACTGACATCATCCATGAATCTACCTACCTCAATCTACCCTTTCCCTCTCCACCACATCTCTAAATCCATTCTCTTCACAACCTGTGTGATCTTTAAAAACACTGTGTGTATGTGTGTGTATGTGCATATTAACACACACACACACACACACACACACACACACAATCTTGTTAACCTGTGTTGCTATTGGCTCAAGTGGCTTCCAGTCACACCTGAGATATTTCACATGGCTCAGCAGACAACCCCACTTCTGGCTCCCACCTACCTCTCCACAATTTCTAATACAGCTCACCCTGTTCTCTCTGTGCTACAGACATGTTGGCCTTTTAGTTTCTAAAACATTCCATACACTCTCCCCAAAAAAGGGCTTTTGCTATAGCACCACTACCACCACCACTCCTTACCCTGCAAATGGGTCAACTATCAAACTGATTAAAAATCTGGATGATCGGGGGAACCTGGATGGCTCAGTTGGTTAAGCATCCAACTCTTGACTTTGGCTCAGGTCATGATCTCATGGTTTATGGGTTCAAGCCCTGTGTCAGGCTTTGTGCTGACAGTGTGAAACCTACTTGAGATTTTCTCTTTCCCTTCTTCTCTCTCTGCCCTTCCCCTGTTTTTGCACTCTCCTGCCCCATCAAAATAAATAAACATTAAAAAGTATTTCAGAGGCTCAAGCCCTACCCTAAACCTAAGGAACCCAAACATCTCAGAGTAGCCAGAATACATCCTTTGAACAATGACCATGTGATTCT
Organism: Suricata suricatta; assembly: GCF_006229205.1. Classification (NCBI taxonomy): domain Eukaryota; kingdom Metazoa; phylum Chordata; class Mammalia; order Carnivora; family Herpestidae; genus Suricata; species Suricata suricatta. Next base: position 55,609,044 of record NC_043713.1, on the reverse strand, counting down.
GTGGAGCAGGTACAGGGACCTGATATAAACCATTATCCCTGGAAACACTTGACTACTCCTGACCACACCCATGGGGCCAAGATCACCGTTAATGAGGCAAGCCACTCTTCCTATGGACAGGTTAGACAGCTCTTCCTTATACAGGCCTGAAACCTCCCTCCTTGAACCTTCTACCCACTAGTCTAGTTCAGTAATTCCTTAAAATTACTCCTAGGACATGCTGGCACTCCACCGTCTTGATGGTTTCTTCTGAAGCTTCTGTGTGCTACTACTTTTTCAAAGACTTTAAATGTTTAGAGCACTTTTAGTTTCATTGTAAAATTGAGGGGAAGTTTCAGAGATTTCCCATCTACCCTCTATGCCTCCCTACATGGATAACCTCTCCAATATCAACATCCCCCACCAGATTGGTACATTTGATGTAACTGATTAACTCACTGGGACATTACAGCCCAGAGTCTGTAATCTACTCCCATTTTTAAAATTTTTTTTATGTTTATTCATTTTGGGTAGAGACCAAGTGCAAGCGGGGGAGGGGCAGAGGGAGAGGGAGACACAGAATCTGAAGCAGGCTCCAGGGTCTGAGCTGTCAGCACAGAGCCTGATGTGGGGCTCAAACCTACAGAAGTGTGAGATCACGACCTGAGCCAAAGTTGGACGCTTAACCGAATGGCACCCCTACCCCCATATTTAAGTATAGTTCCTAAAGCCAAATTTAAATGGTGCCAGGCCAACTCCTCATTGAAGCTAACTCAGAGGTTCAAAAGGTCTCTCTCAACCACACATTGGTCATGAAACCGGCAGTGGGGAAAACAGACATGGGCTGGAAACCTAGCCCATCATTCATGAGGCTTGAGATTGCAAACCGCACCAAGCCTCAGCTTCCTCTTTTGTTAAATTAACACGGCAGCAGTTCCTTCCTCTTTGGGTCAATAGAAAGATTAAAACAGCTCTTGCAAGGGAAGCACACAGCCTGCTGCCTGTCACACAGAAGTGCACAGAAATAGAATGTGAACTCCCTGAAGACAGGGCTTTACATCAGTCTCGCTCAGCACTGCTAGCATTCAGTATAGCACCTGACACAGAGTGGCCATTCAATTATTTGTTGAATGGCTAGATCATTAACGGTCATGGGCAAAAGCAGAATTTAAAAGAAGAAAAATATTTAATTTTGAAAATGGTTGAAAAAAACAAGAGAAATAAGATGGAAAGGAATTCTAATTTAGTTTCCTTTTAGTTTAAAGTATATTGTTTAAGTGACTCAAAATGGCAACTAATGGTTTTGACACATCATATAGTGAATTAAATGTTTCATTCGTTTAAATAAAATAGAAAAAGAAATGTATGATTTAGAATCAAGCTTTTGTACCTTATTTGCAATGTTCAAAAAGCTATTTTTCTTTTTAAAATCTCATTTCCAAGACAGTATCTACCATCCAGCAATAGTACACTAGGGAATAGCAGAAATACATTAAATTGGTTGCATTAACTTTAAGCCAAATCATTAAACTACTTAACATTTTTTGTTTTTGAATTATTTTAATGTTTTAATACTAAGGTGAAAAACAGAAAATGCCTCAGACGCTTAAGAAAATCCAATTTGGTACACAGAAACCTAATAGTGGCTCATAGACTATGTATCCCACCATACATAGTTTTTATATTACTACTGAAATACATACTAACTAGATTTAGTATATTTATCATATGGCCATTTTAAAATTCTCCAAAATCTTTTAGAAAAAATAAGATGGCTTTTTTGTTTTCAAAAGGAGAGCTACCCAGACTAGGATTTCCATTTCCACAGGGCCTCCTATTAGGAGCAAATGGAAGTCTGCCCAAGTGTGGCTGCAAACAACGTGCTTCCTAACTAACCTGTTCTGTTGGTCACCTTGCTGGTCCTTTTACAGGGAAAATAACCAGGCTTAAATTTGGTTCTACTCCATACCTCAAAAACTTCCTACCTGAAATATTTAGAATGGCATTTAATGTAAGCATGGCCCAAGTAACTGCACTCTGGAGTCCCTGGTGTACCCCAAAGGCCCCATCTTCATACTACAGAAGGATCTAGCATGGGGCTGGGCAGGGAACAGGTGCTTCCAAGATACTTGCTGGAATGGAATAAGCATCACCCTAGGCCCGTGGGTTATCTATATCCTGAAGGCACCCACGGAGGCATGGTACCCCAAAGCCTTTAGTACAGCCCTAAAACACTGGGACAAAGACCACCACCCAATAGATGGGTGTGCAGTGGAAGAGGCCAGTTCTCTGGGCAGACCGAAGCTCCCTCTAGGGGCTAGGGGGCCAAGGACAGGATGGCCTAGGACAGGACACACAGCCCACATTAGTGAAATGTAAGCGACTTTCCTGCTCAGCTTCTTGGCTTAACCAAGTCTTTCAGGAAGGGAGCCATGACCCTGACGAGGGAAAGGCCAATGTCTGCAGACCAAAACGACCAAGATGTTTGGTGTTCAACGCCTGAAAAGAGAAAACATCTGCCCAAAGTGAGGACAGAGTGAGGGGGTGTACAAATCAGTGAGTGGGGTCAGGAGATGAGTACAAACACCATGGGATGGAGAAAACACCTTCCAGAAGGAATCCTAACTCCACCACTATTTTATTGTGCATCATCCTGGAGACACCAGAATAGGAGGAGACCACGGAACTTCCTCTGTAGACCAGAAGGACACTAAGCCACCTCCGGAGAGTTATGAGGCCTACCCCAAGTAAGGGGCCACCTTCCTAATGGGAGATGTAATCAGACTGAGTACAAGAGCCTGTCAAAAACCTCGCCACTGAAAGCCAAGTGTGAAAGCTGCAGTTACAGGTCAGGCTTAGACCCTGAGCGAGGACATTACCACTTCATGACTAGCAGGCCTCTTCTGTACAGCTTAATTACAGGGAATGGGGGTCGTGGGAGGGGTTAGGCTAGGGGGAGTTATATCTACGCCCTCCCATTCTCTGAGCAAATTCTAACCCCTGGCCCCACTATGTTCTTCTGGCCATCCACCCACAGGTTGACAGCTGAACTCACTGAAGAAAATTCTGATAGCAGTTTTTAGGTCCCTGTGTACAAGATAGAGAAACAAAAACTTTTCTCTCCACCTAAAGTCTATATATCAGGCCTATATGGACCCTGCCAAAGTCCAAAGACTAAACCTTTTAAATGGGGGCGGGAACAAAGGTCTTTCCCCAAAAAGAGTGCTTGTCCCACAGAGGGCATGCCATTTCCTATGTAATAGCACCCAGACAGTATCAGAAAATAATGTATTTTAAAAAACAAAACAGGACTGTGTTCCTGATAAGAATTAAGCTTGATCTATGTGCAGCCTTTCCTTTGCCTGGTGAACATCAGAGTAAAAAGGGGATGAAATCAGGGGAGCCAGTGCAGTAAACTATCTCACAAATGTTAACCCATTCAATCCTCGTAGTAGGAAGTACTTTAATGTTACAAAGAAGAGGGGGAAAAAAGGAAAAATAAAAGAGAAAAGAGAAAAGGAAAGGAAGAAAAGAGAAGAACAAAAAGAGGAGAGGAGGGGAGGGCAGAGACAAGAAACATTAAAGCTGGGATGCACGGAGGTGACCTGTTCCAGACCCCTCAGCTGCATACCTGTGGATATGGGCTCCAAACCCATGCCTGTGACTGCCAAACGTCACACTAACCATTGTGGCCTCACCACAGCTTTGCCAGTGACTGACACAGACAAAGTGCCTCCTAATGATTTTAGAATCTCTGCTACTTTTCCCAATATTTTCATTCAAGAAGGCAAAAAAGAGTTCTAAGGGAAGTTGTATTTTCTGTTCTCTTTTCTCACAATATAGCTTCACCACAGGGCAGGGAACAGGCCATATACCTTATTCATTTTTAAGAGAAAAATAGCAAAACTGATTCAAGTAGTGTGGGACTTTTAAAAACATCTATTTGCATTCCGTGTGATAAGAGCTGGAAAATACCTAGTAGGTGAAACCAAACTAGGAATTCTGAAAATCTCTGACTTCTTGACATGCTGTTAGGTTGTTTTTAATTTTTTTTCCAATTACTTGCAATCAGGAAATAGAGGAAACATTGTTGAGATTACATTCTACTGCCTGCTTGAAAATATATTTAAACTTGGGAGTTTTCTTAGCCTTCTAAAGCTTTTTTCACACACTCTTATCTCTTTACTCCCCTTAAACATATACTCTTGATGGCAGCTATAGGGATACTGCAAGCTCCCATAAAGTCTCTACAAATTTTTTTTAGAAGCAAAAATAAAAAAGATTCCATCTAGACCCTTGAAAATCTCAGCCAAATGGGGCACCTGATGGCTCAGTCAGTTAAGCATCTAACTTCAGCTCAGGTCAAGATTTCACAGTTCGTGAGTTCAAGCCCCGCATCAGGATCTGTGTGGACAGCTCAGAGCCTGGAGCCCACTTCGAGTTTTGTTTCCCTCTCTCTCTGCTCCTCCCCTGCCCCTGCTCATCCTGTCTGTCTGTCTGTCTCTCTCTCTCAAAAATAAATTAACATTTTTAAAAAGTTTAAAAAGAAAAGAAAATCTCAGCCAAAGGAGGTTATAGCACAGGCATCATGGCTGGTTCCTCAGACAGCAGCCATTCGCCCACGCACAGTGCTCACTGCATGCCCACCAGTTCTAGGAGCCCTGCATATGGTCTCTCGTATCTCTTCACAACAACACTGTGTAGGTGATACAATTCTTGTCTCCAATTTACAGAAGAGAAAGTGGAGGCACAGAGAACTCAGTAACTTGCCCAAGCCATAGAGCAAGGAAATGTTAGAGCAAGGATTCCAACCTCGCCAGTCAACAATACTGCCACCCTAGTACTTGAATAGATCCTGAATGCTTTCAAACCAGGAACATGGGGAGAAGTCCCTTGCAAGATGTAATTTGACCTCATGATAAACAGAGAAGTCGGACTCCTAGGTCTTCATTCTTTAGGAAGCCCAGAGCATCTAGGGCAGTGCAAGGAAAGAATGTGGGAGACCAATTTTGTGGGATATGGTCCTACTCACACCTATACATACTTACAGGTATGATCTTAGAAAAATCACAAGGCCTTGTTTTTTTAATCTGAAATGCCAGAAGCTGGGGAAAGAGAGTTGGTAGGATACTTTCCAGTATATTCATGTCTGAGCTGGTTTCAGATCTTCCAATATTGGCAGCTTTTTGTTTAATCATGACAACATTGCCTACAAAATCCTAATAGCTCTTCTCTCATCTCTCTAGGTCCCCACATTCTCCATGCATACCCAAGCTAGGATAGAGGAGCACTGAAGAGTTGGGGCTCCACGTGGGAGGTCCTGGGTTCATGTCCATGGCCTACTATCTGTGGCCACTGGATTGGTTTGACTGTTTCTTTAAAAGAAACAATACCACTCACTTCATATGGTTGTTCCTAAGGCACATAAAGGGTCTACTGCGTGTTAGCTATGAGGAGCTTACGAATAGGAGCTATTCTTATTACTCTAGGCCTTAATTGTCTCTTACCTAAACTAGTAAGCCTCACAAAAACATGGAAACAAAGACACTCAATGTAGCACTATTAATAGTGAAATACTACTAACAACCTAAACGCCCAACACTAAAAAAGGTAGAATACAGAAGCTGCAGAATACTATTAAAGTCACATGCAGCTATTAATCATCATATTTTCAGGATGCCTGGGTGGCTCAGTCAGTTGAATGTCAGACTCCCGATTTCAGCTCAGGTCATGATCTCACAATTTGAGAGACTGAAAGCACTGATAGCACAGAGCCTGCTTGGGATTCTCTCTCTCCTTCTCTCTGCCCCGCCCTCCCCCCCACCTCTGTCTCTAATATAAATAAATATTAAATTTTTTAAATAATATTTTTCAGAATGATTTCTCAGCATGGAAAAACAGTGATGACATGACCTCTGAAAAATGTAAGCTGTAAAACACACATCCATAACATACTCACTATTGTGCACAGGAGTACAAATGTACGTTACACACACACCCACGCACAGAAATCTGGGAAAAATACAATAGACTGTGCTCCTTTGAGTTCTTTGTTGAGTAATTATATTATGTTTAATTTTATTGTTGATACTTTCGGGCATTTTCTAGCTTTTCTTATAGCAACAATATAGGATTCATATAATCAGGAAAAAGGTTAAAAATATAAAGTGATTTTTGACAAAACAAATATACATTTTTCCCAAAAACGTTAAGATTTACACTAAAAGCAAAACCAATTTAAAGTCACTAAATTGTAAAATAACCCCCCAATAAGCTATCCCCTTACATCAAAAAGAAAAATGGAAAAACAATAATTTCCAGAAATTCAAATAGCATTAAAATAAGCAAGGTTGACATACTGAGTATGTTTTTAAAAATTTTTTAAAGGTGTCATAAAAATCTTATACAAGTGCCTGCCCGGAATCACAGAAATATCAGAAATGGAAAGTTTTACAAAATGATTTTTCCTCTTATGCCTGGAAAAAATATCTTGGAGAAATTACGGGTTCAGAGGAGAAGTTGGCCCAACTTTGGCTTGTTTCAACAACCCCTTTTTTTGTTCTCTTTCTCTCTCCCTCAACACACAAACACACACACACACACACACACACACACACACACACACACACACAAAGCCAGGCCTCCTCAAGTATTTAACCCCTGACTTGCTCAGAGTAAAAGGTCCAGTTTTCGCTAAGGGTCTCACCCATCGCAGGGGGGCGCACCCTCCTACTGAGTGCTGAGGTAGGGGGCCGGCTCTCTCTCCTGCCCCCAGCTCACTCCCACTCCGCAGCCAGCTGCCAGCCTCTCTTGGGCTTGCCTCTCTGTAACCACCTATTTATCTGGGGTGCAGCCACAGCGCAGGCCCCAGGAGACAGGTGAGCCAGGCCTATCTCAGCTCTTTGGGCCTCATAAGATTCCACCTGACAGCAAAAGCTCAGGCACAGTCCCATGTGAGTTCATTGGGGGTCTTCTCCTCCAGCTGGTAGAGGGAAGAAGAGAAAGACTGTTGGAGGTGACCTATGATGGGAAAAAAAGATACTAAAGAGAAAGGCCATGAAGCTGTTCCTATTCAGGAACCAAGGTTTGTCTGTTCCTCACTTACCACTCTCAACCACAGCACAGGACTTGCTTTACTCATCACCCACTGAAATACCAACAGGCTCTTGAACACCCTTCTCTTCCTTAAGAATAATCTAGTACCTTGTGGTTTATGTTAGTCAGGGTAGGCTGAGTTCTACTGCAGTAACAATCACAGAATATCAAGGGTCACTTCTTGCCCATGCTTCATGCTCGGTGCAGGTGAGCTGGGGACTCATTCCAAGTCATCGTCATCCCAGAGCCAAAACAGGGTAAGCTATCAGAGCAGCGGGCACAGGGAGTGGTGAAATGCACACCAGCTCTTAGTGCTTCTGCCCAGAAGTTGACATTGAATTGGTCGAGGTAAGTCATACAGCGACATATGGTCAAATGGACAGAAAGTACAGTCTTCCACGCCAAGAGAGAGAGTCAGAGTATCTGTGAATATCCATGCTTCCAGTAGGTCCCCAAAACCTGTTTTCCACCTGCTTAGTAGAAAATACATTCGGGAAATGTCTCCACCATGGTCCCTAACTAGAGAACAGACTGACTAGAGAGTGTGAAGCAGAAGCTTCAACTGGCTACCACTAGACAAATAGTGACTCTCGCCCACCTCCTCAACGACTGTTTTCTGAAAGCTAACCCTTAAATAGCCCAGAGCTTAAACAGTTACTTAAGACTCCAAGTAATCATCACTATCCTGTATTTTAAACACATACACACACACACACACACACACACACACACACATGCATACAAACACAAGCAGTAACTGCCAGCCATCTGTACTGAAAATAAAATATTCTTTTTTTATGAATAACACTTTTCCAGGATTGGAGTCCCCAGTGAAATGTTGCTTTACAAAGCTCAGTCAATCCCAAGTGAAAATTTTTTCTTTCTCAGAAAATGTCATCGTCTGTAAATGTTCCCTGGGGCTAAGCTCAAGTAGGCGCTCCAGAGCTTCTCCCAGAACTAAACCTTCTGTGAATCAAGCTTTTAGATACTCTCAACACTTTTGGCATCCAGACATTCATACAACCCTGAATTATTTATTCACCAATTTTGCACAACTTCCTAAACACCAATGGAGACCAGGACGGTTGCCGCTATTTGATGTTACATCTTCTCAAGTGGCTAAAGACGCCATAAAGCACCCCATTGCTTAAGCCTGCCATCTCAGTTCCATTAGCGGTAAAGACCTCTCTATTCAAACTGCTAAGTAAATCCTCCGAGAGCCGAGGGACTGTTTCATGCTTGAAAGCAACTGTTAAGAATTTGACAACAACCAAACTGTTCCTATTTAATCCTTCTCCCAAGGTAAAAAGAATTATAGGTAAACATATGCCTTCATTATTTGCTTTGCTGCATTTCAATACCCAATTCCACACAAAATTGCCAGCCAAGGATTTAGTGCAATCACTTCTGTATTGCAGAGCTACTGCCTCTGCAGAATGGAAAAAAGCTTAACCAGGGCTATGGAGCTGGTTAGCCAGCGACTATATTTTGGGTAGCATCCATCTTGAATGTCACACGGGTGACGTCTGATCACAACGAGCTTTTTTGAAGGGATTCAAAATAACAGTTCCAGGTTTGTTTATTTTAGCTGGCACCAAACATTTAGTTGGAATGCAAATCAAAGGTTACACTAAAGTATGAAAAGAAAAATGAAGAGATGTTATAAAACTGGCATCCTTACTGTTTGATTTTGAGACATAGTCAATTTATTTCTGGATTGATTTGTTTCATGTTTTGTTTTGTTTTGTTCTGTTTTTTTGCCTTTAGTAATTTATGTGCTTGTAAAACTTCTCAGAACCAACCAGGGTTAGGCAGCCCATCAACTTCGGTAGAGAAGTATTTGGAAAACCAGTACATTTGCTCTATAATGTCCAAAACTTCCCCCACCATGACCATGACCCACCCACCATCACACATGTGCACTCATCAAGATAACAGTTCCTTCATGGAAAACCGTGAAACAAGATTATCAAGTGAATGAATATCCCAAATGATGTTCCTACATTTTGGGACCCACTAACCAAGCTCTTCTCTAACTACTGGAGAGGTTAACTTGGTATCACTCTTCACAAAATCAGTTTCTTTTATCAAACACTTGAAGGAATAGCTTCTATATTTCTTCTGTTGTGGGGTAAAACACAGTTGGTACCTCCTGGGATCTTGACTTAAAAAACAATAATGACACCTTGTCTATTTTGATAATAGCTCCTCCTGTGCAAATCTCTGTAAAGGGCCTTTATACCTCTTATGACACTGGGACACTATTTTCTCCAAACATGTACCCATTACTTTTTTTTAATGTATATTTTTAAGAGATACAGAAAGAAAGAGCATGTGTGCATGTGTGCATATGAGCGGGGAAGGGGCAGAGAGAGGGGAAACAGAATCCCAAGCAGGCTCTACACAATCAGTGCAGAGCCCAATGCGGGGCTTGAACTTGAACCCACCAACTGGGAAATCATGACCTGAGCCAAAATCAAGAGTCGGACACTCAACCAACTAAGTCACTCAGATGCCTCCATCCTCTATTCTTGACTGGTATTTTAGAGATGGCTTATGTTAGGACACACCTGTTGGCCAGCCAACAATTGGAGGGCATCCTTCAGAAGTCCATGTATATTAGTGTGAAAAGAGAGCATTTTCAAATCCTGTTAGAACAAGTACTTTGTGTTTTTTACTTCCAGGTATTCTGTAGGTCAACAATCAAATACACACCATAACTTCCTTTTTCTTTTACAGCCTTTTATACTGGGTTTGCTTCTAAATGTTTTACTACAGAAGGGCACCTTCTAGCTTTGTTATTATGGGCAATGAAACTATGAACTGAGTGCTTACTATTCCTGACCAAAAGATTCAGAAGCACCCTAGTAAAAATCTGAGACTTTCTCAATAATATCCTAACTCTAGAGACCTCCTATTTGATAAGGTCACCTCATTATTCAACATAGATTTTTAATCCTAATCTGGTTTTTCCTACTAATTTACCACATTTGGGGACTGTTCTCCCCTTCATCTATTTTAATGTGGCAAACTAATTTGGACGTTAGGCCAAACTAAACTAACGGAGAAGGTAAGTAAGCTTCTGGAGTTAAAGAGCTACGACTGTCATTATTTAAATTGTATTATCCTTGTCACTGAGAATCGACCTTTCTGCTAGGAAATGCACCTTCTCCTGGTAGCAGATCCTATCCTGTTGACTCTTTGCTATCCGATGTGCTATATAGAAGAGAGCAGGTGAAGGTCTGTGCATGGGCACAGTGCACTTGACAGGTGCCAGCAAAAAGGAGTTGTGTTCAGGTAAAAGAACCTAAGAAGTATAATCAAAAGCAAAAACACCAATGCCCCAGGTACACTCCCTAGCCAATGTGATCACTCAATCCAAGTGTCACATCTCGGATTTAGGAGTCCTACTAAAGCTAATTTTATTAATACGTTAAACAGAAGTTCTAAAAATGTGTTCAATCAGAGTGAAAGTGGGGGGGGGGTTACCCTACACATGTATTATTCAAGTAGCATAAATAGTCAATAAATCAGGAAAAGAGAAGGGGCAGTAATGAGAAAATGGAAGGGAGAAACAGAGACCTGAACAAGTACTTGACAGCAACACCCTTCTATATTTAAACTCATTAGCCCACCTCTCTTCTCTCTTTCCTCAGGGAAAGAAAGGCAACATTTTCTTTCTCATAGTGTTTTACTCAACTGTCTATGAAATGTGAACTATTAAGTAATCACTTCCAGAAAGCTCTTGTGAGGTTTTTTTTTGGGGGGGGGGGTTGTGACTTGTTTTAGGATCTTTGGCTACGTTATTAGCATGTGAAAATACAACGTTTTCATTAGCAGTGGAAGACCATTTCCAGCACAGGGCTGTCAGCAACAAGTCAGAGTCAAGGCAACATCTCGGAACACAGATTCCAGTCCACTGACTTCTCTTGATCCCTGAAACTCATAATTCCTGCAGCTACTTCTAACATTTCTCCTCCTCCGAGCCAATTCACACAGAACCGAAAGTCCAGGGCGGTGTTCCAGATCTTGAAACCAAGAGTAGGTAAACCAAATTGAAACCAGAAATGTTCACAATTTATTCGAGGCAGCATTCCTGAACCTCCCACTTCCCAGACATTCCGCCACACTAACTCATGTGGTTAACGATTATGGTCTTCTCACAAAAGGCGTATAGCAAAATACATATTATGTATTTATATCTATTCCCAGTGCTCAAGCTCAATGCAAACCCTCTTTAAAATTATTCTAATCAAAGCCTCTCTTTCTGCATGTAGAGCAAACAACTTCTAAATTTACTCGAAAACTACATTTTCCTCCAAAACAGAAAGAGAAATACTATCTGATAGATTTTGATTCCATTCAATAAATCTTTGTTGAGTGTGTAATTTTTCTCCAGGGAAACAGAATGGAAAAAGAGAAGTTAAGCCTTCAAAGAGCTTACAGACTGATGGAGGAGAAAGTCATTTAAATAAAAGCAGGGGCACCTGGGTGGCTCAGTTGGCTGAACTGAATTTGGGCCTAGGTCATCATGACCTTGCAGTTTGTGAGTTCGAGCCCTGTGTCAGGCTCTGTGCTGACACTTCAGAGCCTGCAGCCTGCTTCAGATTCTGTGTCTCCCTCTCTTTCTCTGCCCCTCTCCTGCTTGTGCTCATGCTTGCTCTGTCTCAAAAATAAACATTTATTTAAAAATTTATACAAAAGCAGTGTGCCATGGCCATACATTTGGGGGCACTGGAAAATCCATTATACATGCAGTGTGCCATGGCCATACATTTGGGGGCACTGGAAAATCAAGCAAAGCAGTACTAGTTCAAGTCAGGAAGAAACCAGGGAGGCTTCAGGGAAGAGGTGACATTTAAGCAAGGACTTGCAGGTAGAGGATATTTTCAACCTACAAATAAAAATATGTGTCCCATCACTTCAAGGTTCCCACGTTTCCTTTTCCAAACTTACCTTAAAACTGTCACATCCTCCTTTGAAGACCTGTACTAGGAACCATAACCTCCACACGCCCACTGACACGGCTGGGTGCCTTTCAGGCAAGCCCCACCTGATGGGGGACAGAGTCCTACGTATACTGGAGAGAGGCCCCATTCACTTGTGAACTATTTCTAAAGCATCTACTCAAATACATTAAGTTCCTGTCTGCCTTTTGTGAATTCCGAACCTCCCTCTCTGCACTTCTTTTGATCAAGGAGGTGCCGATGGTGAGAACAAAGTCAGACGGCCCAGGAGAGCACAGCCACTCACATGTGGAAACACTAAGAAATCTGCGTCTTGGGCACCGGCCAGGAAAGCAGGCCAGACAAACAAGAGACAGCGGGAACAACTTGGCTGTGTAAGTGGTGAGAACGGGCGGGTCACCTTGGGCCTCCTGTAAGCTCTCTCTCTCCTCAGAAGCCATCAGCAGCTCTGCTGTCCTGGGAAGACAGGCAGGAGGGGACAGTGGGAGGACACCATGCTTTCCTCCAAGCACAAACTGGACACTGGCTCTGGACCATGTCCAGGAGGCCAGCCCTGGGACCAGAGAAAAGAGGAAAGGGGGACCGAGGTGGGAGGCATCCGCCACCCTCGCAGTGCTCTGGCTGGTACCTGGGGAGGGGACCCAAAGCTCTGCAGAGCCACACAGGGCCTTCCTGAGACCCAGAACCAAAGGTGGTTCTTGAGCTGAACTCAGTAAGAGTCTCAATAACCAAAAGACATTAGCAAACAATCCCCGAGGCTGCAGGACTGTTAGTTGGGGCCAGGCCTGTGGAGATGCACTGTATAAGACAGGGTGTCACGATGCATGCCTGTAGCATGCCTTCTTGTAAGGGACAGCTTCCTCCAAAGAAGAGAGAACTGGCCCCACTCCTTCATCCTCTCGCTGCTCCGGACGAGATGGCAGGCGCAGGCCTGCTGCGCTCTTCCCTGCCCTGTCTGATGTGACAAACGGCTCCTCGGGTCAAAGATAGGAGGCTCGACTTCCACCGAGGCTCACTGCATTGAGGTGGCAAGATGTAAATGGTGACACGGTGTTGGCCTCAGTCCAAAACTCCGCTTCATTCCGTTACATGAAGTCTTCCTTTGTCTCCCTGTTCCATCAAAGCACAGGTCTGGCTTTGTCTGGCTTTAAGAAAAGGCTCCAGGACTCACCCCCTCCATGCGCACATGACGGCCCACCAGCCTTGCCCGTGGACAGCAGCTGGCAGCAGGCACCTATCCGTCTGTCACTCCAGCACACTCCAGAGCGGGTCCCAAGGGACAGCGGGGCTCCATGGGTGAGTGTGTTTGGGGTATTCTATGAACCATCACAATCTTGGAGGGTCAAGGTTCCCATCTGGCACCCAGGACTTCCATCCTTCTCAGCCCTGTTTCAAACACATCTTTCCCAACATCAACTTTTTTCTCAAGTGAAACCTACTCCCATATCCCACATAACCTATTAGAGAAACAAGCCCATTCCACTGACGGAATGCACCACAAGAAAATCCCCTACTGCTCTGGACACAAACCTGCCCCTTCATCACCTTCCCCCACGGAACCCAGCTATCCCTCCTGAAGCCACACATATCAGGGACTCCTCTTTAAAATGCCCACCTTGAGGCACACCTAGGTGGCTCCATCGGTTAAGCAACCAATTTTGGCTCAGGTCATGATCTCACAACTCAAGAGTTCAAGCCCCATGTCAGGCTCTGTGCTGACAGCTCAGAGCCTGGAGCCTGCTTCAGATTCCGTGTCTCTGGCTCCCTCTGCTCCTTCCCTGCTGGCTCACTCGCTCACTCTGTCTCTTTGTCTCTTAAAAATAAACATTAAAAATAATTAAAAATATAAAATGCCCACCTTGAAAACTCTGAGGGACTGTCCTGTCCCCTCTCACTTTTTACTGTGGCGGTGCTGTGGGTGGTGGTGGCGGATTTTAATTTGTGCTGTAAGTAATTTCACTGACTAGTAGCTTCTTAAGGACAGAGACTTTTCTGGTACATTTAACATCAGGTCTTCAATGAACTGCAGTTTTCCAATGCTAGTTGAAATAAAGGGATGAGGCCTGAAGAAAAAAAGGCAGATTCTGAAAAGACCAGGTCATCTCAAACTACTTCCTGCTCCTCAAATAAGCAACCTGTGGAGAGTCTGTGGATCAGAGGAACACAGAGATCCTTCAAAAGGAGGTGCCTAAACATTGCAGGAGGGGGAGCAGTCAAAGCCTTTCTGGAAAATACTCTGAGCTGGAAATTTCAGAAGAGCCCTTCCTAATGCCTAGCTCTGCCATGTCTGCCCATGGTCTGTACTCCCCTACCCCCCCGTTCCTCCCACTCTGTTCGCACCTGCTCTCACTGCAAGCCAACCGGTCCCCAAATCAGACTCTCGTGCACCCTCATCTTACAGCGGTGCCTGTCTCCTCAACACCCCACAAGCCTTCTGCAGGATGTCACCCAAGTGCCTAGGAAAGAAAGCTTCAGAGATGGAGTGGGAGAGAATGTTCTCACAGAGTCCCGAGGCTCCATATCTGTTTCAGAATCAGAATGTAGACCTGAAAGGGGGGACAGAGGTATCCAGGATGTGAAGAAAACAAAGTCAGAACTGGTGTGAAGAAAGTCAAGTCGTATTTGGCTGACTTGGTTTGAGGATGAGGCCAGCTTTGCCAGCTAGGTTTTGCAGCTCCAAGGATTCCACAGAAAACATATGTATAGAAAAATACCAATACATAGGTGATGTTTTAGGCAACTGTGAAACGCTTACAAGTCCAGATTATTTTATGCCAACAAATCTCTGAAGAGCACTGGCACGGGAAATAGAATCCTTTAGAGCACCCTTCACACAGTGACGATTCCTTGGGGGAGGGCGACCTGTCCCCAGTGGTCCTAAATTTTTGGCCCCCTCACCCTTGGACACTAGAGGAAGAGCTGTCCTCTCTCCCCCGGCACCAGCTCCTGACCCTCAACACCAAGCCAGTCACTCCTGTTCATATGTGAAGGGACAGTCACAGACAATCAGCAGGGCCAGGTCACTGCTGTGTACTTGACATCCACTCGCTGAGTGTTAAACAGATACATGAAGAACAAATAAAAGGGAAGAACAGAGTACGAAAAACAAACCGTGCTACTAAAGAAATCAGAATGAAAATAACTCATGATCACTGCACTTCTATCAGTGATAAGACCATGGGTGAATATTTCCCCCCTTTGAGTTCCCAAATTATTTCTACTGTTGCAATGAAATGATAATTAAGTGTATGTAAATGAGGAGGGGGTTTTTTTCTTGAAAGCAAAATCAAACCCACTGCCCCAACTGAAAAATTATCAGAGTGAAGCAATAAAGAATTTTGAAGATAACCTTCCCAAAAATACTCAGTGTTAACCTCTTGGAATAGCAACCTGAAATTTTAAAATCAAGAAATAGGGCATTTGTTGAATTTTATTATACTTAGAAT
Organism: Suricata suricatta; assembly: GCF_006229205.1. Taxonomy (NCBI): domain Eukaryota; kingdom Metazoa; phylum Chordata; class Mammalia; order Carnivora; family Herpestidae; genus Suricata; species Suricata suricatta. The sequence continues at coordinate 55,593,557 of NC_043713.1, read as the reverse complement.
TTTATTATAATTGTGTTGGCAGGGGGGAGTGTGGACAAGTTGTGTCTGACTTAAAGCCTGACTCGCCTCATCACAAAACACAGAACAGTGAAAAACTGATCAACGCTCTTAAACATTTGAATAAACTTCTAAAAATAGTTGTTAGAATGAGTTTATCTATGCATTGGCTAGAGTGGAGAACAATTCTTTAAGCCCATGCCTGCAGATGCCACATTAGGAGAAATACAACAGATGCAATATTGATCCTGTGTCAAGCTCATTATCTGTTTGTCAACAGCAGCTGACAATTTCTAAATGAAAAATGAGGGGTATACTGAACTAGTCTTTCGCACTAGGCAGGGGAAGGCAGGAAAAATTCATCAGAATGATTTGGATGGGTCTGATAAAATTCAGATTATTAACTGGATGAATTGCCTATAAGTGATCCAATTTTCTCTAAACAGAAAGATAACGCTTCAGAGTAACAACAAGCTATTTTGTTCTTTTTAGGATCACTTAACGATGCGCTCCCTACTTCGAAGCTTACAAGAAGCCCCTAATCACCTCAAACACGAAAACATTCCAGGCTCTTTAATATTCCCTCAGTTCCTTAGCTTTGAAATGATCTTTGATCACACAGAATCAAACTTCTAGCATCTTTTTCTGTTTCTGAAACCAGCATTCCAGATGTGTTCTAACTATCGCCTTGCAAATCCCACAGGCTCATTACCCTGTGTGTACTTTATTACCATGGCAACGCCAGTATTGCCTCATGTTTGCGCTGTTTTAGGCTGAGTCGACGGTTTACGTAAATTTCCACAATAACCCTTAAATTACTTGCACAATTAGGAGGTCTGATTTGGATCTACTGAACATACGTTCTCTGGTCCTGCATCTTACCCTAAACTTTTCTAGGGAGGGTAGGGGCTTTTCTCTACTGCTACTTTCACCACCAGAGAGCCAGATGCAGCAAATTCCCACGAAAAGTACACATGCATTGCCTTCTTTTTTCCAACAACCATGCAGCAATCCAAATAAGGCTATCAATGTTACCAGGGAAAAATCAGATTTTCACTCCACGGGACCTTTTCCACCAAAGCAACACTACAATTTATCTACCTGCTTCAAGTGAAAAAATTACAGGTTAGCCCTGTGGGAGCGACAATAGTAATCTTCCATCCCAGGAGATTAATCAAATAGGGTTACCTCTTTGTTACACTTAAAGCAACCAAGCATTCATTTCCTAATCAATAACAGCATGGGCAACATGGTCCCAGCTCTCAGGGGAGACTCAACCTTTTAGAAGACACAAGGTGGCTAGTCAGCATCAGCTACAAGCATTATTTATTGAGTGCCTACTGAATGAAACAAAAATGTATAGGACAATATCTAACTTAAGGGTCTAACCTTTAAATTAAGAGTTTATCTTAATTTAAAAATTACATATAGACTCAAGATTTATATATTTAACTCATTATAGATTTTATATAGAGACCCAATAATAGATTAGATAGAGATTATATTACAGACCCAACTTTGAGACCCCTTGATTGTCCCTTGAGGCCTTAAGCAAAGTTATTTTCTTATGTATTTAGGGTGACAGCTCCCCTTAAGAGGATAAATAGTACAGTGGCCACCATTGGCACAAAGGTATCATCACAGAGAGGATGCTAGTTTCCTTAGCCAGATGGGAAGGCACTGTCACTCTCCAGGTCCTGTTCTCTTGAGGAGAGAGATGGTAGCAGGTCAGAAGTTTGAGAGGCAAACACAGCTGAGGGGAACCTCCCAGTTGAAGCTGAGTAAGTTCTACTCTGTTAACCCAACTAACTAGTCACATGCTATTTTATCAAGCATTGTTGAGGTGCTCCAGCCTGGTCCATACCATACTGGAAGAATTAAAGCGCCCCCATGGTCACAACAGAAGGGACAATGGAAATGAGTGAGGGCCACGAGAAGGGTCGCATAAGTGTCTCCTCCTCACGTATCCAATTCTGCAGGGTCTGGCATGAACATAATGATTCCATTGTAGCCTCTCTCGCACTCACCACAGAGCTACAGGTTGGTGCCAATGTCAAGGCATGGGCGGGGCCTAGATGGAAGAGGAGACATTTTAAATGAGGGGTTTGATATGAACCAAGGTTCCAAGGTAGACAGTATCAAGGTGATTTTGTGGAACAGGCCTGGCAGGCACGGTTAAGAGAAGCTGGGAAATAGTGGAAAGTGCAATGGACCAGTCTATGGAAAGCCCAGAATCCAGACATAAATTATCCCATGCAGTGAAAAGGGAGTCAGTGAGGATTTTCCAAGCAGCATTAAGGATTGGCTGTCCTTAAAGGTCCCTGAAATGTGATCAGCAATTCAACTACAGATTCCATAGACATTTTGGACATTTCCTCAGAACAAAATGCAAAATTAAATTATACCACAGAGTAGACCATTCCATGACACACACACACAGCACACATTAGCTCCCTTTACTTTCTTTGTCTTCTGGGGAAAAAAAAGACAAATAAAGTTGTTGTTCCAAACAGGTATGAGAAAAAAACATGTAATCTGTGGCATTAGTTAGCTCAATATCTCTCAAAGTCAGTGTTTCTCAAATTTGATTAAGGCTCAAGGTTCCCTGAAGATATCAAGGACCCAAAGAATGTCCTACTAAAGGGTTCCTGGGAACCCTGGCTTGAGAAACACTGACTGAGTCTCTGCAAGGAGAGACAGTGGCCCAAGGTAACTGACAGCCAGTGGCACCAGTAGGAGGCAATGCGTCACCCAGGCCATACTTGGGCACTGGTTCCCACACAGGTTGTGGCATCTTACTGTGCTAAGAACTCCATTTCATCACTGAGAGTCTCTCATCATTTACACCAAGTGGGAAAAAAAACGTGAGGTCAGCATTCACTACAATTCTGGAAGACCAAAATCTTAGAAGAAGAAAGAGAGCAGGGCAGAAAAATCTCAGGAACTCTAAGGACTATAGACTTATTTTTAGCTTTCAATGACATTAGCAAGAAAATACACACTAAGAAGGAATGAACAAGTATGTGTATAATCATTTAATAATAGCATAAACATACCCTGGGGGAGAGAACAAGAATGACATAGGGCATCCCAGACAGCTAACTTTGACATCTGTCTCCATTGCTTCTGATAGGCTGGCTTTGCAGGGTGCATGGGGACGAGTCTGTACTTTAGCATTTTCCAGATGTCACTGGAGTTGCTCTCTTCCTTTACTTCTTACATCTGTTCTAACTGAGAGAGGCTACTCTTTAATCAGACCACCCCCACTCCCACACCCCTATGCTGGTTCCCAAGAGAGTTCATCTAGAAGTTTTCAAGGCTGTTTCAGAGCAGATAACACAACTGCAATTTTTTACCCCCTGCAAGATAGTTGAAAGTGGCTGAATGCAACTGCTTCAGCTCATCCCCAAACCTTCCAATGGCTCGAGAACGGGACACAGAAATGGAAACAGCCCTATAGGGAAAGTTTTAGGGCTCTGTTCCCAAGGCTTAAGGGGTTACATGGAAAACCTAAAGGAAATTTGGACTCCCGATAACCACACACCAACTTCAGTCACCTAATCAGGGATGACAGAGAGCCAGGTCCTTCCCATCCTCATTCTAGAAACCTCAAAAGATCATTGACATTAATTCCAAAGATCACTGTGGAACTTCAGTCAGGGAAAAAAAAGTAAAATAACCAACAGAGTGGTTTCTTAATGTAATCTCACAAATCAACAAGGGTGCCTTTTACCTAGAACTCTAAAATTTTTCATACAAATGGAATGTAAAAAAAAAATCAGTAGAAACCTTTCTTATCTGGAACAAGCTGTATTTAAATGGATGTGATGCCAGGAGTGTACAGAAGTATGCCAGCCTGAAATAAAACTTGAATCAGGAAAAATGATTCTTCATCTCTCCAGACTATGGCTGCCTCTCACTTCCATTTTATCTCAATATTCTCATGGTCCTCCTACCCTGCTGTCTCTCAGACTACTCAGAAGCAACGGGGATGCTCATTCCTTTGATGTGAATATCAGTTGATGCGATGCCCGTCTCAGGAGCTCTGTGGAAGGCTTGATGGTTTCATTCATTACTGGAGCAGGTGGGACATAGATCCTGCAGAGCAAGAGGGTCCAATGTCCCTAAAAGGCCAGCACATAGGCAGCTGGTAAGGCGAGCAGGGCAATAAGCCAGTTACTAAGCCGCTTTCACCCCTCTACCCTCAGGCCATTTGGAATTAAGTATCAGTCTGTGGCTAGAAGAGAATAACATTTGAGGTTGTGGCGGGGGTAGATGGGGGGCACTACTGGGGTAGGACTATATGTAGAGGGGATGACCCATTCTCTGAGGACTGCAGGGAGAGGAACAGGCAGCTTCCTATGGCATCCGGGATCCCTATTTTAGGAAAGTGACCTCTTACCATTCAGCAGGCAGTCAGCAACTTGAAACTTCACAGCCCAGAGGCGATCACAGAGAAGGCCCCACAACCCTTTCCTCTACCAGAGCAAGCCCGTCCATGTAGAATAGATATTTGTTCATTTTCTGCTGAAAGATTATTAGAATAGTACTCAAATGCTTAATTTATTCGGCCAGTATGTCTAATTTTGAGGCACAGGGAGGTTGGATAATTTGGGGGACACCACACCACAATTTGAGGGGCCAGGATTCTGGCTGCAGAATGTAAGCTGTGGTCTACACCCCATGACAGGCTGCCTACCCCAGCTAGGAGATGCACCCAGAGGAGACAGCTTGGCCCATCACTGTCACCACACTTTATCCCCAGGCTCTTCCATGTGCAATGAGCAAAGAAAGGAAGCATCAACTAGTCTGGTCGCAGGGAGAATTTCTGTAGGAAGTATGTGTAAGGTATCTGCATTCCTTACCGCTCCAGATCTCAGTGTCTACAGCATTACAATGGTGAGAAGGGCAGCTCCCCTCCGGAGCTGGTGTGAACATGTAATGAAGCAGCTCCTGTACAGCATCACGCCGAGGGCTGGAACACACTCAGCCCACTCGTCACATGCCAGATGCCACTGTGAAGACCAAGTGGAAGACTCCAGGTGTGGGTTAGGAACCCCCAAGGGAAGGCACCTGAGTGTCCGCAAGCAGCAGAAAGGGAGGTCAGGGACAGAGTTGAAGTTTCAACTCAGCCACTGGATGAGCTGGCAAGTTAGGGGATCTCGGGTACAACAGCTTCAATCCAAAGGGGTGAAGGGAGTATGCAGAGACATCAAGGCCAAGGTCAGAAAAATCTGCTTCTGTGGGAATCCAGGGATCCGAAACTAACGAGGGAGCTTCCTCCAGAATCTCTGGGGCAGACTGAAGATTTCAAAAACAAAACAGGAGCTCCAAGGTGGCTCAGTCAATTAAGCATTCAACTCTTCAGCTCAGATCATAGTCTTGCAGGTTGTGGGTTCGAGCCCCACATCAGTCTCTGCGCTGACAGTGCAGAGCCTGCTTGGGATTCTCTCTCTCTCCTCTCTCTGCTGCTCTCTCGCTCGTGCAAAATAAATAAATAAGCTTTAAAAAAAATAACAAAAGCAAACAAAACTCCCATCCCTTCAACTAAAGCCAGGGTCTGTCTGGAGAAAAAGCTGAAAGATATGGAAGGGAAGGAGAATCCAAATAGCCAATTCATGCTTTAAACTAATACAAACTGGCCAAATAACTCACGTGACCTTACCTGTGTCCACAACGTAGGTGCCGTAAAATACTATCACACTGTGCTAGCACATGGTATGCCTGACCGTGTGACTGTAGGATGCATAGGAATGGTAACCCTTGGGTGAACTCAACAATTCAAAGTCAACCACAGGAAAAAGAAAAAATAGAGCAGGGGGCTGATCTGGGTCTTCAAGGAAGGAGGGTGATGGACCCCGAGGCAACCACGGTGAGAGGGCCTCTTCTTTCTGGAGCTGTGTGGATCCAAAAGGCCCCTGATGTCAACGGCACGCAGGGAACTAGGGATGGCGACCAGTGAGTTCTCTTAGCCTCAACACCATCAGCCAGAAAAGTCTTCTCCAAATCACCCAGTGCAGGCCATTACATCCTTGGGAATTGTAAGGACAGTCTCAGTCCAGAGAGAGGGCTAGTTACTAGGTAGCAACAAGGCTAGAAAGGTGGCAAGGCAGGAAGCAAGGGCAGGTAGCAGATAGCAAGGTGACACCCTACGGTGGTGGGAGGAACTAAGGCCCCACCCCCTCCCTGCTTTGCTCCATCCAGAGGACATCGGAAGAGAATGACTATGCTGGATGGCTCCAGAAGCACTTATTGCCTTCCTCACTTCCCAGGCCTTGCTCATAGCTGGGAACACTCCCCTAATTCCAAACCCTATCTATTCTGTTCTGCAAAGGCTCACCCCAGCGTAAGAACGAGACCCTCTCCCCCCTCAACACACAAACTGAGCTCACATCATCTCTCTGTACCCAGGAAAGCTCTGGAAAGCTGGACAGGGCAGGCTGGGCTGGGCTGGCGACCCAGTGGGCCACTCCCCAAATCACTGCCACAGGCCTCAGAGCTGATACCACGTGATGGCTTATATGTCACAACCTATGCAAAACTGAAGCTGTCCAGAAGAGAGAACATCAGATGAGCTGTGCCACGTTAACCTCAACGCAGTCCACACAACTCACTTCTGCAAGGTAACCGAGGAACTAATCTGTAGCATAATCATGAAGATTTGGCTTGACCCAAATCCAAGCTGATTGTCACCTGGCCTCCCTTATAATTCTACTGGAGAAAAGAACATTGATGTACGATGAACAAAAACATCTCTTTTTTTTCTAGGACTTTCTGCTATGTAGCCTACTACCAAAATAAGGTGTGGGGGGAGAGTGGTATGTGTGACATTTTTGCTCATTTCCAAAAAAATAAAAAACAAGTGATAAGGTGATGAATATAGCTAATTTCTGAGACATTACCACTGAAATTTTATGTAAGCAAAAGCCTTTTGGCTACATGATATTTATTAATATTCTAGTGAGTAAAAATGACTTAGCTGATCCCATTAAACATTCATCTGTGTTGCACTGGACATTTTTCTCAATATTCCAAATTACACCAAAGTGTCAGCACCAAAAGGGAAAAGCCAAAACTCTATGTTACGGGCCTAGGAATGCTTCAATGTAATGTAAATTGCATACTGGAAATTTACATTCCTGTGTAATGTGTATTACTGGGTATTTCCACTGAGAAGTAGGAGAATATTAGGACTGTTTTATCATTCCAACATTCCAACCAAAACTAAAGTGGAAGAAAGATGTGTCTCCCATCTACAGCTGAAGGAGGCTGTGTCTGCTTGCTGAGCTGCCTCCCCATATTCCCAGGGAAATACCTGTGGCCCCAGGCAAAGGGGACACCGCTTGGGTACCATACGGAAACCAAACTCTCTGCTGCCTCTATCTTCACTTACAGTTACTGCCAGACTGTGTGCATTTCACAGGATGGTGACGTCAAAATACAATTTTAAAATCCTTTTATTCCCCCCTCCTGAGTGTACACATTCCTTCAATATTCATACATTTGGCATCCCCATCAATACCTCACGTTTCCCTAAACAAATACCACTTGCAAACTTCCCCCTGTGGCCCCAAAGGAGCCTACCTCAGACTAATTTGAATGGAAATTAGTATATCCAGGTGCTACTGCTAAACTCCGGCACTCTAAGGGATTTCCCACCCTAGAGAATCTCAGTTTTCTAGATTTTAGCACATCCTTCACTGGAATCAAGTAGAGGTTGTTTTGTGTTGTTCTGTTCAGTTCTAACAGAGCAGCAGCTACGTCCAAACCCCTTCAGGAACCTCCATCCAGCCTTACCTCCTGGTCTCTGGCATGTGGCCAGGCAGCCACCATGTCTCACTCTTAACTCTCCCAATCCTAAATCTGTCTCCTGAGGTCCCAAATTTAGCATGGAGACTTGTTTGGCATGAAAAGAATTGGAACAACTCATTTGCAACCTAGATCATTTATCGCCACCCCCCCCCCAAGAGAGGCAATTTTAGTAATCTCAAAAAAGAGAAGAAATGGATCGGGCTCAATTCACAGTAACTACACTGATCAATACATCAACTGAAAATCATTCCTTGGGTGAGGGAAAAAACAAGCAGCACATTTGATGCAAGGTGATGATTTCATAAATGGCTGTGTTGGTATCAAAAATCTCTAGGGCAGCTGATCACCATGTTATGAAGCGTGGGGGATGAAGGAGAAGCAAGCCCCGGGTTTAGCCATAAACAAAAGCCAAAGTGTCAGATCTAAACACCCACTGACAGTACTTTCTGCCCAGAGCCCGTGCTGAGCTGCACAAGTGTGCGTGCCGCTCAGCCACGGGGATCAATGCTCCATTGTGAGCCTGCAGGCTCGGCAGAAACTCAACAGGCCACTGTGTGTTTCCCAGCAAGATCGCTTGAAGGATAAATATCACGGATTGTGAACCAGGGGAGCAGGAGGTGTGTCCATTTTAAAGACAAAGTTACGAACGGGCAGTAGAAAGAATCGAGCTGGAGGAAGAGAGAGAATGGGCCAGGCTTCAAACAGACCTTCCTACAGCCAAGCAGGAGGGAGAGGGAAATCCGAGGTTCTGCCCTGCTCAGGGCCCATCCAGCCAACTCTCCAGAGCCCACAGATTCCCTTTGAGGCTGGGAGGAAGAGCCAGTGCCAGGCAGGCAAAGGCTTGGCAGATGTTAACAGGCAGGATTCCCCGGCAAAAGTTACCTTAACAGCCAAACCAGACACATCCAGCAATTCTCCTAAATTGGAGTTGTGAGAAGGTATCTTCAGCTCTGCAGTGGGCCGCAACTAAAAAAATTCTACGGTAAGGGAAACTCCAGTTGTTCTTTACCATAAGTTAAAGGTCAACAAAGACTATAAAAATCATCCCAAAAGAAATCGTTCTTAAATATTTTCATAATATCTTATCATTTTCTCCTGATATGTCTGATGTCAAAATACTGAGTTTTATATAGTTCAACTCACTGAAACGTTAACATGCATTTTTTATTCCAACCAGTTTATTTGAAGGTACAAAGGTCGCAGTACAAGGGGAAATGGGGCTAACTGAATAACAGTATCATTCTGCATTTGTATAGTGCCTAACAGTTTATACAGTGCTTTTTCCAGAAGCTTTGTCACAAGTTTCCCAGATAACCCAAACCTCTAATACTCCATTCAACCTAAGCCAACAAAGCCTTTCTCCAGAGCTTCTCATTGGCTTTCTTTTGATTTCCTGCCCCCTCTTTTTTAATTCCCTCTTCGAAGTCTTTTTACTGAGCAAGACTGAAAATCAAGTTTCTAGAGGTGAAGTCACTCGCTCATGGTCTTACCACCACATTAATGGTGGAAACTAGGACACAAAGCGCCCCCCGCCCAACCCTGACTGCAGCCACCTCTCTGCAGCTCTGACAGTCTTTCAAAGCCCAGACTCTGAAGGTGGCAGCCAGGGATGTACTGCTGTCTCTGCCACCTACTAGAAAAGCAGACCTTAGCAAGTTACTGAACCAACCCACGTACTTGTCACCTCGTCAGGGAAAAACAGGGATACTGATAGAACCTTTCTCCCAGGGCTGTGGAATCTGGTGTATATCACAGTTCTTAGCACAACACAGCAAGGGCTAACAAACTCTACTGCTTCTGTCATTATTATTCTCTCTCCCCCAGATATGAAAAATGCTGGCAGCAACTGGATTACCAAAATTACAAGTAGCTTAGGAAACTGGTAATAATGCAACAACACGTGAGCCTGTCAATGCTTATTACCCAACATGTACTAGGCTGGAAAATGGCCGCCCAAAGATATCAAATCCTAAACCCTGGGCCTTATAAATGTTACCTTGCTTGAACTAAAAGGTCTTTTCTGATATCGTTAAAGATCTCGAGATGAAAACATAATCCTGCACTATTCAGGTGGGCCCCAAATCCAACGATGAGGGTCCTTAAGAGAGGCTCACAGAAACACAGAAGAGGAGGCCTGAGGAAGGGGGAGGGGCAGGGATGGGAGCGATGAGGCTAGGAGCCAAGTGCTGCCACAGCACAGAGGGAAGGGAGAGGCATGGAACCAACTGTCCCCCAGGGCCTCTGAAAGGAATGGAACCCTGCTGAACTGAGGAAGCCACCTTGAATTCAGACCTCTGGCCTCCAGAACCCAGTTTGTGGGAATTTGTCACAAGAGTCTCAGGAAACTAACACACCCAAGAAACACAGTGATCTGTTTAGCAAGAAATAAAAGGGAGGAAAGAGAAATTTCCACAATGAGGCTTCTACTTCTAGCAGAAAATGCCAAGGGGGAGGAAAAGCTGATAGAAACGTGGGCCCAAGATCCACAAACCTACGTAGAAACTGTACAGTCCTGGAAAATGGTCATTTGGACACTTTGGCCAGCTTTTTCTAAGAGAAAGGAAAGTGACACCTGTTCCCTTGCAGGGCAGAGCCCTCAGGAGTCCTCCTAAGAGTAACTGAAGAGCGGAGGCTCCGCCAATGGTGGTCTTCACGGCTCCCCTCCTATAGACAACTACTGCCTTTTCCAGATGTGCAGTCAGGCTCTGGTTCCCAGGATGAACTCATTCCTAGGCAGGCAGCACTTGCTGCAGATGCAGGTACCGTTTTCTCTGAGGACGCACCAGGAGTCAAGTGCAGCTTCTGGAAGCTGCAGGCACCTGTCAGGGAAGCGGGAGGAGCGTCCTGGGTGTAGACGCCAATAGCCCGCAGTGTACCGGCCCAGCAACTGCCACAGGTGCTCCGCCCTGCAGCTTATGGGGACCCAGAGGAAGGGCAGGGCTGGGCATGGAGACTGCTTTAGGAGCAAGAGAAGTAATGTCCTTTAGGGAGGCTCTAAGAGGTCCTGAAGACAACATGAACACAGATGAAAGGGTGGCCGATGTCACACCCAAGTACGGCATATTGTGGGAGAAAAGTACAATACAGAGAAGCAGTGACATGAAATGAGACTGTGGAAGGTGAGGAGATGGCCAGGAGGGAGGTGGGGTAGACCTCACACCAGAACTTTGGTGAGAAAACAGGCTGAGAGGTGGAAGCCAAGGGCGCACCAGGAACAGCACAGCCATCTTTCAGAGTGCCCTGTGAAATTCACCAAGTGTGATGGGAAATGATGGCCCAAACCAGCCTTGGGCCACTAAAAGTCCTTTGCTTTCTCTTAAGAGGGCTTTAAGAGCACCTGAAATGCTTTTTCTTTTTAATTGCAAATTTTCCTAGGTCCCATTCCAGGCTCCTTAATCAAAACTGTTCTGCGTGGCCCAGCTCTTCATGCTTTAGCAACCCCCACCCCCCACCAGATGATACTGTGAACCCTAAGGATGGAGAAACTCAACTATGGCAAATGGGACCACTGTAGCCATGACCCAGGCAAAAGATGGAAAGGCCCTGATTGAACAGTGGGATTTCCATATAGCACTTCTTATTAAACTTGCAATTGTACAAACTGCAGAACCATTTGAGACTAAGTAGGCTTGCATTAATTCTCCTAGTACAATCTAGGCTCTCACTATAGCACGTCAGCTCTTAATTACACATTCAATCTGCCCAGGAGTAGAGCCATTTTTCTTAATTTCAAGTTTGAACACTTTCCTGTGGCAATTAAAAATATGTATTTTAGCTATATCTCAAAACAAACCACAATGAGTACATCTAATTTTCTAATCAAGGCATTAAAGTTCCTTTTTCCTCAACAGCCCTTAACAAGAACGTCCTTACAAAGCTTAACAGCAGCTGAAGAATGACCTCCGTCAACAATAGCTGAGTTAGACTCCTTTGAAGCAGGCTGCAACCAAGAAATTCTAAATGCTTGATTAACCTACGCAAGCCACGGAAGGCCACTGTGTTTTGGAATGGCAAAAATCAGAACAGGCAGAATATTTTTATTTGGTCTAAAACTTGAGACATGTTAACATGTACAGAGTTCCAACAAGTCAAGCATCCCTATGAGGAATATAAATTGTATATCCTTTAGGAATAAGACTTTACTGCTAAGTAAGTACATATAAATGACATTAAATTAGCTACTGTGCCAAGGGACATATGGTTGTTTGTTTACTCTTCTATGATGCTTAAAAAAAAGAAAAAAGAAAGGAAGGAAGAAAAGAAAAGAAAGAAAAAAAAAGAAAGAAAAAGAATGAAAGAACAAAAGAAAGAATTCAAAATTGGATTCTCAGGTCACAGAGCCATTCAACAATAAAAAAAAAAAAACACTAAGATAACACAATGTTTAGCAAAAAAAAAAAATCTATCACAAGGCAAAAATTGAATAAGCAAAAAACACTTCTCCCAAGAAAGTGCTGACATAGACAATGCTATTAATACAGCAAAGCTCAACAATGGCTGGGAACCCTGTTATAAAAGGACACGAGATTAGCATTATTTTATATCCGCTTAAAAGATAATGTTACTTAATTCTGGAAAATTCTCTCTGAGTACCTAATTTCTTCCCGCCTCACCCCAAAGAATGAAGCACTGAATTGGGCATATAGTAGATGATCCATAAACACACGTGGGCATGATCAGTAGAGACAATCTAAGCAAAACCACACACATTTATCTTAACTTCAGATTTACACTTCGTGTTTATTCCTCTGAGAGTGTAAGTTCAAATACAATCACAAGCACTTGACTCAGATTTCAGTTCGTTAAACATAAGATCGTAACTGCTAACCACACTGTTTACCAGAATATACTACTCAGCTGTCAATAATAAAGGTTTTGGATTTGGGGAAACCAAAGATTTTCTGGGTAATTCTGGGCTCAAACACAAGAAATGCCAACCAATCTATATATTCTGATTAAGTTCAAAAGGATTTCATTTTGTTTTAGTTTTATATAAGTAGATTTTTTTTAAATAAAAGCCTTTGTCCTGTGGAAGAGTTGGATCTAATGCTGTATCTAAAACTTCTCATTAATTTCAAAAGGGCTCCTTGTATAAAGACCATGTTTGGAAATGTAAAATAGCCTATTTTGGGAAATGCAATGCATTGTTCCAGGTTTTGAGCATTTTAGTGTTCATGATGTGTGTTTTTTATAAATATTCTGATGCATGACCCTAATCTGGCCATATCTGGACAGTGTGGAGGAAGAAAGTTTTCATCCATCATCACTTTTTTATTCCTTGCAAATCTGCATTCTTTTTCAAATCGTGTGGTTTCTGAAATCTCTGAAGAAAATTGAGTGCTTATGTACATCTAAACCAGCATTTTATAAAATTCTGTAGTACAGGCTAATACTGGAAACTTGAATTATGCATCATCTAGGTCCACTGGACATACCATAATCCACTGATGGTCCTTCCCTTCCTGCCTGACCACTGCAGGGTAGTGGAGAAAGGACTAGGAGAGGAAGCCGGAAACTTCAGCATAAAAAAATAACCAACAGGCTAAGAAACTTCAGATGACCTCTGGGTTTGACATCAACTAGTTCCCTGTATCGAATTTCATCCTACCTGCACTGCCCCACCAAATAAGCATAACAACTGACTAGAGTAACTCATTAGTGTGCCCATTTGGGACAAAAATTACCTCCAATTACAATAATCATAGGACGCATGAAGAAATAATTAGCATCCACATCTGAAATGGAGCAAGTGGCCAAGAAAGGAAAAGACAGCTTCCTGCCAACCCACACTGCACCTCTCCTTCGGTGGCCCACGGCCTCTGCTGCTGACCGCAAAGCAATTCTTTCTCCATCCTCCCTTGACCACACATGTGCACAGTTCAGTATCTCTATGTTAAGAAAATGCTCTGAATCCAGGGCTCCTGGGTGGCTCAGTCAGTTAAGCATCCGACTCTTGGTTTCAGCCCAGGTCATCATTCATAGTTTCATGAGTTCAAGCCCCACATCAGGCTCCATGCTGGAGCCTGCTTGGGATTCTCTTTCTCTTCCTCCCCCTCTGCCCCTCCCCTACTCATGTCTCTGTGTCTCTCAAAAGAAATAAATAAAACTTAATTTAAAAAAGAAGAAAAAAGGGGTATGAATTAAAAGATGAATGAAAAGACAGAGGGAAATACAGTTGGCTCTTTAACAACATGGGACTTGGGGTGCTGACTCCTCCCAGGCAGTCAAAACTCATGTAACTTTTGACTTCTCAACAACTTAACTAAAAGCCTTGCTAGTAACGTAAACAAGTTGAGTAACAGATATTGTGTGTATTACATGTATTATATACTATATTCCCATAACAGAGTAGGCTAGAGAAAACTGTTAATAAGGAGCTCATAAGAGAAAATACATATACAGCACTGAACTATGTTCATCGAAAACTCTGCATATAAGTAACCCCACACAGTTCAAACCCAAGTGGTTCAAGGGCCAAATCTACTTTGCAGAGAAAGGTGAGTGACATTTCTACAAAGAATTTCAACAAAACAAAACGATGATGACACTAGTAGAAAAGAGCAAAGAACAAGTCAATAAATAAACACAAATGGCCAATAAACCTTTCCAATATTTTTTTCAATATATTTCCAAAAAACACCATCTTTTATCAAACATTTGGCAAAGACTGAAATATTTCTGGGGCATTTGGGGGCTGTGAAAGAAAATGGACACAATCTTCCTGGAAGGCAGTTTGTCAGACATCCATGATCCTATGTCAATAATAAGGCATGTGCAAAGAGTTGATTTGTGTACAAAAATGTTAACCACAGCACAAGTTAGCATTGGAAATATCCAGCTCACGAAAACGCTGTCTCACAAGCGTGTTCTTCTCTAGCGAGGAGGATTAGGCAGCCAAGGGAATATGCTCTCAATTGCCTTTTACATTTTATGGACATGAGACAATACAGTTTAAGATTACTTAATGTTAATTTAAAATAACAATTTAAGACTCAGTTTAAAAAAGAAAAACATGGAATTATATAGACAGGACTTAAATTTTTTTAAACACACACAAATTACAAACATGAAATAAACTGAAGTATAATAATGATTAGTGGCAGCATTATAAACTTATTTTTCTTCTTTATATTGTTACTATTTTCCAAACTGTCTCTATGAAAAAAATATCATTTTTAACAAAAAATGAGCTTAAGGGAGAAGAAACTATACAATAAATAGAGTAAAAAATAAATTAACTGTAAAGAAGTGTTTCTACTAAAATCTTCCTGTAAGACTTGAATTCAAAATATATGCCCAAGTTCATTTAAAAGGTTATTTGCATAAGGAATTTCTGCTAAAGAGGTTTTAGGGTAAAAAGTAAGCTACATAATGCTATAATTTATGAGACTTACTCTCAAAGAAAGAAGTTTCTGACAGGTCCCATATCCATTCTAGGTACTGGGGATGCAGAATGATCAAGTTTAACTAAAAACAATTAATTTAATTATAAATTAAGTTCCTGTATGGCAAGAACCTTCATTGGACTAATAAAGGAACATCCTCCTACCTAACTGGGGAAAGGACATAACCCCTTTAAAAAGTTTAAGGAGAGAAAAAAATAACACAATAATCTAGCAGTTATTTCCAAAATAAATTAGGTCATTGTCTAAAAATGGCAAATGAGATTTTAACTGAGCAACATTTACCAGTGATTTCTTTTTTTTTTTTAATAAAATCACCCACAGTAATCAAGTTCAAATATTTAGTCTCAATTTGAGGCTAAATATTCAGTGAAAATGTATTCAATTAACAGGAAATCTAGAAAGAACATAGAATTTTTTTTAAGTAACTCTAAAACTAATTTATTACATTTCAATTTGCCTTGTTCACTTTTGGGTCTCCATTTCAATACCTTTAATCGTTTTAAAAGTAAAAAAAAAGTGGATTTTGACATTTTACCATGGACTGGGGGAAATTTTCCTGTGATATTTTCTTTGATGCATTCTCATTATGGCAACAAGAATAATCATCCCAAAAGTCACTTTTTCAATGAAGCCTTTCCCATCTTCTAAGCTCCCCGTTTCCTGTGCAGCAATTGTCTTGCTCCAGCACACGGCTCTCGATTTCAGCTCAGGTCATGGTCCCAAGGGTTTGGGCTCTGTGATGAGTGTGAAATCTGCTTAAGATTCATTCAATCTCTCTTTCCCTCTTTCTCGCTCTGACCCTCTCCCTCAGCTCACACACACTCTCTCTCTAAAATACAATTTTTTTTAATGAATCACATATTCCTATTCCAGATGGGTGCCGCTGTGGGGCCATGGGAAGAAGACTGAATGGGGACCTCACGTCCCCACGTCTGCTGGTTACTTACCACGTCAGGCCTAACCATATTTCCCTATTTCTAAATGTCAGCACTATTACCTATTTCATGGGATTAATTTTTTAGGACAGAATTAATTTTTTTTTGAGAAAGGAAAAAATAAAAACTGCAAACTATGGAGAAAGGTTCTATTCTTATCTTGATAAGTGAAGACTACAGTGCTTCAGCCTCAGGGGCCCTGGGACAGAAAACATACACCAAATCCAAATTTTCACAGATAAACGGCAGAGCAAGACAAAGACCTGAATATGGGACCAGAAGTATTCATAATACAATCAAGGAAAAGATCTCCATCGTTACTGACAGTAAACATTAAAAGGGGGGGCCAGAGCAACATTGTTACTTAAGAATCTGTGCTACCAGCACATCCTCCTATTAATGTAACCAGCTGAGACTGTATAAAATGTATCTGACATGCCAAGCCTCTCTTACAAGGCTGCATTTTCCTAAGATGACACTATCATGAACTGATGTTCCTTCACCTAATTACTGTCCCCCCAAAAGCAGATGAATGTTAACTAGACCAGAACAGAAATCACTGCTTGACAGACACTTAAGTACCCAATAAAAACGCAATTCCATACCCAGGTCAATCTGTTTCCCTCCTAAAAGGGCTCTTGGCAGCCAATTTCCTCCTCAGAGGCACATGAGGAAAGCACCAACGTTGCTTAGATTTCAACACCTGACGGGCATCTTCCTGATGTTTTCCTATAGCCATGGTGACCGCCAGGGTACCACCTGCTCCAAAAGCCTCTAGGCAAACACCATCTCTGCCACCATCATCAGTGGGATGCTCTGGGATCATAACCAAGGCGTGGCTGTGCCTGAAGAGAACCCTGGCTCCGGCCCACGTCCTGGCTGATGTCCTTGAATAAGCCACTCAGATAATGGAAAGACCCTAGAACTCCAAGGCACCGCCAACAGTACTGCTGCGCCTCTGGCTGTCAAAATTCGGTGCAGAGAAGTGGGCTTCAAGGATGACAATTTGAGAAACAAACACTTTTTCCCTTCTGCTAGGTATGTATACTGATTTCTGTCCTTAAATCAAAGTAGCTATACAGCATCTTTGCTCCCATAGCATTGCCTTCACTGAGCTGTTTTCAGGTTATTCTTTCAATTTGGAGGTCAGGTTAAAGAAACAAAAAGAAAGGATGACACCAAAACTGTTCATGAGCAGAACATCCCCCAACACGTCACTCAACCTGCTGACATAGAGCCTTCAGTGGAAACCTAGGAATAGCAAACAGAAATACTATTTCCCTCTTCCCATAATTGCCAGGTAGCTTAAAACCGGTATCTAATGGCATATAACTTTCTTTTTAACTCTTGTTTAGTACTTCTCTTTTCTCCTTTTATGCCTCACTTCAAGTAAATTAAACTGAGTTTATTCTTTCTTCTATACATTTGTTTCTTTTTTCTTTTGCCAATCAAAAATGTTTACTGATTCCCTAACATTCACCCACAGTAAAAAACTGAGGGAAAAGGTGGGAGGGGGTGTTACAGAGAGACAAAATCAAAAGGCTACCCTCAAGGAGCTCTGGAAAAAGGAAAAAGATTAGTACACCTGACTGAAGAAGGTCTGGGTTCAAATCCCAGCTCCACCGCTCATTTACCACGAATCCCTAGATGAGCTACATAGGTACTCAAGTAGGTTTTCTAAATCCTGATCTCCAAGATTTGTGAGTATATGGCATTTCCTCGCCAAGCTGTTAAGATTCACAGCCAGTAGAACAGGTACAACCAAGTTGTAGTGTGTAAAGCATTATATCTGAGTAAGCTCTTTATGTCATTAATATAGAAGTTCAAGGTTAAAGGCTTGCAAAGTAAAATTCCTGCAATGCGGTTTCCTCCAGCAGGGAACGAATGGGTAGAAAGTGGACTTAAGTGATTGCTAATGCAGTAATGACTGACATGTGACAGCGACAATAAGACACACAGATGCAATTTGACATTAATGGAGAGATTTGCCTGTGGTCATGTACAGGGCGGGGGGCGGGGGGGACGCTCCGCCTCTTGCCTTTAACTTGGGTATGAAATCAAACGTCAGCCAAGATTAATTAGGAGCCTGGAGCTTCATTCTCCGCTGTTGATAGGAAAAGTACATTTCCATAATGTGAAGAAACCTCTACGTGGGACGCAGACCTGGCTGACATTGAGGGAAGGGCTGTTTCACTGTGAATGCTGCCTGTGTGGTGCCTGTCAGGGCAATTACTTTCCGCTCAAGTGGCTTGCTGTGTAACATTTTATTATCTTAACAAAAAAACTCTGGAAGCAATAATTATTTATTATGTTAATTCCGTAGCTTTCTTCCAGAAATTTCTGTAAGACCATTAAAAACTAGCTGTGCCCTTGAAATAAACCATGAGTTTATTAATACTCAACCAATTAAGGAGAGAAAAGCAAAGTAACAGAACACTCTACACCAGCAATTATTAACTAAGCAGTCAGTTTGCACTTTCCTTGCCACAGATTTTATTCCAGGAAGCATCCTATATACTTAACTGGCTGAAAAATCATGTGAAATGTGTTTACATCATTACAAGCACCTAGAAAACCAGAACGGAGCAGAAGGAACCTGCTGCATTTGTCTAGAAAATGGTCGAGTCCAGGTGATGACAGAAGCCGTATTCCTCTTTAACCTCTCACAATTATGGAGAGCCACCTGTAGAAGGCTCGGAAGCAAAGGGCAATTTTATCTCATTTCAATTCCCTTTGCCCCAAGTGTGTACATGCATGTGTGCACACACATTTTACCACCTTTTACTTATTAATTAGGCCCCTGTTTTTATAACACGTACTCCAATCTTTAGACTTCCTCATTCGAGGCCCCTGATGACTGTAAAGGTCAGGCCAATTCGCTAATAGCCCCAGAGCAAGGGATCCTAAAGACAGAGCCACGCCAATGCCTCTGAGCCAGTGAAGGCAGCTGTGAGCCAGGAACGAGGTGTGGGGCTCCCCACTTCAGGAGGGAGCGGCCTGCCCACTCGGGAGCAGGAAACGTCCAGAACAGGTGGGACACTACAGCAGGAGAGGAGCCAGGCCATGAGGCTCTTCTGTGCCTGTGGCAATAAGGGGCAGGCCAGCCACACCGCATACTAGGCAGCAGAAACAGCAGACGCTGCTTAGAAGAGGACACAAAAGTTGGGGGACAGCCTTGAGACATCTCCAGAGACGGCCCGATGCGGCATGTGAAATCCATTATGAGGTGGAAGCAATCTCACCTACTCCGCTGTCTCCTGACTCTTCTAGCTTACTGACCCTTCATCCCATGTTGCTTGCATAATACAATTGCATGAAACTTCAAAAAATTAATCATAGCCTTTATTTTTCTATTTTCATGTGCCCCTTAAGACCCACAGAACTGTATAATCTAAAATAACAATGACAACAAAAAAGACACCCTTAGTGAGGTATAGTAGAACTATTAAGAAAGTAAAAATTCTAACTGCTTCAGGGCTTGAATAGTTTTTTTTATCCTTAATGGTCTATCAGTATTTCTTACTACAAAAGTGCTTACATACACAATACAAGGAACCAGTATAATTTTTTTAATGTTTATTTTTGAGAGAGAGACAGAGTGTGAGCGGAGGAGGGACAGAGAAAGGGAGACACAGAATCTGAAGCAGGTTTCAGGCTCTGAATTGTCAGAACAGATCCCAATGCAGGGCTCAAACTCACGAACCATGAGATCACGACCTACGCCAAAGCCAGACACTTCAACGACGGAACCACCCAGGTACCCCAGGAATCAGTACCTTTAAATCAAACAACAGGCTGCTAAAATTCTTTACTTCCAGTTCCACTAAGGTTGCGATCATGTTAAGTAATAAACTTTAAACATTTGGGGGAAATAAACACCTGGAAGTATGTATAATCAATGAGACTCACGGAGCCCTCAGAGGTCAGTATTAATGCTTCCTCATCCACTCTGCATCCCCACCGCTGGAAGGTACAGTTAGCATGGGGGGGGGGTGAATTCATCCACCCGACTTGCAGAAGAAAACAGCTGCCAGCCATGGTTTTTAAAAATCAGCATGTTCAGGATATTATCTTTAGGTTTCAAAAGACACATGGTCCAATTATATTTTCTGACATTGTTTCTCTAAGCACAAATACCTGTGGCCTGGTGTCTAAATATAAACACAGGCCACCAGAATTAAAATCTAGGTCCCTTAAGATTTTTGTTAATTCTTGCTCATTTCTTTGCCCCCAAATACAGTAAATCCTAACAGAACTAAATAAAAACAAGTTGGCTCTCCCTTTCTCAGTGTCTATTTCTCTCTCTCTGTTTTAATGGTGTTTAAACATACAGCAAGAAAGCCGTTTTTGTGCTTTAGAATACTTCTGAACTTTTAGCAGTGGGTGTTCAATCTGTGCTGTTTTATTTTTTAGGGGGGTGCTCAATTAGAGCAGAGATACACTGGTTAGCCTCCCACAGCCCTCCCTCCTTGCCTCCTTCCCTCGACCACTGGCACACTGCTTCCCTAAGCTCTCTGATCTAATTCTGCACAAATGCTTAATAAGGTTGTAGAGATTTAATACAATTAGGAGTGTTGCTCACAAATTAACCAATCCATTAACACTCCAGCAAAGAAACAATTCCAGAGGAAAAGCCAGCCAAATGAGGATTAGCAGACAACTGGCTAAGGGTACAATCTGTTTTTAAAAAATCACACTGTGGCACAAGTGTTTTCACATCTACATTTGTATGTTTTGTGTTTTATACCTTTCAGAGCAAAGACAAATGGGGGACAAATTGTGCCACCTAAGAATTTTCCTCCTTTCCTGATCAGTTTCTAGAAGGGGGGATGATCATCACTCTCACAAAATCATCACAGTGCTTTACGGAGTCAAATACCCATGGATTCAGCTCTTACATAACAACTATTTTAGGTCACTTTCTCTTATCCTAAGATGGGATATATGAACACATAGAGGGAAATCTGGCAAATGCAGAAAAGTTAACATAAAGCAAAACTATCAATAAATCTGCTTTTCCAAAAATAACTACTATTAATATTTGGAATTGTATTTTATACATTTCCATAGATTTTTTAATAAATTGTTTAAAAATTATTAACTAAATTGGCATTCCCCTATACACTTGATTTTGTCACTCATTTTTATCCCACATAACCAAATTGTGATCATCTGACATCCTTAAATATTCCCTGTCACTATTCTTGGTGTCTATATGGCACTTTGTTACATGAATACACCATGACTTAATCCACTCTCTACTTTTGGATAGTCAGGTTTTTCCCACTTTTCACTACTGCAGAAAATGTCTTAATGAATATGCTTGCAGGGGATTTTCTGCATGTCCACTTTTGTTTCCTCAGTATGGGTTTATCCTATTTTTAAAAGGCCCCATCTTTTCTGTGTCCCAAGGCGTCATTTTCCACACTCCAGGTGTGTACACCCTACTTATGATGATCCATCACTCTAGACACAACCACAGTCCAATGGGCTGGACTTGAATGACCCACCACCTTGCCATCATTTTCAGTCCCACTCAAGGCACATTTTAAATATCCTTAGGTATGACAATTGCTCAAATGCTCGCAAGGTGCAAGTGTTGTATTGTCTGAAAAGAAATTTAAAGAAGTGTCATTGAATATTAGTAAAGGGATAATAATGTGCTTCATCATCTTCCTAAGTAGTAGATTACAAAAGATTGCCTCGCTTTTGAACTCACGGGGGAACCTGAGCACTGCCTTTCTCTGGAGCCTGCGGAAACCATTTAACTTGCGCTACAAGATCCGTGTAATAAGATAATTGTCACCCACTTCCCATTAAAGAAACCCTCAGAAAGACCACACTGAGTGTACAGAAAATAAAGTGCCTCGGAGACCATTTTAAGTATCTCTACAGCTCTCTGTGCTGCTTGTTCCCTCAGATTCTGCTTCCTGGAACAAGGTAAGAATTCAGCTGGAAAGTACCTATTGTCTGGAAGATTCAGTTCCATAATGCGAAACAAATTTTCTTTTTTTTTTTCTTTTCTTTTTTTTTTTGCAAGATTCTTTCGGGTCACATTGATTCCTTTAGTGCAAATGAGGAGTTTTCCACTGCTTGGTTTTCATATCATTATTTTTTAAAATTCTTTATTATTTTTTGAGAGCATGAGAGAGAGAGTGTGAGCAGGGAAGGGGCAGAATGAGAAAGAGACACAGAATCCAAAGCAGGCTCCAGGCTCCAAACTAGCTATCAGCACAGAGCCAGATGTGGGGCTCGAACCCACCGACTATGAAATCATGACCTGAGCTGAAGTGGGACACTTAACCGACTGAGCCACCCAGGTGCCCCAGTTTTCATATCATTAATGACTCCTAACATCTAAATTATTTTTAAGTCCTAATGATCTGTTACGACTTCAGAAGGGGTAGTTGAGGCAGAGAGATCTAAGATACTTGTCAAAGCCACAGACTGAGTCAAAACCAGAATTGAATTATTATAAACCAGAGTTTACCAGCTTGTTTTCTGTCTTTTCATGTTGGGGGAGAGAGGAGAGTTAAACGGGCTGAGCACAGAGGCTTTTTAGGGCAGTGAAAATACTCTGCATGACACTCTAATGGTGGATAGATGTCATTATGCATTTGTCCAACCCATAGAATGTACAACACTAAGAGGGAACCCTAATGTACACTATGGACCTTGAGTGATAATAATTTGTCAGTACAGGTTCATCGATTGTAACAAATGTACCAAATGGTGGGGGATGCAGATAATGAGAGAGGCAATGCATGTGCGGGGGCAGGGGCGTCTGGGAAATCTCTGGTACCTTCCTCTTAGTAATTTTGCTGGGAACCTAAAACTGCCCTAAAAAAATAACTTTTTTTTTTTAAGTAGGTCTCTATTTGGAAAGAAAAAGGCGATAGACCCCAGGCCATAGAGGCCAGCTCTATCAGTTCTACGGTCAGTGTAAAAGTCCCAACAGAACCACAGAGCAGCCACAGGAAAATTAAGGGACACACAGTGCTGGCAGGGAAAAGGGCACCAATTTCCATCCTAGCTTTAGATAGGTTCTCTCTTCCTGCCTGCCCTTTCCCAACAGACCTCACACCGCACAGAAGGAAGGCGCGCCCCTTGAGTGTAAAAGTGTCCATGGCATCAGAAACGGAATGTGACCCATTGCTCTTGAGGAAGCATTCTTTAATGAATAACCACACACTAGACACTCAATGTGGGGCTTCGTGTCTTTCCCTGTCATATCCATATTTCATTTAAGGGTTAAACAATGTACTAGAGATAGAATATTTTAGTCTTCGTGGAATGTTATAAAATCATATATATTACACGAGTTAACAATCACACATCTTCCTTCTCTTGACCAGAAAGAACTCATTTCACAGCTGAAGAATTGGCGAAATTATAAAAAGGATGACACCGGTAACTATTAAATGCCCCAAAATTACTTTTAAATGTACCTAAATATAATAATTCTTTTATAGCATATACACTCACACTCAAACATGACATTAACTAGAAATAAAAGAAGCTTCCAACAACTGAAAATATGGATGTCTGACACGGAGTCTTTTAAAAAGAACTGCACTGCTTTCCAAAATTTTCAAATTCCACAGGATAAATTCATAATAAAAATATGTGAGGTTTACTGTAGATTCAGTGTGCACTTGACAGTAGTATAATTAAAATCCACTTTATCAAACATTCATTTATGGGGTAATGTATCCAATGAAAATCAACCTTCATCTTATAAAATATTTAATATTTTCTACCTCATGCTAACCAAAATGTGCTATGTCAATCTGCTGCTAGACCCATTTATTTTGAGTAGCAAATATCTTTCTTTTATTAAAGACATAGGAAAGTTGTACTCCACACTCTTTAGAAACTGATAGTTATTTCTGAAAGCATGTCTGTGATTCTTATTATTCCCAGAAGTCAAACACAAAGTTCAGTACAGACCTTCACACATATTTACCGGAAACACGGCAGGTGTCTTCATTATAATCCTCATTCTATAATATCTTATAACTTCAGGTGCCCATAACATTACATTCCTATAAGTAAATGTGAAACAGAATAGATTTACCATTGTTTAAGCAACATACTTAAGCCCCACTGAATCTGCATCATTTTAAACTTGACTAACCTGCTTTTAATAGTCTGTCATACCATTTCTTTTTACTGTTTTCCTCAAAATGCAAATTACCACTTATTTGAAATTAAAAACTAAGTTAGACCTTTTCTCATAGAAAGTAAAGTTGATGTGACTGACAGCTTTGATGAGGGGTCCTGTGCAAACCTAATCATGTAATAGATATTTTTTGCTTAGTGAGTAGCCTAAATTTTCACCCCTAAGGTTTGACAAAAATGTGTGTGTGTGTGTGTGTGTGTGTGTACACACACACATACATATACATGTATATTTATATGCATATGTGTATATGTATATAAGATATATAAATGCATATATACATATAATTAAAGCCTATATTGACTAAAGTATATTAAAATTAATATCAATTTTTATTTTCACAACAATTTCTGGATATTTCTCTATTTCTGGGTTAAACAAGGTAGCTTTAAAAATAACAGGTGTAATTAACACGCACTGATAAATCTTGGTTTACACAGTCTCTTGGATTACTCCCCAGCAAACGAGAAGGTGCATGACTGGAGAAAAATCCTTTACAGAATAGTTGGCTTCCAATTTTTTGCTCTGAATATGGTCAAGAATGAAACTAATCAAATTGGTCATTAAAATTATTTCTAATGCTAGAACTCAATGTGAATCTTGGCATGTAACTTAAAAAGAATTCAAAGTGGCACTGGTATAGCAATTCTCTAGTCCTTTCTACCTATTTATATGAAAGAATTCTCAACACAGATTTATAAAAATGAAAACTGAAAATAGAATTTGGGTTTAACACCAATTAATGGCAAGTAATATCTATCCACAGCTATATTAACTAATCTTTTAAAACCCAGCTGATACCTAAAATACTATTCCAATAAATTTCAACTATGATTCAATTGTATCCAAATAATTTGAGAGTGATAATTCAACTAGATAAAACTTAGCACTTACTGCTTTATGGACCCATAAAATTAAGGACAGAATTAAAATCTCAATTTATACACGTTTTTGTTGCAGAGAAGTTTCGTAAGTACTCACTAAAAGACTCTCAAGCTTAAACATGTTGTAACAGGATAAGATTCTATGGGGAAATAAAATGTAAATAGCAGTTAAAGAAGAAAAATTAAGCATGTAAAATTTCTTTCAATTAAATACAAGCTTGTTCGTGTATTTTTAAATGGACAATGGAGAGAATCAAATCTCTTTGGTATTCTGATGTTGTTTCTGAGGGATGCCTTTAAAAGACTGTTGTTTTATATTAAAATGTCAATATTTACTGTAGAGCCTAAATTCCCTCCTTGATTGTATAAATTTATGATGCAAAATTTCAGATGTGAACTTATCAATCTTCAAGGAATTGTCCAATTTATTTAAATTCCTTGCCTGGAGAAACAAGCCTAAGTCAGAAGACTATCCAGGCTCAGTGGCCCACAGATCTTGGAACTTACCAGCATCAGCTCCTGGCTCAAGAAAACCATTTCTCTAGACCAAGATCTCATTGAACAGAACCTATCGCTTCTTTTGTTCCTGACTCTAACAGTTCTGTTGGCTATGTTTTAACATAGTCTCCAGAATGAGTAAACCTATCTGTTTACTCTGTTTTGAGTCATCCTCCAAAATAACAAGACCAGCCTAAGTATCCCAAGAGTTGGGCATTCTCCTCTGTCGGTTCACTCTGTTATTCAGGGCCCAATGCCCCATTCATTTGGAGCATCTATATTCAGAACCTGGGACTTGAAAAGAAGCATTTCAAGTTCATGGTGTGTGCAGACTGCTTCTAACTGGGCCTGATACAAAGAACTGCCAGTCACTGTTGCTTAATGGCTTCAGGTTTAGGCTCCCAGCAAATTGCCCTTGCAATTTGTCTGAGTTTGGGCACTTTGCTCAGCCTCTGAGTTTATTTCCTGGCTTGTAAAATGGGGAGTGATTTATGTGGCTATCAGTATGAAATTAGGTAATAGGAAAGTACATAAAATAATGCCTAGACATTTAAAGTAGTCAATAAGCATTATGTTTCGTTCTATTATAATACTACTACCCTTAAGTACTGTTGTGCCGATTAGAAATAAAGTAGCTAGAGCACAAACCAATGCCTGACACAGACATGGTAGTGGTTACACTTTCACTTACCATTTCTCTCTATTTCAGTCAATATCCACCATCCTGTCCACACCCTTCAGAGGAGAAATAGGCTGTCAAGTACCTGTCCTCTGAGTATTCCAATACAGTAAGAATGGAGATGGTCCAGTGGGATACAGATACCAATTTGGTTCACCACTGTCTTTTAAAACCCATCTACTACACGAGATGAATATGGAGGATGGGAAATAAGAAAAAGAGAAAGCCTAGGGCCATGATACCAGGCATGGGAATAAAAGAAGCAAATTTTGGATTCCTGAATCGCCCCTAACACCCCCCACACTTTTCCAACTTCTGACCAAATTCCCATCCTACACAAACTCATCCTTAAATGCAGCAGCAAATAAGATCTACTGCATGGAGACTGAAGGGAAAGATGGCAACTCATCAACAACATGATCTTCTAATTCAAAGAAAAAAAAAAAACCTATGAAATCTGTTCCTCTTTCCAATTTCCCAGGCCTCTCCCCTTCTGCATCTACTCAAGTAGCTGACCACTACCTCAAAAACTCACTTGCATATGATAATTACACTTATTATGGTCATTGCTGAATAATGTACATAAATAAATGCCAAATCACTATGTATCGTATACCTGAAACTACTGAAAATACTGTATGTCAATTACACTTCAATTATTAAAAAAAAAACCTCACTTGCTTAGGAGGTATCTCATTTTAAGAGGAAAAAAAATTTCAAAACCTTTAAAGACAATATGTACAGGTCTACCCTCTCCCTTCTCTCTGAGCAGTACCCTGAATAGTGCCCGCAGGCCTCAAGGGCAGTGCCTGATTTCCACTCACAACTCACAACCCTGGACCCTGGGAGCCAACAACTGGAAAAACCCCGCTCCAGGTCCTTCCCTCCTGCACACTCAGCCATGAGCTCCTTCACCAGGCCTGCCTTCAGTGTGCCTGAGTGCCTCTCAGGTTCTTCTGTAAGCTCCTGTGGGCCAGCCCTCATGCTGGACACACTCATATCCTCAGTCTCCAGCACGTCCCAACCCCCAAGGCCGCAGCACAGAGCTCACCTGCGTGTCCTCTGCCACAGAAGGCACAGCCACTTGTTAAGGTAGAAGACGTCACCCTGCCTCATTTTCACTCTCAGCCCTGGGTAATTATCTATATATAGTATTTATTCCTTGGGAAAGAATGCACCCTGCAAATACCTCCGGTCTTTGAGTGTTTTTCATCCTTGTGCTCGATTTTAATCTATAGAACTGAAGCATGAAAGAATAACCTTGGGTCCAGCACAGGAGAAACAATATGCATTCTAAAAGCATCCCAAGAGGAAAAAAAATGCCAACTTAATAGCAATTTCCCATAAAAAGAGACAGAGGACTGTCACCTGGTGGCTGGTGGTTCTTCTGTCTCACTAAAAGCAGGCCCAACAGGAGGGCCACAGGGGCAGGGTGAGGAACAAAGGTTAGCTCCATAACAGCATACCCAACCCTAGCGGAAACTCAGAAACAAAGCTGGCCAAGAGTGGGGCTGGCAAAGGCAGCTCGCGGTAGCCAGGACACTACAGGTGACAAAGCAGGTTTTTAAATTATTTCATTGGAGCCTCACAATATCTGTAAGCACTTAAAGCAGTTATTTTAACAACTATTTGAGGGGCACCTGGGTGGCTCAGTTGGTTAAGCGGCCAGCTTCATGATGTACAGTCATGATCTCATAGTTCGTGAGTTTGAGTCCCACATCAGGCTCTGTGCTGACAGCTCAGAGCCTGGAGCCTACTTCAGATTCTGTGTCTCCTTCTCTCTCTGCCCCTCCCCTGCTCATGCTCCTTCTCTCTGTCTCTCAAAAATAAACATTAAAAAAATTAATATCCATTTAATTCTACTGTGACTTGAGTCACAATTCAGAAACTCGACCCAAACCACACACCACATGAGAGCAGAAGCAAATATCACAGCCCCGAGGTCTGTTCCCAGGATCTCCCTCACCCTTAACAATGAACACACCACCAAGTTTAATCTCCAGCTGCTCAGAAACCTTCCCCAAATAAGAATAAAATGAAGTAAATATGCATCTGTTGACAGTCATCATCATTTCACAAATGATTTTGATGAAAAATCTAAATCCAGAATTGTTTAATTTTTTAAATATTTTTTAATGTTTATTTATTTTTGAGAGAGAAAAAGGGAGGGAGCATGAGGTGGGGGAAAGACAGAGAGAGAGAGAGGGAGGGAGAGAGAGAGAGAGAGTAAGGAAAACACATAATCTGAAGCAGCCTCCAGGCTCCAAGCTGTAAGCAAAGAGCTAGATGCAGGCAGGGCTAGGGCTCAAACTCATGAACCGTGATATCGTGATCTGAGCCCAAGTCGGATGCTTAACCAACTGAGCCACCCAGGCGCCCCAGAATTTTTTTTAAATCACTGTGAAAGATGCTGATATTCTCTTAATATTTATGCTCTCTATTTTGGTGTAATTATCTCTAACAATGTTGCAAAAAAAAAAAGTGATTAAAGCAAAGCACAAAATCATTGTAAACTATTACATACCAAGGAGATCTTTCTCATGGTGACTACAGGAAGACCCAACTCACTAGATTATTTTAAATCTTTCATATATTGGGGTACCTGGGTGACTCAGTCAATTAAGCATCTGACTTCAGCTCACATCATGGTTTCATGGTTCCTGAGTTGGAGCCCCATATCAGGCTCTGTGCTGATAGTACAGAGCCTGCTTGAGATCCCCTCTCTCTCCCTCCCCGTCTCCCACCCCACCAAGGAAAAAAATTCCTTCAAATATGGATCTACTTGCTTCCTTTGTCTTTTGTCCAACCTCAAAAGAAAACACAATCTGCTCCACAGAGGTAATTAACATCAATCTCCAAAAGCCCGCCCACCTCGACCTGTAGGGAAAGATCTAAAAATAAATTGTCACTGACCTCAGTGGCACTCTGGCCCTGAGACCGCTAACACACACAGTAAGAGATTTATGAAGGATTTAATACGTCTCCCCACAATCAGATATCCAGATGTTAAACACAAAAAATTACAAAAACAGAGTTCAGAGGATTCGAAATCCCAGAGAAGACAACATTCTGCCCTCCTCTGCTGGTGAGAACTATGGACAGTGTCTCTAATCAATTAATTTTATTCAAGTTACTTAGCAGCACTTTTCCTTCTAATTTACTATTTCAGAAACCTGTAAAATAGTAATAGCCACAGTGCACGGTGAGCTAAGCCAACTTCACAGTTGTTTTTAACATCAAAATGAGAAACTGTACCAAATAGGTTAAGCACACTTGGAAATTATGACACGTGTTTTGGGGCCAACAGGCCCAGGGGAGAACAGCCAGGCTTTGGTCTTAAGAGGCACTGGAGGAATGGGGGACTCTGGGGTCCACAAAGTACCATATCTACGGTCTGGGCAACATCTTAACACATGTTGGGGCCTCAGTTCCATAAACCATACATGACATCACCTTCCAGGACTGCTTTGGTAGTAAATAACATGTAAAGGACACACACATGGGTGGCATGCGATGTTCCTATTTTCTTTGCCCTTGCCCTTGGGAAGCCAGAGTGAAATAGCAGGTTGATGAGCTGGATTACAAATGGAAGAAAACCTGGAGCTGGGGGAACCACACCCTTTGGGATTTGCAGACAGAAAGGAAACACACAAGGCAATGACTCAAGGTTATTCTGTGGTCATAGGGCTCTAAGAACAATGACAACAGCTCTTACAGCCCGGGCACTGTTTCCCTATGTTTCCCAAATGATGACCAAGGAGGCAGACATCATCCCCTCTTTACATATAAAGAAACCGGCTAGAGAGGCAATGTGACTTTCACAACTGATAAATGACACAGCCAGAACTCAGGCTTAATAGGTCTATAATCACCTTTAGAAGACCCTGAGGTACAAGAGTTTGTAAAAGTTTCTTTTTATACAACCCATTATCATACTGGATCTTGGAGGCAAACCTATGAATCAGAATGGCACTGAATGACCCTAATTACAGACAAGGAACTGAGTTCACTGGGGTTAAACAGCTTCCCTTTCAGGTGACAGTGTCAGAGTAGACCCTGCAATACAGATCTTTCAATCTTAAATTCCTTTTTCTCATGCTGCCAGTGATTTCTGCAAAGCAGAGGCATCTCACAGCACAGGTACTGGGGCCAGGCAGACCCTACCTATATGGGGCCTAATTCTCCACCTCTCCTTGTATCCACACTATTAACAACATGGTCCTACAGCCCCATACACCAAGGGGTGAGGTCTGTTTCCCTACTCTTGTTCTAGGGTGGCCTTGTGGACTGGCTTTGACCAGAGTAGCAAGGTGAAACTGACTTTGACCAGAATATCAAGGTGAAACCCTTCCCAAGCATAAGCCAAAAAGGCCTTGGCACATTTCCACTCTCTTTGGAAACTGCCTGCTGGAAAATAAAGGAGAAAGCAGTTCCTCTAGCCTAGGTTATCCTATAGCAGCCTACAGTCAACCAATCCCAAAATATCAAGAGAACCAAGCCAAGGTCAGCTAAGTAAAGACATTTACATTAAGTATACCAATTCAAGTTTAGATCACCAGACTTCCCTTCACAAAACATGAAAAACTGGGGGAAAAAAAAACCAGAAAATATGTTGCTTTAAGCCACCAAGTTTGGGAGAGCTTTGTTACACAGCAATAGCTAACCATTATACCTTGCTTCTCAACTCGGGGAATCCTTTGTTTTAATCTTCTCAATAAAACTTTGTTTAGCCAAAAGATTTTTATGCTTTTCCACCTACATACAATTTTGTTTCATGGAAACATTCTGATGCTTTAAAAAAAATAAGTTGGAGAAGTACTACACTGGGCTATAATAACCTCCCTACCACCTTCCTAGTCCTGTGTTCTTCATTTAGTGAGCTCTGAATGTGTTATTTGGTGTCACTAGGAAGTAAGAGAAATGCACACACACAAAAGTTGCATTTGAACTGACTCAGATATTAAGATCTGGAACTCATTTACTTTGTCACCACCACTTAGTTCCAAAGATTTAGTGCATTTATAATGACACATAAAATGCAGCAAGATATATTAGAATGAGGTGAGAAAAGAGAACAGGAGGCTAAGTATCAGGTCAGAAAAAGAGATCAGAAGCAAAGTTCTATTGCACAGAACATCACTCTGGGCATTTTCTGGCTTTTTGCCCACCCAGCATCCACTCTCTTCAACTGGTCATAGAACCCATTTTTCCGTGGAAAAACTTCCATTTCCTCACTCTTGGTCCAGGTGGTCCATGTGGGCTGGCCATAGGCCTGATCCAGTAAGCAGGTCAAGAAGAGCATGAGGTTAAATTGGAAACAGGTGACATGAGCTGCCTCAGTGAATCCACAAGCTGAAGTGGTCTGTACTTTTGGGGAACAGAATCTCTCCCCCCTCTAGGCTCAGAGCTGGAGGATTCAGCCTATAACTCCCTAGAAATGCCACATAAAAAAGGAAAGCTGTTTACAGAAGAGGGCTCAGAACCCCGATGGCTGTGTTGAGCCCCTGGGATCAGCTATGCCTACCTAGAGCATCTCTGTCACAAGAGACAACAAATTCCGTTTGTTGAAGGCCAGCTCTGACTAAGGTTTTCCTGTTTAAAAACGTTCCTACTATCACAGAACACACATTTGAATCTGGCTTTCTAACGGCCAACATAAAGAAAACTTGATGGGTTACACAATTCACTATATCCACAAGAAGAAACTAAGTGCACAGAAGAATCACACCTTTTCCTGGAATTGAGACCCAGAAGGAAATCTCCCCAGAAGGCCATTATAAAGATCCCATACTGCATCCTGAAACATTACTCAACATCTTTCTAAGACACAACACTCCATTGGAAACAGGTTTGCAGAGAGCACATCTCACAATAGACGGATGGCATCAAATCTCAGTATAAATCAGGAAAAGGCCTCTCTCTACCTGTGTGGATGGGGTGGGAAGATGTACAGTGCACACACCCTATGCTCAGATGACCCGGCTTTGTTAGAAATGGAGGCAGCATTGCCTCCCAAAGCTTCCATCATTTCTCTCAGCCAAACTTTTATTAGTGAATATGCACCAATGGGTTTGAAAATATCATATTCTCTCAGCAGGGTACCTAGCACCTAATCAGTGCTCAATACATGGCTGTCACTTATTATTGTCAATTCCAAGCCCCCTGAAACGTGGCTTATCTCTGTTGCCACAATGTAAGTAGAAAATCACAGACTGCAGTCTGGTGGCTGCAAAGCCTTTGGTGGCGCCCATGAATGGCAAATATATTCTCAAGCATGGAGGAAAAGAGCGAGCTTCATCTGTGCAGAGGCAGCTACGGCAAATGGGGGAAGCATCTAAAATCATTCAGACATTCCTTCAGCTTCCTTCTAACAAGCAACTTCATGCTGTATCAGGCACTCTTTTAGACTGGACCCAATGTTCTAGACATTTCCCCCATCCTCATCTATCAAAAATACCCCACTGATCCAGGTCTCACTCTCTTAACACCATGCTATCTGACAAATTAATATGAACTACAATGACAATGCTCATACTCTTGAAGTGATTGGAGAGACCTTCTAGATCCTTGAATCAAATGTCTTCATTTTACGAGTCAGAAATCTGACATCTAAAGATGTCAACTTATCAAGGTGACAGCTAGTTGGGGATGTCATATTAAGATGACTTAATGAGCCACCTCTCCCAGACATGACATTTCAACAAGCACCTTTCTTACTTGGTCAAAATGATGAGCTGGTGGAAATTTCAAGTGCCTCAGCAGACGGGTATGCCCATTTTTAGGTTTGTGAGTCTTTTAGGAACTACTATAATCAAAATGCCAAGCTTTTGGCCCCCTTATGGGGCCCCTAAGACCAATTATTCTACAGTGTCCATGTTTCAGTGAACATGATAAAAAGGAATACGTGCTGGAAAATATTATTCCCAATGCCATATTGTCTCATTCTGTTCTATGAATGAGTCATCTCAAAATGCAGCTCAGAGCTGCAAATTTGAAGATGTAAAGTCACTGCGTTCTGATTACCCTGAAATGTCTTTATTCTTTTATTATATCCTAAAAATTCCAGACTGATAGCACATTTCCTAGAGGTCACCAACTTGAAAGATGGGTGCAAAACAGCCAAGTTTCTATAAAATGCCTTGTTTCATAATTCACGTTTTCTTCCGATACCAGAAAGTCTCCGCTTCATAAAAGAAATACTCTTCCGTCAATCAATATTTTGGTCTAAACATCCATGTGATGATCTTTAGAGGCTTTCTTAACCCTAGTCAGAGAAGATGTGAAAGGTTCTCCAAAGGGCATGGTCTGTGAGGCACTGCTATTTTCTTACTAGTAGTCTTTTGACTTTTACAAGCATCAAGATTATCGGAGATGTTTCTCCACCAGTTTCTGTGGCCCCATTCCAGAGATTCTGACTCAGTGGGTCTGTGGAGCCAGGAATATGAGGCTAGAAGCCTCACGTGACTTTAATGCACATGGAATACCACCTTCCATGCTACTGAGTAGTGCTGGCTTTGCGTAGTTCTGATTTGAGGTGATCATTTTGCTATTTTCAGCTTTTTTTTTCCTTTTAAAACACAATATTGGCCATGTGTTTATAATGTATATATGTGTATAACCACATTGACATAAATGTCACTTTTACAACCTCCAGGTACCACAACTATCAACCCTTTGGACCCAGAAAGGGACCCTATTAGTCTGAACTATATGAAACTGTCAATAGTCGACCCTTTCTGACTTACAAGAACAGCAGGTTCACATGGTTAAACCCACCATGGACATGGATGGTGCAGAACCGACCAATCCACTCTCCTCCTCGTGACTAAACAGACACAACTCTGTCACCTCAAGAGCCCTCCTGATGTCACAGCATTGGTTGGTCTTTATGATAATCCTCCAAGGTACTTTTCCAGAAAAGAAAACAAAGTCTCAAAAAATTAAATAACACACCCAAGGCCACAGGGCTATTCAGAAGCCTTGTTCCAAAATTAGGAACATCTGATATGCTGGGGGCGGGGGGCACTGCCTTTCTTTCCAAACCCCAGGGAACCCATAGCTGACGTCAAAGCCTTAACATCCTCCAACTGTCAAAGGCCCGCCGTGACCAGGCAGGCCCTCCCAACCCTGCTCCAAACCTTCCAAGGGTCAGCAACACAGGACTCCTAACACCTTTGCAGCAGTGACTCCCTGCTGGGAGACAAGCCACGCCCCTGAAAAGCCACGCAAATGGGATAAAAATAAAAACAGGGCAAGAGGCCCCATAGCACATACACAGGACATCATGCCAGTGGATATCTGTGCAGATTTCACACCCTATTCAGTGGTCGAAATTTCAAAAGTCAAGGAAGCAGAGAACACAGTTTATGAGACTGTTGTCAAGGTGACCTCGTTTCATGAAGTTTCATCACCTGACTGCATACCACACTGAATAAAAAAGGAACCAGGGCACACGGGGTCTACTAAAGATGAGCTGGTTGTTAATGTGAGAAAGCGGACTCTGCGTGGGTATAATTAATTTCACTCTGTATCAGAAATAAAACCAGCAGAGATAACATATATGACTCCCTGTTATGGAACCATCTTACTGGTGATACCATAATTCTTTTAATTTACCAGTGACTAAAATCAAATCCCCCTAGAGTCATGATAAACCTACCACATGATAAATTCCATTTTTAGCAAACTTCTGCTTTATAACAGTACCTGATTAATGCATTTCTATTACACATGATAAAATTAGTTTTCCTTTCATATATTCGAGTAACAAAAGGCAACACTTGACCCTCTAAACGTAGCAACTAAATGCTATCTACGTGCCTATAAATTGCTAAGGGTACCAACCACAAAATCCACAACCTGGGCCTATTGTTAAAGTTATGCCAGATGCTTAAAAAAGTTAAACTTGACAGAAAAATAAAAACAATAATAAGTATAAGTCATTTTATATTTTTCTTCCCCAAGGGAACTTCATTCAATTCCGTATTCATTCGACAAATATATTAAGTGATTGATACACATTAATACACTCTAAACATTTCAGTGATTGGTTTTTATTTAATACAGTATCAGTACATTTATTTTAAAGGTAATGCTTTAGGCCACTTTACAATTTTGTATCCAGCGAATGTACAGTGAGTTCACCTCAAGCATGTGGTTTGGGGACATGATTTAAAGTACCTCAAGATAATCCAACTGAGATAAGCGATCAAATAGGACCATGGAACACCAACTGCAAACAGGGTGTGGTCCAATTCCCTGTCACCTGCTGTCAGCAGCCAACCTGTAAACCTGTTTGGATTCCACAGCTAGAAGCTGGGGAGGGGAAGGAATGGGGTCTCTGCCTTCCATGGCTACGCAAACACAAACACATTCTTCTCCTTCCGTGCAATAAATCTGCTTTCTGCATACTGACTAGGAAAGAGATCAAAATGAATATTCACCCATCTGAAAACAAACTGATGCTCTATAAGCTTTTATGCTTTGCAGCCCATAAAAAGTAAATGCTTTGCTTCTGCTTAGGCTGTTGCATTTTGAAATAAATCATTCTGTTAAACGGTGGCTTTTCCTCCAAGGGAGATTCCAAAAACTCATCTGTTCTGACAAGTCCCTGACAACCCTGATCTCATTCATCTTCTCCCTCACACGCCGCAATCACTGCTCTCTGGCCTTCGAGGTCACGGCCCTCCCCATCAGCCCCAGAGATAAAGTGAGTGACCCTGTCTTCCATCATACCCTCTGCCTTCCCCTTGCTTTCAACACTTGCGCTTCATATAAAAAAGTGTTTAATGACTCATTAGTCTTCGCACTGTAAGCAGGAAAATTAACTGGATCAGATTTCCAACACAAATTATAATAACTTCCCCAACTGTATACCTAAACCACAGTGCCACCGAAGTACTCTCTCAAAGGCTTAAGCGCAGCACAGAAGCCACTTCCTACCAACGATACACACCTGACCGTGAACATACACCCCACTGCCTCTTCCTGGGCTGATGGGGAACAGCCCAGATGAAGATGAACCCTTACTTAGTTGGCAAATATATACTACTTCTTCTAGCCCCGCTGCTATATATAGAATAGGAGCCACATATGATACTGCAGAAGAGAAAAATGAGAAAGATGATCACAGACACGTTTAAAGTTGCCTTTGGGTCAGTGCTGCACCGCGACAAACTAAGGATTACGACTACTGGAACCAAAACCTCCATGAAAGAGTCTAAGTTTACTGAAAAGGGTAAGACGCACAGACAGGCAAAGGAAGGTGCACTAAATGGCATCCTTCTTTCAGCTGGAAGTACATGAGTGCAGGCAGCCTTAGGTGGGTAAGGCTGGCCTCTCCCTGCTCAGGCAGGTGGGTCTAAGGATGTAGCTACACCTAGTGATCAGCTCTAGATCGCAGCAGGAGGAGCAGTAAGCAGGAAGCCAGCCTGCCTTGTGGACAGCACTCTGCGACTGATTCTCAGAATGTCTGGTGACAATGTTGTCAAATAAATAATGTCCTGAGGGCTTTGATATACCTGCGGTGTTAGATGACAGAGACGGCAATGACTGTGCAGAGAACAGAAATACAAGGCTCTATTTTCAGATATGCACTAGCGATACGCTAAAGAGATGGATAATGAAAACCCTTTATTTTCTATCTGGAAATTGAGTTCATTTACAAAGACACAGATTCACATTTCTATGCTGAAACTCCAAATTTCATGTACATTAATTTCCAGTTCTCTCCAAAGAACTCTTTGGAGTTTCTCCAACTGTTTCTATTCTATTTTGGTAGATTTTGAAACTCTCATAAGCGGACAAAGCATCATAACTGTATCTTTCTTATCTTTGCCCACTATCAGCCCCAAAGCTCCACTATCAAGGGGCTTTACAAACAGTAAGTGCTTAATAAATATTTACTTGAACCCAAAGGTGTTATTTTACAGACACATTGGGCTATGCACCTATTACAAACAAACCAACAAATACCTTCTAAACATAATATCCACCCAGAGAAATTTCCAATGGCTAATCATTACTGCAAGTTTTAATTAAAACTTTATGTTGTGGTAAGTAAAATTATAGGAAACTTTTTCATTTAAGTTTTACAACTGGCTGGATCCAATATCTTCCCCCAGATAAGACTATTATTTGAAATGTCACACTGGCGGTTTCACCTAAGAGGCTGAGAATCAGCACAGTCACATCAGCCTGTTCATAATTTTGGCTGTGTTCATGAGGAGGCTAATAACTGCATGAACGTGACTTCTATTTTTACCCATGGTTCTCTTTCAACTCTTGTCAAGGTAAGCTGATCATGCAAGATGAGGATCCCAGTTCTTCAGGAGAAGTAGTTCTTATAAGCATCAGCATGCTCTCAAGGGTTTATTCCAACACAGACAGCAGCCCCCGTCACACACACCCCACCCCAAACCCTCCTCCAGTTTCAGATTCAGCGGGTCTGGGCGGGGGCTAAGCATGGGCATCTTTCACAAGTTCCCAAGGGATGCTCAGGCTGCCGGTCCAAGGACAACGCTTTACAAACTACTTTTTTAGATCAACATTTCTCAAAACGTGGCCACAAACCAGGATTATGTGGGGAGATTCTGGGAGACACTCCACGAACCTTCCACCTTAGAATCGACATAGCTCAGCCCTAGAAATTAACACTGGGAAGGGCCACTGCAGTGCTCCTTGGGCACCCTAACTTTTAAGAAGTGCAGATTTCAACACAGCTTGCCATGGACACTTGGCTCAATATCCCCAGGCCTTCCCCAAGGCCACCTAAAGCTGCTGAGCTGTAGATGTCACTGCGACCTACCTGTGCTTTTGTCACCCTTTTGATTACCTCTCCTTTCCTTTTCACAGGTTCCATCCTTAAGAGCAAAAAAGATGTAAGGGCTGGGACCCCTCCTCTGCTACGGCCTCCAGAACTAATGTCACTGATGCCTGAGCACACCACACTTTTCTTTTCATGCCTGTTTTCTTCTGTCATTTGTCTCTTACACACTTCTACTCAGTGGCAGGGGTACTGTTGACTCCCAAGGCTGGTGACTAAGGCTTTCCTGCTCCCCACCCTACACCACCCCCAACTTACTTTTCTCTGCTGGGTTGTTCAGAGCCACAGAGGAAGTTCGGGCTTTCTGGTGACTACTCTGGAAACCACAGCAGTATTTTAGCAGTATTTTAGGAAGCTGAGAAGCTGCAGCCTCTTATAGTAGCAGACTTCTATTATTTTGGATCTTTTTAAATGTTTCACTAGTGAGTCTGAAACACGTTACTAACGAAACCTTTGCTCACTTTCAAGATGAGTTTATTAATGTGTTATATTCGTGGAGATAATAAGCAACTGAGAGACAAAACCGTAATAAAGCATGTGGGAAAGTTAGTTTTCAAAGAAAGAGAAGAAGTTCGGAATTAAACTAAAAAGCCTGGGGTGGTAGACACCACCCTTAAGAAAAATGTGACGCTGCCGAACAAATATGTAACCACTTATCAAGAGGCCTGACCTTGAGCTGAAAGCTACCTCTTAGGAGATTCAGATAATAACACATGCTCATTCTAGAAAACTTAATAAAATCTGAAACAAAAACTGAAAGGAAACAATACTAATCCAAAACATGGCTCCTCTACCAAAACAGACACCCACAGCCTATTGGTTCTAAGAATGTTACTCTAACTGTCAGGGAACCAACACGGAATTACGTGAATAAGCCATCAACTTTTATAGAACTGCCCCAGAAATATTTAAATTCTAAAACAAACTTTTGCCAAAAGTAAAGGCTATGCTTCTTTCATACCAGGTATATATAATCTGAAAACATAAATCAGATTACTTGTTTATTAAGGGAAGCTCTTTTAGAATTATTCAAGTTACATACACACTTACCCATACATCATGATATAAAACTTCACTTCCAAAAAAACTGTATAATAACCCATTCGAAACAAGAAAGACTAAAACCTGTAATTTTCCAGATCAGAAAAATTTATTACGCTCAAGCAGTAAATACTTCTTTACATACACAGAACACTAAAAATTTTATAGTAATTTCTCAGCATATTTCTTCCATGCTCACTGATTTAAATTTGAAGTATTTCCATCATATGAATTTCAATCTAGTTAAAGCACCATAAAAATGTAAAGTGTCATGACTATAGTTATCTGAAAAAGAAAAATAAGTCACAATGCTAAATAAGTCTATTCCCACTCCTTACAAAGAGTGTCTTAATATTTTGTATTTTAAAATAAGTTTAGATTTACCAAAAAAGTTGCAAAAATAAATAGTACAGATTTCAAGTACAACACTTCACCTGCTTCTCTTAATGTTTACATCTGACATAACCCTCACTGAATTCCAGAAGTAAGAAACTAAACACTGATACAGTACTACCAACTTAACTATAGACTTTATTCAGATGTTGGCTGTTTTTCCCACAAATAACCTTTTTTTTTTTAATGTTTTATATATTATTGAGACAGAGAGAAAAAGAGCATGTGCGGGGGAGGAGCAGAGAGAGAGAGAGAGAGAGAGAGAGAGAGAGAGAGGGAGACAGAATCCAAAGCAGGCTCCAGGCTCTGAGCTGTCAGCTCAAAGCCCAATGTGGGGCTCAAACTCACAAAGTCGGACGCTTAACCGACTGAGCCACCCAGGTAACCCCACAAATAGCCTTTAAAGAGTACTTTTAAAATAAACTTTCCACAAGAATCCCAAATTCACAAGGTTATGTTAAGGTTTAATTTATT
Source organism: Suricata suricatta (assembly GCF_006229205.1). NCBI lineage: Eukaryota > Metazoa > Chordata > Mammalia > Carnivora > Herpestidae > Suricata > Suricata suricatta. The sequence goes on along the minus strand of NC_043713.1, from coordinate 55,553,432 downwards.
CCAAAGACTGTGGTAAAAACAAAGGGCCAAATCTGTTTACATTTCTATCTCTGCAAACCAGAGTTTGCTTAAGAGAACTTAACACATCAGTCCTATTATAATGTAAAACTAAACACTTTGTTGTATTAAATTTATTACAATTCAGCTTTCAAGAAACTGGGTCAAAGAGGAATGACGTGCCAGTTATTTGGCTTCTCACATGAAAAAGAGAATTTCAGGCAAAAGTAAAATGATCTAACTTCCTTGAGTCTGACTTGTATTCCTTTTTACAAAAGTTATTTTTAATGACCATCAAAAGCTTAGAAAACACCAACTGAGCCTCCAATAAGAATACTGACATTAGAAATTCCAAGAATATTAACAAATTAGAAATTGTAAAGATGCAAAACCATTTTTAAAATGGAATGTGTATAGTAAATAAAGCCCACATGAAGCACAAACTGATTTCTTTTTTTTCTTCCAATAGGTTTAGCATGCTTTTTCTGATCTCTGGACTCCAAATTCCCTATAGTCCGCCTCTAGAAATGATCCATTAATAAATATATAAATTCCAATCCTTCCTGAAGAGACAGGATTGTGAGCATGGCAGAAAGGGAAGAGCAGTGTCCCACGTATATAAATCTTAGTCACACAAAAAACCTGCCACCGATCACACAAAATCTCATGATTTAAGCCACTGGGTAACCTAAGGAGAACACCTTCTGGAAAATATTCATTTCAAAGTCAGGGAAATGTCAGCCAAGTGATACTTCCTACAATCATCCCTCTCCCTCCCTTCTATGTCAGTTAATTCAGGTACCATGTGAATGTTTGCAAACGGTCCCTGTTCACATTAGTGTTCTATTCAACAAACTGTCATTGCCTGTTAGACCTAAGGCTTCACACTAAGGGTTTTCTGGGGAACCAAGAAGGAAAAAATACTGACTTTGCCTTCAAGGAGCTTACAATCTATCACCTCTATCTCTAAAACTGATTATCACACCAGGTGTGTCAGGAGAAAAAGCAGCTAATAACTACAATTTCCAGAAAAATCCTAAATCCCAGCACACACAAAGAAACTCACTTTTCCAAAGCATTAAGTGCCTCACACCTATACTACCTAAAATGCAGAGTGCAGAGAAAACAAAAAGTAGCATATGGCAACATACCTGATCGCTGCACACACAAAATTTACCAACTTCAAATATTTAGAATTTCAACAATTCCAAGCAATCTCTCAGATATTGCCCTGCATTTATTTCCCCTTCACCCACTAACACACTAAAATAACTCTGGCTTTTTAAACAAAAGGAAAGCACACCCTATTTAATAGTATGATAATAAACAAACACAGTGACTTATTTCCTCTGAAAGAAAAAATATGGCTAAATTTTAGTCAAAGTTTCTTTGGGTTTGACAGTTTAAACCAGCCTTAACAAGGACACAGGTCAGTACCACCTGAAGCTGAAATCCTTTTTTTAATTTTTTTTTTGTTTTATTTATTTTTGATAGAAAGAGAAAGAGAGAGAGAGACAGAGAGAGAGAGACAGAGACAGAGCATGAGCAGGGGAGGGTAAGAGAGAGAGAGGGAGACACAGAATCAGAAGCAGGCTCCAGGCTCTGAGCTGTCAGCACAGAACCCATGAACTGTGAGATCATGACCTGAGCTGAAGTCAGCTGCTTAACGGACTGGGCCACCCAGGAGCCCCTGAAATCCTTTTTAATGAAGAATGAGTGATGCTTTAAATACGCTACATAAATATTGGTTTCCATCCTCTTGCACACAACTTAAAAATCCACCAAAATGCTATTTGACAGGCAAACTTAAAACAAATCCTAGGTAGGAATCTTAATAAAGAGAAAACCATCACTAAGGCCCTTGTATTTGGCTTCTAACACTAATGAGTTACAAGGTTCTAAAACTGATGAGTCTACTCCATAATTCACTAATAAGGCCAAAATCTGCATCAATTTTATATCACACAGGAGTGTATCATTTTAAGCCCTCTGGAGCACCTGCAATTACTAGACAGTAAAAGAAACATTAAACTTCGGGAAAGGATACTTCTTTACTGAAGTTGACAGTTTGGATTTCACAGCGCAGAGCAATCTGCCAACCACAATCTCATTCTCATCTCTGCTGCCAACTGTGGTCAAGGGTCCTGTGGCTCAGCAACACACGACACACAGGAGTCCGTGCCTGTGTGTACCCAGGACTCCAAAAAAAGTAAAACTGTACGTTTCCACAGACTAGACAGCCCAACCTGTCCAATGTTTAGAATACGCGTGTTTTACTGTCAGTGAAAAACTCCTTCACCAAAAATTCTTTTAAAAGGCCCAAGTTACTCATTCCTCCCTGATAAACATACAAACCTATTTTGCAACCCAAATTTATGGTCAGATAGCGGGCTTTTTACCCAACTAAAAACAAGAAGCCCTGCGCCACCATTGTACGTGAACCTTAATGAAACTAATATACATGAGAAAGTGCAAATGCGCACGGGTCTGGCCCATCCACCCACGTGTGTGCTCCAGGTACCGATGGCAATCTAGAGATAACCCCCATAACACTGGGCGGCCTTGGGTCCCAATCCTGACAACCACCCCAACCCCTGGAGTCTTGAGGTCCCCTGGGCGAGGGTCCCCTCCCGGCTCGGCACGGCGTCGCGTGCGCTAGGAGACACGCGCGCACACACTCAAACACACATACACTTGCACGCACAGTCCTTTTCCTTCCCACCTGGGACCCCCGGCGGCGGGGCTGGGTTAACAAGTTGCCACCGGCCCGCAGCGCTCTGCTGGGGGCCGAAGGCGGGTAGATGGGGCCCGGAGGGCGTAAGGCCGCGTTGGCCCGAGGCCTGGGATCCTGGCCTCTCCCTCCCGGGCTGTCGGTTCTCCCGCTGGGACTGACGAGGAACGGCCGCCTAGGCTCTCCGGAGTTGCTGCGCGACCGCCTGGATGAGCCGGCGTCACCGGCCGAGAGAGGCTGGGGGTTGGCAGCAAGGACGCCACGGCGCCGGGCGATCGCCACCAGCGGAGCTGCTACTGGGTCTGGACGATCGCCACGGGCGCAGCCGGGAACCGGCAATCAGGCCCCACCGCGGCTCCGGGTCGTAGGGATCGCGCAGCGCCCACGTCCGGCGGCCCGGGGCTGCAGCGCCGAACTTCAAGCAAAGTTTTCCGCTGTTTCTCTAGGAGCCGGCCAGGGACTCGGAGTGGCAGCGGTTCGCCAGAGCACGAGCCCAGGCCCCGGGACGGAAGCGAGGCGGGGGTCCCCGCTTCGAGGCTAGCGCTGGAAGCACGCTCTCTCCGGCAATCGGAATCGCTGGCGACGGCGATCCCCGGCGGCCCCTCGCCCAGAGCGGGCTAACGCGCGGCAGCTGCGTCTGCCCGCCGCGCCCTCAGCCCGGACCCGCCGCCCGCCTCGGGCTCTCCCCGCCGAGGAGCTGCCGGCGTCCGGAGCCCCTGCTCCGGCCCGCGCGTCCCCGGCGACCGCACAAACGGTCGCGCTTACCTGAAAATGTCTCCCCTGCCGCAGTTAGCAAAAGTCCGGCCAAAGTCGCCAGGCAAGTCCCAAGTCTCCTCAT